>NW_004443991.1:4754360-4798004 GCF_000243295.1 Trichechus manatus latirostris | reverse complement strand
TGATCTGGCCAGTGGTTTGTTGATTCTTTCAAAGAACCATCTTTTAGCTTTGTTGATTCTTTCTATTGTTTTTCTATTCTGTTTCATTTAGTTCTGCTCTGATCTTTATTATTTCCTTTCTTCTGGTGACTGTGGGCTTTTTTGATGTTCTCTTTCTATTTGTTTGAGTTGTGTAAATAATTTTTCTATTTTGTCCTTTTCTTCTTTGTTGATGTGTGCATCTATTGCTATAAATCATTCTCTGAAGACTGCCTTTGTTTTTTCCCAAAGGTTTTGGTATGATGTATTTTCATTCTCGTTTGATTCTAGGAATTTTTTGATTCCATCTCCGATTTCTTCTATTACTCAGTGGTTTGTAATTGACTTTTTTTTCCCTTCCTCTTCCTGTTGTTAATTTCTACCTTGATGGCATTGTGTTCAGAGAAGGTACTTTGTATTATCTCAGCGTTTTGGATCTTGTTGAGGATTGCTCTGTGACATAAAATGTAGTCTATTCTGGAGAAAGTTCCATGTGAATTGGAAAAGAATGTGTACTTTGCAGCTATTGGATGGAGTGTTCTATATATGTCTATGAGGTCAAGTTGTCTGATTATGCCCTTCAGGTCTTCTGTACCTTTGCTGAGTTTCTTTTTAGTTGTTTTGTCCTTTACTGAGAGTGGTGTGGTGAAGTCTCCTACTATTATTGTGTAACTTTCAATTTCTCTTTTCAGTGTTGTTAGAATTTGTTTTATGTATTTTGGAGCCCTGTCATTGGGTGCATAGATGTTTATTATGGCTATGTCTTCAGGATGGATTGTCCCCTTAACCATTATATAGTGTCCTTCTTTGTCTTTTATGGTGGATTTTGTTTTAAAGTCTATTTTATCTGAGATTAGTATTCTCACTCCTGCTCTTTTTGCGTAGTTGTTTGCTTGAGATATTTTTTTCCAACCTTTGATTTTTAATAAACTTACCTGTTTGTTTCTAAGATGTGTCACTTGTAGACAGCATATTGATGGATCCTGTTTTTGTAATCCATTCTGTCACTCTCTGTCTCTTTATGGGTGCATTTAGGCCATTTAAATTCAGTGTAATTGTTGATAGGTGGGAGTATATTGCTGTCATTTTGAAGTACTTTTTTTTTTATGGTGCTGATGTTTTCTTTGTTCCTCTTACTCTCCTGTGCTGAATTCCTTTTGTTTTTGGATTTTTTTTTCATTTCTTTTTGTTTTAGGTTTTGTTTTTAATGAGACTTTATGTTTTTCCTCTTTATTTTGATGAGTAGGTTTGTTAACTTTCTTTGTGGTTACTGTGAAATTTTCCGTTATCTTTCTAAGTTTGAAGCAGTCTATTATTATTTGGTTATCGCCTTGGACCATTTATTCCCTCTTTTATTGTTCTGATGTTGTTGTCATTTAGAGATTAACTGCTCTGATTCCCTGTTATATTTGTTTTGAATTTGGGTAGTCCTTGGGAGTTCATTTCCTAGATTTGTATCTGTCTAGTACTATCCTGTGTCCTAGATTCTGCCTGTGTGCTGATGTTGTTTGTTCTGAGATTGAAGAACTCCCTTTAATAATTCTTGTAAGTTTGTTTTGGTTTTTACATAGTCCCTTAATTTCTATTTATCTGGAAATGTCTTAATTTCACCATCATATTTCACAAGAGTTTTGTAGGATATATAATTCTTGACTGGCAGTTTTTTTCTTTCAATGTTTTATATATGTCCTCTCATTGCCTTCTTGCCTGCATGGTTTCTGCTGAATAATCTGAGTTTAATCTTATTGTTTTTCCTCTGTATGTGACTTTTTGTTTTTCTTGAGCTGCTCTCAGGATTCTTTGTCTTTGGTTTTGGCGAATGTGATTATGATATGCCTTGGTGATTTTATTTTGGGGTCTATCCTATATGGGGTTTGTTGAGCTTCTTGGATGGTCAGCTTTTCATCTTTCATGATATTGGGGAAGTTTTCTGTCAGCAGTTCTTCAATGGCCCTCTTGTGTTTTCTGTTTTCTTCTGTTCTGGAACTCCAGTCTCTAGTAAATTTTTGCTTTTGATTGTATCGCACATAATTCTCACTGTCTCTTCATTTTTCTTCGTTCTTTTTTGTGATTTTTCCTCAAACAGAGTTGTATCCAAGTGATTGTCTTCAATTTCACTGATCCTGTCTTCCACCGTTTCATATCTGCTCCTCAACCATTCTATGACACTTTCCATTTCTAAAATCTTGTTGTTTATCTTTTGGATTTCTGCTAGTTGTTTTTGTATGATTTATAGTGTTGAATTTATTTAAACATTATTTTTCTCAATTCTTCCATTTATTTGTCTGTATTTTCCATGAAGTTGTGTGCTTTGTCCATGAATTTGTCTATTTTTTGCTCATTTTTGTCTGCTTTTTGCTTCAACTCTTGTATAGCTCTGAATATTAAAGATTTTATTTCCCTATAAGGTAGTTCTACTGCTGTTTCTTCTACTAGGAAGCCATCTGGAGCTTTATTTTGACTCCTACTGGAACTATGCTGTCCTGTTTTTTAATATGTTTTGATATTGTCTACTGTCTTCGGGGCATTTGATAGTTTTTTTTCTCATTTATTGATCGTAGATTTGTTTGTTTTGTTCTGTATTTTTGTTTTATTTGGCTATGTCTGTGCAGGTGGGCTGTGTGTTCTTTGTTGTTTGTTCATTTGTGGGCATGATACTTTTCGCCCCTCCTCCAGTTGGCAGGTTCAGTTGTTCAGATATGGTACAGCAGGGTAGGTCTAGCTGAAAGGAGTTCCTGGGATGGGTTTTTTGTGGCTCTTACTATTACCACTAGGGCAGGCCTGTAATCAGTGCAAGACAGGTTCGATTATGCTGTGCCTGGGCTGTTTGGTGGTATGATGTTCAGCACACGGTTCAGGTAGACAGGATGGAGGAGGGAGATTGTGATGCATGGAGCTATGATGGGTATGGGAGAGAGGAGAGGGGGAGAGGGGAGAGAGTGGAAAGAGGAACAGGAGCAAAAACATACAAATGAACAAAAAAAGAGTAATAGGGGAGCTTGCCTTTGGAGTGGAGAGATGAAAGACTATGAAATGGAGAAAAACCAAAAGGAGAAGTAGAAAAAGAAAAGAAAAGAAAAAAAATGAGTAAATAAAAATTAGAAAGAAAAAGAAAGGAAAAGCTTCCAGGGATCCCAGCAGTGTGGCTACGAGGTCTGGGGAAGTTGTTCCCAGGCCATGAAGTACAGCCTGGCTAGAAGGCATAGAGGTGTCCCTCAGTTCCAGGTATTCAGGGCACAGGAGGAGAAGGAAAGTATAGAGAGACGAGAAACTGTGTAATGAAGAAAGACAAAAAGGGAAAAAGAGGGAAATGAAAACAAAACAAACAATTTTTTAAAAAAGAACAAGAATCACCCCCCCCAAAAAAAAAAAAAGAAAAAAGAAATGCGCTCAGGATCCTTCTGCACATCTGTGCAGACTTAGAGTGTAGGTCCCAAGCCACATAGTACTTCCAGGCTAGAATAGCCTCTCAATTCAAGAAAAAAAAAAAAAAGAAACAAACAAACAATCCAAAACAAAAAAAAGGAGCCCCAGGATCCCACCAGTGTGGCAGCACGGACTGGGAAGCAGTCTCACATTTGAGCGGTGTTTCACAGCCTTTGAGGAAGGAGCAAAAATGGCACATGGAACCAGGTATTTTAGATAAAGGAGGGGGAGGTGATGAGAGGTAAGGAAGAAATCTAAAGAGTGGAAAAAAGCAACACCAGCAGCCAACAAATGGCACTTAGGGAGCTGGCCAGTACAGGCAGGTGGAATTCAAGCAACACCGGGGTGAAACTGGTGCTTCCCAGCCAAGAGACTGTGGCCACAGGAAGCAGAGGAGGCAGAGTGGGGGTGAAAAAGGGTGTGGGTTGGGAAAGCATATATCACTGGTTATCAGTTGTTCTGTCTCTTACTGGAAGCTCCGTGAAGCTGCTTTCTCGTACTCCCATTCACTGGTCTCTGATATGAGTCCAAGATGGTGGATCTATGCTGTGTTAGCTGATAGGGGACCTCTGCATGTATCTCTCCTCACTCTCTGTTCTCTTTCAGTTTCTTATTCTTTTCAGTGCTTGGCCGAGTTCTTTATCTGTTCATTTGATGCTTAGGGTTTCAGGATTGCCATTTTCTATGTTTGGCTTAGTTTTTTG
Source organism: Trichechus manatus latirostris (assembly GCF_000243295.1). Classification (NCBI taxonomy): domain Eukaryota; kingdom Metazoa; phylum Chordata; class Mammalia; order Sirenia; family Trichechidae; genus Trichechus; species Trichechus manatus. The sequence continues at coordinate 4,793,856 of NW_004443991.1, read as the reverse complement.
GATCTTTGCTGTGGAAGGATGGCATCGTGCTTCTGCCTATAGCGCCATGTTACCCAGAAGTCTAAACTACAATTATTCTGAAATAGTTTATTGTATAGTGCCTTATAAATAATTTTTCTTATCAGATACCTCATTTCATGTTCTTCTTATAACAGCCTGACGAAATGGTTTCTCTTTAACTCTGACACAGATCAGATACAAGAGCCTCAAAAGTCTGAAGACATAAAGTTATTTTGCTCTACTTTTATAAATCGCAACTTCTCACACTGAATGCTTTCTGAGTTATAAATAAAATTTTATACAAATCTGTTCTCTTTTTATTCTACTCTTCAATAAATTATATTCAAGTAATTTTGATGCTTTTTATTATTATTTGCAGTAGTTTTACTTAAATGATGGAAAGTACAAGAATATCCCTACTTTAACTATAATGTGATTAAATATAATAGAATTAAAATAACCCATACGCTTGTAATTACAATTGTAATTAATATAATTATATGATCATTATGATTGTGAGTTTTGGAAGTCATATTCATTTGGGTAGATTATTGGCCATGGAGATAAATAAATATATATGACAAAAATCTTCCGTCTGTTGGAAATGCTTTCCCAGCAGTAAAGGGCTTTAGGGTTCTGAACCTGATTGGGAATTCCAGACTCTGGGTTTGTTATAGTATAGGGTAAGGGTGACCTATGGCTTAAAAAAAAAAAAAAGAAAGAAAAGAAACCTAAGACAGCTTGTCACTTTGATGACTAAGATGCACTTGACCCAAGCCTTAGTTTTTTCAGTTGCCTAAATGCATGTGAAAGTTGGACAATTAAAAAAAAAGAAAAATGATTGAAGGAGAACTGACTCATTTGAATTGTGATGTTGGCACAGAATATTGAATATACATTAGACTTCCAGAAGAATGAACAAATCTGCCTTGGAGGAATTACAGCTCCTTAGAAGCTAGAATGGTAAGATTTTGTCTTGATTACTTTGGACACATCGTCAGAAAAGGCCAATCGTTAGAAAAGTACATCATGTTTGCTAAAATAGAAGGCCAGTGAAAACAAGGAAAGCCCTCCATGAGATGGATTAACAGTGTAGTTGCAATAATGGACTCAAACATACATCAGTTGTAAGGATGGCACAAGACCAGGCAATGTTTCGTTCTGATATACATAAGATCATTATGAATCAGAGTGGCTTGACAGTAACTAACGACAAGAAGACAGCATTTGCAGTAAATATTTTTTTAATGGAAGTGAAGAGATATTTTAATCAAAGTTTCAATTGCAAAAAGTTGAATGAAGTCTTAGGGATCAAAAACTGGTCTCAGAGAAGAGTACTATAATCCAGAACAGCAGATTCGTGAAAGTAAGAAACAGGTCCTAAAAGGATGTTCTTCATAAGGAGAAGTGCAAAACATACTGTGGCGTTATGGATAAAATGGTATCCCCCAAACAGATATGCTAAAGTGCTAACCCCTAGTACCTTGAACATGAACTTGTTTGGAAATATGGTATTTAAAGATGTTACCAGTTAAGTTAACATAAGGTCACACTAAAGTAGGGTGGGTCCTAATCTAATCTCAGGGGTGTCTTATAGTAGAGGTGGAGAGGCACAGAGAGAGAGGCAAAGAGGGAGAACTGACATGTGAACGTGCATTTGCAAGGCAAGAAGTGCCTGGGACTACCAGTAGCTGAGAGCTACAAGAAAGGATTTTCTGCTATAGCCTTTGGAGAGAACAAGATCCTGCCCACACTCTGAATTCAGAAGAATGGCCTCCAGAACTATGAGACGGTGAATTCCTCTTGTTTAAGCCAACCACTTTCTGGTATTTTGCTACGGCATCCCTAAGAAACAAACACATGTGAGAAGTTCATGCTCTGCTCTAACCAAAAGTACTTTTGATTATATCTAAGGATGACAGATTAGTAATAAATTAGTTCCACATCCAACTCCAAGATTGTCTCCTTCTAATGGACATCATCCCAAAGCACCCTTCAGTTCCTAAGAAAGGGAAAAGGATGTTAGGTAAATAATAGCTGCCAATGATGGGAATCCATGTGCTCATTCTCTGGCCATGAAAATACAGACACTGATTTCCTTCTACTGCTCCTCTGGAACTTGAGCATCAGGATCACCACACGGTGTGTGCGGACCATTCAGTACAGTGAGCCATGTCAGGGTTTCTCATTGAGTTCAGAGTACTATACACTGATTATACAAAACAGCTATCACCGATTGAAATAAGCATCTTGTCATTTCATCTCTCAGCTCTGAATAAGTTTAGAGTGACCTGATCTTTTTAGCCCCATAGTCCACACACCAACATCAACAGGCTATGATTGTGCTCATAAACAGATGCTTAAAAAGGAAGACAGGTGCAAAAGGGGCATGTAAAGAAGCTGATTCTGTCATTTGTAGACTAATTACAAAAACAAACAAAAAACTTTGATTGTAGTGTTGACATACCAAAAAGAGGGAATTAATGCCATTACTTGGTATATAATCGAAAGGGAGGAAGACTGGTTTACAGGTCTACAGGTTTCCACAAACCCAACTTCACTTTATACCTAAAAGTTCTAAAATTTAGGCGCAGGTGTCTTTTGATAGAGCAGCCTATAGATAGTCATTGATGTGAGGCACAGTGATTTGCCTCCTTTTTGCCCACTCCTACCTACCACATAATTTTCAAAAATAATTTAGCCTTTAATCTTCCAATCTTATTCCTTCTAAGCTCCAGGCAACCCACCAAGTTCTTTAAACTTCCCAGAAGTTTGGATATATTGCTATCTCAGGATAGTTCTCCTTTCATACCAGGTTATGACCAGGTATACTGTTCAAAGCCTTGTTTGCTAAGAGGATTTCCCCTCAACACTATTTTTCAGGGCCATGCCTATGTGAGGCTGTAGTGCAGTAGAGATGTATTTTCAGCCCTCGCAAAAAAATCAAGCCAACTCATCCATGAATCAGGCTCAGGTTTTTATTTACCTAAATCAGTTGTTGGTACAGAATACCTCACAGGGTCATAGGTGTGTGTTGAAGGAGAGGCTCAGTGGTAGGGGACATGGGAATCCATGGCCACCTTTTATCTAATTTACTTGTGTTCTCTTGCCTGGCTTTATGACTTGGTGGACTTGACAATGTCCATCTCTGCCTACATACTAAATGTCCCATGGTAAGGTGCTCAGCATCCACTAGGCCTCAGCAACATGGCAGAAGCTGTTTTGGGAAGGTAGATATTTATCTGATGAACAAGGAATGACATTGCTCCAGAATCCTAAAGGGTTTGTGTTTCACCTTTCCTAATAAGGCTTCAGAAACTCCATAAAATGCTCTTATCTACCACAAATATCTACAACATCTTGGAATCTGTCAGGTCACATGGCCTAAAAAGCAGGACCATTTGAACCGCCTGAACTTATTGCAAAGTTCCTTCTTTTGCTCTAAGTCCCATGCAAAGCTGTGATCATTGCACTGAACCCAATAAGTGCGTTTGTGTGGTATTGATTGTCAAATGTGGCATGCATTGTCCCCATAATCTGAAGAGGCAAATGATGTGTCTCTTTCTTAGTTCTTAAGGGTATGTTGTTGTAGATGGTGCTACCGAGTCGATTCTGACTCACGGTGACCTTACGTATAACAAAACCAAACAATGCCTGCAACTATGCATTCTCACAATCATCACTATGTTTGAGCCCAATGTTGCAACCACTGTATCAATCCATTTAATTGAAGGTCTCTCTTTTTCTCTGACCCTCTACTTTACCAAGCATTATGTTTTTATTCAGTGAGTGGTCCCTCTTAATAACATGTCCAGAGTAAAATAGACAAAGTCTCACCATCCTTATTTCTAAGGAGCATCCTGGCTGTACTTCCTCCAAGACCTATTTGTTCATTCTTCTGGCAGTCCGTAGTATATTCAATATTCTTCACCAATACCACAATTCAAATACATCACTTCTTCTGTCTTTCTTTTTTTCACTGTTAAGGTTTTGCATGCATATGAGGCAATTGAAAATACCATGGCTTGAGTCAAGTGCTCCTTAGTCATCAAAGTGACATCTTTGCTTTTTAACACTTTAAAGAGGTCTTTTGCAGTAGATTTGCCAAAGGCAATAGTTATTTGATTTCTTGATTGCTGCTTCCATGGACACTGATTGTTGATCCAAGAAGAATGAAATCCTTGACAACTTCAACTTCTTCTCCATTTAACATGATGTTGTTTAGCCACCCAGTTGTAAGGGTTTTTTCATTTTTGTTATGTTCAGATATAAGCCATACTGAAGACGGTAGTCTTTTACCTTCATTAGTAAGTGCTTCAAGTCGTCTTCACTTTCAGCAAGCAAGGTTTTGTCATCTGCATATCTCAGATTGTTAATGAGTCGTCCTCCAATCCTGATGCCTCATTCTTTTTCATATATTCCAGTTTCTCAGGTTATTTTTTCAGCATACAGATTTAATAAGTAAAGTGAATGGATACAACCTGCTGCAAACCTTTTCTGATTTTAAACCACACAGTATCCGCTTGTTCTGTTGAAATGACTGCCTCTTGCTCCATGCACAGGTTCCACATAAGCACAATTAACTATTCTGAAATTTCCATTCTTCACAATGTTATCTGCAATTGAGTGTATAATACCTTACTCTTTACTTTGAATCAGATGTCTCAGCATGCTGCAGACTCATAAACTTCAATCATGTGACAGTCTCCTGAGACGTAACTTTTATCTCTTGCCTTCTAGTGTGCAAATATCTTAATGGGGCACCAAGCATACTTACCACTTTTGCTTCCTACATTCAGTGAACATGATGCCATTAAAATGGTGGATCTAGGTGATGGTCCACAGAATATCCAGATAATCGCATTCCCTTCACACTATGTAGTCAAAGGAATGCAGGAGAGTTAACATACTGTTATTGCAAGGAATGTAATTTTTTTATTTTAATAAAATACATGTTAATGCATTATAGCCAGTATACTTGCTAATGGGAAACTTGTGTATCTCCGTTAGATCACCCATTAGAGAAAATTTTCCAACGGTAACACTGGGGTTAGATTTGAAGAATGGCTAACAAAGTGAATAACAATCCTCTATATCTCTGCCTTAGTGGCTCAGTGGTTAATGTGCTCAATTGCTAACTAAAAGGTCAGTGGTTCGAATTCACCAGCTGCTCTGTTGGAGAAAGATGTGGCAGTGTGCTTCTGTAAAAATTACAGCTTTGGAAAGCCTATGGGGCAGTTCCACTCTGTCCTACAAGGTTGCTATGAGTCAGAATTGACTCAGTGGAAATAGATTTGGTTTTGTTTGGTATGTCTCTGAAATAAACCTCACCTGATTCCCATCTCACTTTACCAAAGCCCAATTAAGTGACTGAGTAACTAAACTAGTATATTAATTGATGCTTTAATGATAATGACCAATGTGACAAGTTTAATATTGCACCAATGATTAAAAACTGCAAACCCTGTAGAAGCCAGGCTAAGGATATATGTTAGGGGAAAAAATTTTTGCTTGAAAAAAATGTAACTGAGAAGACTTAAGAGAATGTATACACACCAATCCTCTTATATATTATATCATATATACCGTGTGTTGTTGCTGTCGTTAGGTGCCATCAAGTCAGTTCCGACGCATAGCGATTCTATGTACAAAACAAGGAAACACTGTCCAGTCCTGTGCATCCTTACAATTGTTGTTATACCTGATTCCATTGCTGCAGCCACTGCGTCAATCCATCTCATTGAGGGTCTTCCCCTTTTTTGCTGCCCCTCTGCTTTACCACGCATGAAGTCCTTCTCCAGGAACTGGTCCCTCCTGATAACATGTCCAAAATATGTGAGACAAAGTCTCGCCATCCTTGCTTCTAAGGAGTATGCTGGCTGTATTTCTCCCAAGACAGATTTGTTCATTCTTCTGGCAGTTCATGGTGTATTTGATATTTTTCACCAACACCATAATTCAAAGGCATCAATTCTTCTTCGGTCTTCCTTATTCATTGTCCAGCTTTCACGTATACATGAGACGATTGAAAATACCATGGCTTGGGTGGGGCACACCTTAGTCCTCAAAGTGATATCTTTGCTTTTTAACACTTTAAAGACATTTTTTGCAGCAGATTTGCCCAGTGCAATGCATCTTTTGATTTCTTGACTGCTGCTTCCATGGGCACTGATTGTGGAGCCAAGTAAAATGAAATCCTTGACAACTTCAATCTTTCCTCCATTTATCATGAAGTTCCTTATTAGTCCAGTCGTGAGAATTTTTTTCTTTATGTTGAGATGTAATCCATACTGAAGGCTGTAGTCTTTGATCTTCATCAGTAAGTGCTTCAAGTCCTCTTCGCTTTCAGTAAGCAAGATTGTTTCATCTGCATATTGCAGGTCTTTAATGAGTTGTCCTCCAATCCTGATGCCGCATTCTTCTTCATACAGTCCAGTTTCTCAGACTATTTGCTCAGCATACAGATTGAACATGTATGGTGAAAGGATACAACCCTGATGTGCATCTTTCCTGATTTTAAACCACACAGTATCCCCTTGTTCTGTTGGAACAACTGCCTCTTGATCTATGTACAAGTTTCTCATGAGCACAATTAAGTGTTCTGGAATTCTCATTTTTCGTAATGTTATCCATGATTTGTTATGATCCACAAAGTCGAATACCTTTGCATGGTCAATAAAACACAGGTAAACATTTTTCTGGTATTCTCTGCTTGCAGCCAAGATCCATCTGACATCAGCAATGATATCCCTTGTTCCATGTCCTCTTCTGAATCCAGCTTGAATTTCTGGCAGTTCCCTGTCAGTGTACTGCTGCAACTGCTTTTGAATGATCTTGAGCAAAGTTTTACTTGTATGTGATATTAATGATGTTGTGTGATAATTTCCTCATTCTTTTGGATCACCTTTCTTTGTAACAGGCATAGATATGGATCTCTTCCTGTCGGTTGGCCAGGTAGCAGTCTTCTAAATTTCTTGGCATAGACAAGTGAGCATTTCCAGTACTGCATCCATTTGTTGAAATATCTCAATTGGTATTCTGTCAGTTCCTGGAGCCTTGTTTTTCTCCAATGCTTTCAGTGCAGCTTGGACCTCTTCCTTCAGTACCATCGGCTCCTGATCATATGCTACCTCCTGAAATGGTGGAACATCGATCAGTTCTTTTTGGTACAGTGAGTCTGTGTATTCCTTCAATCTTCTTTTGATGCTTCCTGCATCATTTAATATCTTTCCTGTACAATCCTTCAATATATTGTGGATTGGTGAGCATATAAGTGTGTTAACTTTTAGTCAACGCTTCCTTCTTTTTCCAGAGTTTTTTCCTGTTTGGCCACTACATTAACAAACTATATGGTAACAGATTACTTAACAAGTTATGGCATAGAATACTTATTTAACCTAAAAACCTCAAAAATTAAGCAGGTTAAGAAAAGTGTGTTTTAAATGATTTCTAGACCTGACAACAAATCTAGATATGCAACACACTCTCTTCAAAACTAATTAGTCCCATTTGTTGTTTGTTTTTTTTTCAAAAAAAATCATTGCAGTCATTTTTGTATTTCCCTTAGTTTTATCAGTTTTTTTCCTTTTAAAATGTTCAGTAAAATAGAATATGATATGAACTTTGCCATCATCTAAACATCAAGATGGTGACCATCTGCTAATCAGGACCAAAGAAATGCATCTAAAAGCTTTTGAGATAAGAAAATGTCTTTATATTTACATCTAAAATCTAGGGATACCTACTAGGAAAATTCTTATAATTCTCTTCTTTCTCAGGACTATTTTATCTTGTCAAAGTGAAGCATAATGTTAAGCAATTAGTTGGGTAATTTATGGTGGTGGGAAACTTCTCATGTATGACTGTGGCTTTGACTTTAGAGGTCAAGGAATGAAAGGCATTGTAGGGGTAATTATTTATTTCACTCTAATGGAGAAAATGAGGGCAATAAAATGTTAAGTTTCTTCTGTTTTCAAAAAACTAAAATGAGACCAGAACTAAAGTTCCTGAAAATTGACCTTAAACTTTGAATGTCCCCCAAATTTAAATTTTTAATGCTATTTATTTCTGGCATTGTCAAATATTTCTAGCACTGTCCAAGATTCTTCTAATTCAGTTTCTTTTTAACCTCACAGAAGCAGACAGCTGGCTGACAGTGCCAGAGAACCTCCTATGCTAATTAAATATGAGATTATTTTCTTCAGTGGTGCATGTTGCTGTGTGTAATATCAGCAAATGACATTCATGATGACCTTTCATGCTCTGTAACAAACAGGATTCCAAAAACCCTCTAAACTACCCACTATAATAAGTAAAATGCCTTCCCCGTCAGGAAACTATAATTTAAGAAAAAGAAAAAAAGAAGTTAAGAAAACCAGTATGTCCAGGTGTCAATTTTGCCTAAGTTGATCAATTCTGAAGTTGTTTTCATACAGACATAAAACAAATTTTAAATATTTGGGTGATTATCCACATAGTGAAAATTATTAGCCTATATTTTCTGATTTTCCTTTGTTTTATTTATTTATTTATCATTTAAGTTATATATGAGTGTTAATAAAAGGTCAAAATGTTTGATTTCACCTAGTTTTTTTATTGGGTCTCCATTTCTGCCTGTGTGCCAGTTAGTTTCTCACTAAATGAGATTTTTATAATGGTAATTTTCCCTTTTTAAGATAAAATTTATATAAGTTACATTTTATGGTCACCAATAACATGCATGTTGCAAATCTAATGGTCTTTTCCTCAACCCTCATCCTATTTGACCCAATAGCAGCATTTGGCACCAGTAATCATTTTCCCCTTAAAAAACCTTCATCTTTTGTCTTTCAGAAAATTGTATTTACCTGCATTTCCTCCTATATTACTGACAATTTTTTCCTCAGGTTCTTTTGTTGGATCCTCTGAACTTTAAGGAGTTGGATTGTCCTGGGAGCCCTTGGACCTCTTCTCTCTATGTGAACTCACCCAGTCTCATGTCTTAAACACCATCTATTTTTGATGACTTCTGCCTTTATATTATTCCTTAGTTCCAGAACCAAGTATCCAACTGCCTACTTAACGTTTTCGATTCAGATGTGCAATAGAGATCTCAGACTTAGTCTGTCCAAACTTGAGGTCTTCTCATATCTTCCCATCTAGTTAATAGTAACCCTTCTTCTAGTTGTTCAAGCCAAAACATTGTTGTCAGTTTCAATTCCACTCTAATATTACTCTAATCAGTCATAAATTCTGTCATCTCTATCTTTAATAAATTCATAATTCCATCAATTTTCAATATACTCCCATGGACACTAGCCTGGTCTAAGTCACCTTAGACCCCTTGCATTTTATCTTCAATATTGCAGCCAGAGTAATCCTCTTAATATGAAAATCTGATCTTGTCACTCTTCTAAAACTTCCAATGACTTCTCATCACACTAGAGTGGAAGCCAATGTCCTTATTATGACCTAAAAGACTTCAAATGATCTGGCTTGCTAGTTATCCCTCTGACTTCCTTTTTCACTATGATACTCTGCAGTTAGTTCACTCTATTCTAGGCACTTTCCTCTTCTTGCTGTCATTTTTTCCTTTCCTATATTTGGTGAGATATATTCCTTTATTCTTCTACTGTAATCTCCTTTAAGATTCATATTTGAAGGAATTCTCCTCTTGTATTCACTTTACTATTTGCTTTATTACATCTTGAAGAATTCTTTAAATTACATGACAAAGCCTAATACAGTATTTCCACCTGCTTCTGGTGAGCATGAGTAGCTTTAAGTATACAGACAGGTCAGATGTTGGAAAATCATTTAAGAACTTTGTTAGTTCTTTTTAGAAATATCGAATAAATCTGTTGACATGTCTTATCTTTGCTGTCAAGTGAAAACTTGGGAGAAATACAGTGGAAGCAGACATATGCCCAATTGGATGGAGGTAATACCACATGACTCTCTGGGTGGCATCAAATTATATAAATCAAAGTATACATGACCTCTGAGTACATTTTTTTAATTTTTATCATAATATCCTTCTTTATGTAATAAGCAGAGAAATTCAGATTACATCTAGAATACTTACTACTGTCTTCACCTGATTTTAATATGCCATTTCTTAGGAGTTTCTTTATACTAAATCTAAAGATTAATAATTAACAGACTAACATACTCTTCATGAAAAGAATGCTAAAATACAGACATTGAACTGTCAAGCTAAGAAATGCAACTTGCTGCCTTTGTGCATCGCTGATAACCAAACAACATGCTTTCATTTTCCCACAGATGATGTCAATCCAAACTTTTGAATTCTTGCCACTAAATTCTTATCTGGTCCTTTAAAAAAATAGAAGTCATTGTAAAAATGCATCTAATAAAATGAATTCACAAACTCTTCACTTCCTAGCTTAATCCAAGCATTCTCAACATTGAAAGTTGGCCGAATAATTTTGAAAAAGTCCTTATAAGAGTTCAATGATTCTCTCATTGGGTTAATTTGTCATTTGTATGTCCTGTTTTACCAATGCTTTAATTTTTATCTATGTAGTTTTCTCCTCTACCCCTAAATGAAACTCTGAATCTACTCAGTAATTCTAATTCTGGGATCTTTCCTATGACCAGATATAATATAGGATGCCCAGTTAAATTTGAATTTCATATAAACCACAAGGTTTTTTTTTTTTAAGTATAAGTGTGCTACATGCAATATTTTGGACACGCTTATGCCCAATGGTTAAGATCTACAGCTACTAACCAAATGATTGGCAATTAGAATCCACCAGCTGCTCCTTGGAAACTGCTGAGTAGGAATCAACTTGATGGCAAAGGGTTTTTGGTTATACTACAGTACATTCATGGTTTATCTGAAATTCAAATTACCTGTGTACACTAAGAAGCATTGTCATCCTCACAATCTTTGCTATTATTGAGCCCATTGTTGCAGCCACTGTGTCAATCGATCTCTTTGAGGGTCTTCAGCTTTGTCGCTGACCCTCTACTTTACCAAGCATGATGTCCTTCTCCAGGGGTTGGTCCTTCTTTATGACATGTTCAAAGTAAGGAAAATGAAGTCTTACCATTCTTTCTTCTAAGGAGCATTCTGGCTGTATTTATTCTAAGATAGATTTGTTCGTTTGTCTGGCAGTCCATGATATATTCAATATTGTTTGCCAACATCATAATTCAAATGTGTCAATTCTTCTTTGGTCTTCCTTTTTTATCATTCAGGTTTCTTAAATTATTTCATTATAAACCATGGTTCTGTCATATACTTGGCTGTATCTTGGCTTCTGCCTTGGTTTCTGTTCCTGAATTCCTCAATGACAGGGTTGGCAAACTTTTTTGTAAAGGACAAGATAATAAATATTTTAGATTTGAGGGGCCATATACAGTTTATTTTTCTTATTCTCTATTATATTTTTACATTCTTTTAAAATGGTAAAAAGAGGAAACATTTTTAGCTCATAAATTAAACGAAAACAGTCTGCAGCACAACCATGGGCCATAGTTGCTGAACCATAACACCGGTATTTTTATCGGATTTCCTTCCCCCTTCCCCCAGCCCCAGTCCCTCTCTAGGCTTTTGCTGGCAGCAAGAGCCTTCTCAGCCACAGTGGAGGTGGAAATGTGTCTAAGTTTACTTCTAAATTTGGGCCTTTCCCAGAGAGCAATGTTTTAAGTTATAATACGATGCCAGTTCAAGTTCCAAGAGATGTCACTTTTCTAGTCTACAGAATGGAGATGATAACATTAATGTTTTTGTATATAGGATCCCTGGTGGTGAAGTGGTTAAGAGCTAGGCTACTAACCAAAAGGATAGCGTTAAATAAGCAGAAATTTATTCTGTCACAGTCTAGGAGGCTAGAAGTCCGAATTCAGGTCACCAGCTCTAGGGAAGGCTTTCTGTCTCTGTCTGTTCTGGGGGAAGGTCCTTGTCATCAACCTTCCCCTGGTCTAAGAGTTTCTGAGTTTAGGGACCCCAGGTCCAAAGGACACACTCCACTCTTGGTGTTTCTTCCTTGGTGGTATGAGGTCCCCCATCTCTCTTCTCTCTTCTCTCTCCTTTTATCTCTTGTAAGATAAAAGGTGATGCAGGCCACAGCCCAGGGAAACTACCCTTACATCAGATCAGGGCTGTGACCTGTGTAAGGGTGTTGCATCCCACCTTAGTCCTCTTTTACATAACCTAATCTTGGCTCATTAACCACCGGCAGAGATTAAGATTTACAACACGTCGGAAAATTACATCAGATCACAAAATGGAGGACAGCCACACAATACTGGGAAACATGGCCTAGCTAAGTTGACACAGATTTTTAGGGGACACAATTAAATCCATGACAACCTCTATCCAAAAGGTTGACTATTCATATCTAACCAGAGGATCCTCAAAAGAAAGTTCTGGTGATCTGCTTCCAAAAGATCACACAGCCATTGAAAACCCTAAGGAGCACAGTTCTACTCTGAAAGATATGGGCTTACCATGAGCTGGAACTTACTCAACAGCAACCAGTTTTTTTTTTGTTTTTGGGTGCGGTGGACTTTCATGTATATTCACTTATTAATCTTTACAACATCTAAAAGGTAGGTTTTCGTCATCTCCATTTACATTTGAGATTACAGAATACCTCCGTTTATACACCTACCCCAAAGTCACGGATTTAATAAGCATCCTGATCCAAATTCTTCAAGTATACCTGATTTAGTCTGTGAGAGCCTAAGGGCTATGTTGAAAAGAGACCCATGATAAAAAATTGAAAGTAAAGAAATAATCATGCCCGAAGAAGAATCCCAAGGATATCACGTTTAATCAATAGACATTAATGGGTTTTTGGGGGGAATGTTAAAATCTAAGTTTTCTGAATACATGGAGAATAAAGCATAAAAACAGTGTTTAAATAGCAATAGGAAGAAACTTAAGATAGCCAAATAATAAAAACAGAATTTATTAAGCATTCACTATTTACTCAGTACCTTACTCGGAATTTATATGCAACAGTTCACTCTCTAAAGTAAGTATTACAGTCCTCATTTTACAGGTGAGGGAATGAACCCAAAGAGAAGTTGATTCAAGTTCTCAAGATTATATAATTTGTAAGTGATGTAGGCAAGACTGAAAATAAAGTCCATCTGATCAAAATCCCAGTGGGTAAGTCACTATGGGATGACAAAATTTCTGAAAACTCTACCAATTAAGTTTTGAAATAGATTCCCAGAAAATGCATATGTCAATACATTGTTACAAATAACTAAAATTAGAAATTTTGTATATCAGAACTTCCTGGGACCTCTTTGGTTTCCATTATTTTCTTATTCCATCATTCAAGAATATGGAATGGAGCAGGAGAAACTGGAAATTTTCACCATAGTTATTTGATCTTTGACCTCTTGAGTTGGGAACTACATTACAAAGTGGTCACAGAATTTGAAAGCTATAAATTTGAATTTGGAAGTTATAAATTAAGTATTAAAAATGAATTAAACTATTTAAATAAGTAATGCATGCTACTTGAAGTTAAAAAAAAAAAAAAACTAAACTATGTTTGCCTTAATCATAATGTAATCTGGTTGATGCATAAAATAATGCTAGAAAAAACTTTACACACTCAAGCATAATAATTTTTACATATATATGAATACCAGGCCATCCAATCTAGCCATACAGCAGATTACCCTCTGGAAACTGGAAAGTTAAAAAAAAAAAATTTTTTTGTTTGCTTTTTTATTTTTATTGTGCTTTAGATGAAGCTTTACAAAGCAAATTAGTTTCTCATTAAGCAATTAACACACATATTGTTTTATTATATTGGTTGCCAACCCTGTGACCTGCCAACACTCTCACCTTCTTGACCTTGGGTTCCCCATTTCCACTGGTCCAGCTTTCCTGTCCCCTCCTGCAAACAAAAAAAAAAATCAATTTTGAATAAGAGAATGAGGAAATGTTCAAATATGAAATGCTACCAAATGGAATATATTTACATAAAAGAGAACACAGTAAAAACACAAACAAACTGGAATGATAGATCATTTTTGTAAGGTTTGACATTCAACAATCTCAACCATCTGGAATGTAACTGAAACCCAGGAATCAAACAAAAATTTCCTCTTAGCGATAAAATAATGCACAAAAGTTTTTCGTGATTACAAGTATAGAAGAGATCTGCAAAGTGATCTTTACGCACAATATTAGAATATTCCCAATCCAGAGTATATTCAAGACAGTAAATTAACAGATGCAGAAAAAAGCTGTTATAAAGAGTAGCAAGTGAAAACCTACAGCCTAAAATAGGTGAGAAAGTAAATATCTGTAAAACACAAAGAAACTCAGTGAAGCATGTCCATTTATTATAGGTCAAACAATTTATATTCCTCTATAGGCCCTGAGTATATATATGTGCCATAAAAAACGTGCTCATATTATTGTCTCTGTGTCATTAGAAGAAAGTAAATTGTGCTCAGTAGCCTCTGGTTACAAAAATGGGAAAACAGAATACTTTTAAGAGAGCACATTTTTTTTCTCCAACAAGAATACTAAATAAAGCAGTTAACAAATAAATCAAAGACAAAAACACCCCCTCCTCCAAATTTGACCTTTAAGAAGACAAGCCTCAGTTAGCAAGAAATGTGCTTGGAAAACAAAACATCTTTACAGGAATGTACAATGTGCAAACAAATATCAGTAAGTATGAGCAAGGAGAAAAGCTAAAGAGATCACTGAGCACAGTAGGTTATTTTGAATAATAAATCAGAACTGATCACGTTTAATACTTAACTAGTAAATTTTTCCCACTAATTTATTCCCTTACTTATAAATAAAAAAAAATAGACCTTTTGTTCTTTTACCATCATTTTTATTTGCTGTTTTTTTTTCAATCACTTTCCTGTGCTGTCACTCCACCTTCCCTCCTCCAACCCTTCTATAGCTGTAACAGAGCATAAAGAACTCCATGAAACAGACAAATCCATCCTTTCAGTGATCATCTCTACTGTCAACCAAGCTGAGGCAATAAATCTCTTAAAAGACAAATTTGTCAGTTTGTTACTGAAACAGCTTATGATTTCTACACTCAGTGACTCTAGAAGAACACAAAGATCTTAGGGAAAAGTTAAATTTTAAAGGTACCAATACGAGAAATGCATTAGAAAGAATCAGGTCAGAGAGGCAAAAACTCAATTATAAGCCCCAAAATTGAGATGGCAAAAATCTCAACTGACCCAAATTTTTTGGCTGCTACCACCAGCTACATTTCTATTTGAAATGAGTTGAAACTTGAGCTGTGCTGGCAGGCTAACACCTGCTCCCTGCTTTCCCCTTGGGTGGCTGAAGTAATTACCCACCTCTACCTGTACCAGCTTAGGATCTGTGAAATGCTGGTCATGTAAAGTCAATCCTTCCCATGCTCTAAGGTGCCAAATGATCATCTGCTAGTCGCAATTGCAACATTTTTTTGGCAGGCGAACCTATTAGTTCTTCTCATTTTTGAGTCTGGTCATGCCCAAATTTTTGCAGGCCAATTTGCATTTGTTTTCTACAATATGCACCCTATGGAAAGAATATAATTTATCTGAATTGCACTTTCTTTACATAAGCTTTTAAAACAATTTTCACACATGATTACATTTTAGAAATGTCCTCAATTAGGCCTTTGAATATAGTTGTGATTTCCACAGAACAGACACACAATGGAGAACACTGCTTCTCTTCATAAGCACACAATTGTGCCAGCTCTATGGAACATTTATCAGATTAACCATGACAGACTTTAATTTATAGTTCAGACCTCAGCCATAAATCTGTCTTACCTGGGCAAAATCATGAACAAAGGAGCAGCCAAGTTGTAACATCACTGTACATCATTGTGAGCAAAATAAGCAGAAAATTATTGAAACTTTTTATTTGCCAGTTTAACACAGAACAACTATGGAGGAAATCCTCAATTCCGCCTGTCCCATTCCATACCCTTGATTAGTGGAATATAATCATTATTTGCCACCTGAGGATATTAGATGACTTGCAAGGGCAATGAAAGCAAAAAATTTTTCTTCATCTAGAGGAGAGGGGCAAAAATGGTATCAAGAGCCCAGAACATAGCAGTGCAAAGAGGAGGATATAATGATAAAATTCCTAAAGCTGAAGATTAGAAAGTTCATGGAGTTTATATTCTTTTACCTTCACCTTTTTTTGTAAAAGATATAATTTCATTGGCTGAGTGAAAAAGAATTGGGTTTGGATTTAGATACTGAAGAAGAGCAATTTATAGGTGTAGTGACAAAAGGAGAAGCAGGGAAAGGGTACAAGTTGATCATGAGCTGTTATTTTACACATATGACTGTAGTTTGAACCTCAAGCCTTTAGCCAAAAAAATAGAAATATAAGGACACATACTATATCAGTTAATATGATATCTTTATTAAGTTTGTTCAAACAATTTGTACATGCTGGCTTATATTTCTGAATATTGCAATTATGGGTAGAGATAGAAATGCTGGAAAGATATAGGGAAGAAACCCACCCATTGAGGGGGGTCCAATATGTGTCCAACATTATGCTAAGGACTTTATATTAATTCAGCCAATTTAACCATTCTCTAAAATTGGTTTATCACTTTACAAAACAAAGTCCCAGAGCAGTAGCCTGGGTGGCACAGGTGGTTTGCTACCAGCTGGTAACTAAAAGCTTGGCAGTTCAAACTCAGCAAGTGCCTCTGCAGATGAAAAGCCTGGAGAATTTCTTCCATAAAGATTACAACCAAGAAAACCACACGGAGCAGTCTTACTCTGTAACATATGGGGTAGCCATGAGTCAAGGTTCAACTTGATGGCAGCTATGACAGCAACAAGGCCCAGAGCAAGAAACTGACCTCAAGTTTAAAGATCTAATTTAGTAAAAGGTACTGTTTATGCATGTAGGAAAATGTGAAAATGGATAACCTTCTATAAGAAGAGATGTATATGAAGAAAACAGAATCTGGGTCCTAATCCATGATTGTTATATTGAACAATACATCTATTCCTCCTAAATCTGTTTTAAGTTTTCTCTTTGAAATAATGACTATACTTAAAAGAATGATTAGAAAAATATTTTAAAATATATTCTTGCCATTAAAAATAAAAAAGCAGAAAAAATTGGTATTACAATGTCATGTGAATTTAACTCACTAAGAACTGCATTCTTATAGAAGAGGAAGAAAAGGCTCATTTAGTGAGGCATTTTGTGAAGAATAGATAATTATTGTACCTTAAGCATTTGGAGTTGTTAGTGATGAATGCTTTCAAATATATGCAGCTAAATAAGGCTTTAAAATGTTTTATTAGGTTTGAAAATTTTTAATAAAAGCTTAATATACTGGTAATTTTCAAATTGTGTATATAAGTTATTTAGATATTTTTGTGTCTGTATTCTTCCTCACTATTAATTGCAATACAATAAAGATTATAATCATTGCAGACTTAAATAACACAATAATTATGTTTTACTGCCATATACACATATAACCTATATAGTTTTATATTTTTACTTATTCATAGATGAATCAAATGCACTAGGTATTAACTTTGTGAGACCGAGTCAACACTTTAAACAAAAGTTCTTAATTTTCTTCAGTTCAGAAAAATAAACAATTCTACAGTAACTGTTGGAGACTTCAATACCCCATTACTTTAGTAATTTAGTGCTGTTTTAACAGAAATACCACAAGTAGATGGCTTTAACAAACAGAAATGTCTTTTCTCACAGTTTAGGAGGTAAGAAGTCCAAATGCAGGGCGCTGGCTCTAGGGGAAGGCTTTCTCTCTCTGTCAGCCATGGAAGAAAGTGCTTGTCTCTTCTGAGCTTCTGCTTCTGGGTGATCTTCATGTGGCTTGGCATCTCTCTTCTGACTCTACTTCTCTCAGTTACTTGTTTAATCTCTTTTTTATCTCAAAAGAGATTGACTTACAACACACCTTACACTAATTCGGTCTCGTTAGCGTAACAAAGAAAACCCATTCCCAAATGGTATTATAACCACAGATAGAAAGGTCAGGATTTACAACACATATGTTGGGGGACACAATTCAATCACTAACATTCCACCCTTTGGACCCCCAAAATTTATATCCTTACCACATGCAAAACACATTCACACTATCACATCATCCCAAAAGTCTTAAATCAATTCCAAGTTCAAAATCTCATCTTCTCAATTGTGTAAATCAAATATAGGTGAGACTTTAGACATATTCCATTTTTGGGAAAAATTCCTCTTCATCCGTGAACCTGTGAAATCTAGAATTCAAGTTATCTACTTCCAAAGCATAATGATGGAACAGGCACAAGTAGGCATTTTCATAATAAATGGGAGAAATTGGAGGAAAAGAGGCCATAATGGGCACCAAACAAGCCCAAACCCCAGTAGAACACATTACATTAGCTATCAAGGCTTGAAAATAATCCTCTGTTCTCTGAGATCATCTGGGCAACGGCCCTGTCCTCCAGACTCTGGGTGTTGGTCATACCCTCTGAATTCTAGGGGGAGGCCCCTTGGCTATGGGCTTAGGTTCTGCCTTCCAGGCCCACTGGGACAGCGGCAACTCTGTTCCCTTGGCTTTGGGTGGTCCCATTCTCCTAGTCCGTCTGAATGGCGACCCCACCATCTTGGCCCCAGAAGGCCCTGTTCTTCTGACCCTTGGGCTTAACATTCCCACTGCCCCCTCCAGCTTTGAGTAGTGACCCCATGCCCCTGGCACTGATGAATTGCAACCACACACTCCAAAACTGATTTGGTGAAGATCGGACTCTTTCATACCTAGGAGGCCATGACACCACCCTTTAAAACCGACGCAGCCTTCCTTCCAATAATTCTACTGATCTCTGATCTTCTCCAGGGATGATCTTTTTCTTTTCTTGGAGCACAACAGATGTAGCTATGTTTTCCCACCTGTAGAATTCCAAGGGGCAGACAGAGTTTTTCCTTCTATTCTTCCTCTGTCCCCTTAAGTCTAAACCTATGGGTTTTATACTGTGGTAGTTGGTTAGATCCATCAGTCACAGGCTTAACCCCTTTAACAAAAGATAATGTAGCCACATCCTTGGTGAAAATTCTAGGACATGTATCCTTCATATGTACAAGAGAATTTTCCAAATCTTTAAGTTTTGTTTTTATTTTGCACAGTCCACATCTTCTCGCATTGTACTACAAGTGAAAGGAGGTACCATGGAGCCCCATTAAGATTTTGCTTAGAAATCTCCTCAGTCAGATATCCAAGTTCATCACTTACAAGTTCTGCCTTCAACCAAACACCTGAACATAATTCAAGCATGTTCTTTGCCACTGTATAAAAAGTATCTCCCTTCCTTCACTGTTCAATCACATGTCCATCATTTTCTTTTAAAGCCGCACCAGAAGCACATTTAGCATCCATGTTTCTAGCAATACTCTGTTGCTGGTGCCATATGTATTCTCTAAGATGACAGAAACTTTCTCTATAGCTCTCCTTCCTTCTAAGCCTTCACCAGAATTGCCGTTGACATCAATAATTCTACCAACAGTCTCTTCAAGGTAATCTAGGCTTTTACTATTAAAACAAACCCACTTCCATCAAGTTGATTTCAACTCATAGTGACCCTATATTAGCCACCTTAAAACTCGTCCAGTCTCCACCACTTCCACATCACAGAGCAGCACCCTGACTTCTCGGTACCAAATTCTTTCTTATTTATATAGTGTTGCTATAACAGAAATAACACAAATGGATGGCTTTAACAAACAGAAATGTATTTTTTCACAGTTTAGGAGGCTAGAAGTCCAAACACATGATGCTGGCTTTAGGGGAAGGCTTTCTCTCTCAGCTGTGGAGGAAAGTCCTTGTCTCTTCTGAGCTGCTGCTCCTGAGTGATTTTCGTGTGACTTGGCATGTCTCTTCTCCTGTCTCTACTTCTCCCAGTTGCTTGTTTAATCTATTTTATATCTCAGAAGAGATTGATTTAAAACACTAGGGACTTGATTTAAGACACACCCTACACTAACATAACAAAGAAAACTCATTCTTAAATGGGATTATAACCACAGATGTAGGGTTTAAGAATTACAACACATATTTCTGGAGAAGATAATTCAATCTATAACACCCACTTTCAACAATGGATAGAAAACCTGGACAAGACCAGTAAGAAACAGGACTTTATCAACTGTAAACCAATAAACTTAACTGACATATATAGAATACTCTATGCAGCAACAACAGAATTCACATTCTTCTCAAGTGCCCAGGGAACATTCTCCAGAATAGACCATATGTTAGGCCAGAAAACAAGTCTCAGTAAATTTAAAATGATTGAATTCATATCTTCTACCACAATGGGATGAAGCTAGAAAAAATAAAAAAAGGAAAATTGGAAAATTCACAAATATGTGGAAATTAAATATCACTCTCTTAAAAAACAAAAAACAAAGGGTCCAAAAGAAATCACCAGGTAAATTAGAAAATAGTTAGAAAGAAATGCAAATAAAAATATAGCATATCAAAATTTATAGGATGCAATGAAAGCAAGTGCTCGGGGAAATTTATAGCAGTCAGCACATTAAATAAAGAACAAATTCAGTAACCTAACTGTATACTTTGAGGAATGAGAAAAAGAAGAATAAGCTAAACCTAAAGCTAGCAGAAGGAAAAAAAAATAATGAGATTAGAGCAGAGATAACAAAATAGAGAATAGAAAAAGAATAGTAAGAATGAACAAATCCAAAAGTTGTTCTTAATTAATATTTACAAAATTGATCAACCTTATCTAGACTGACCAAGAAAAATAGGAGAAAATATATAAATTAAGCTAGAAATAAAAGTGAGGGCATTACTACTGACTTCACAGAAATAAAAAAGGATTATAAATAAATATTATGAACAACTGTAAAACAACAAATTGAATAATTTAGGTGAAATGCACAAATTCCTAGAATCATGTAAATTACTGAAACTGACTCAAGAAGAAAGATAAAGCCTATAAGAAGAGATTGAATCACTATTGAATCAGTGATCAAACACCAACAAACAAAAAGTGTCAGGACAATAGGGCATCACTAGCAAATTCTACAAAACTTTTAAGGAATTAACACCAATCATTCTCAAATTTGTCCCAAAAAAGAAAGCGAAGGGAATCTTTCCTAACTTGGTCTTTGAAGCTGACATTACTCTGATATCAAAGGCAGACAAAAACAACAAAAGAAAAGAAAGCTACACATCAATATCCCTTTTGAATATAGATACAAAAGTCCTCATCAAAATACTAGCAAATTAAATCCAAGGAACAAATTATAAGGGTTATATACAACGACCAAGTTGGTTTTATACCAGAATTACTAAGGAAATCAATCAGTCATGCATCACATTAATAGCATGAAGGAAAACCAAAAGAAAAAACAAACAAAAAAACACATGATCATTTCACTATATGCACAAAAGTCTTTTGACAAAATCTAACATTGTTTAAAGATAAAAGCAGTCAATGAACTAGTAATAGAAAGAGACTCTCTCAATATAATAAAGGACATTGATGAAAAACCCAAAGTTAACATCATATTCAATGGTGAAAGAATAAAGCTCTTTTCTATAAATCAGGAACAAGACAGGATGCCTGCTTTCATCACTGCTGTTCAACATTGCACTGGAAGTTGTAGCCAGAGCAATTAGGCAAGAAAAAATAAAGTAAAATGAAGGCATCCAAATCAGAAAAGAGGAAATCATCCTCTATTCATAGATAGCATTATTCTATATAAAGAAAATCCCAAGGAATCCACAAAAAACTATGATAGCTAGCAAATTTAGCAAAGTTTCAGAGTTCAAGGTCAGCTAACCAAAATCAGTTGTATTTCTATACATCAGCAATTAACAATCTTAAAAGGATATTAGGAAATCAATTCCATTTACAGTAACATCCAAAAGAATAAAATATCTAGGAGTAAATTTAACCAAGGAAGTGAAAGATGTGTATACTGAAAACTAGAAAACATTGCTCAAAGAAATTAAAGAACATTTAGATAAATGGAAACACATCTCAAATTCATTGACTGGAAGACCTACTATAGTTAAGATGACAATACTATCCAAAGTGATCAATGTGATCCCTATGAAATTTTCAATTGCTTTTTTTGCAGAAATGGCAAAACCCATCCTAAAATTCATGTGGAATTGCAACAGTCCAGAAGAGCCAAAATAATCTAGAAAAATAAAAAATCTGAGGAATCACATTTCCTGATTTCAAAACTTAGTACAAAGCGTCAGTAATAAAAACAGAGTGTCATTGGCATGAGGATAGAAGTACAGACAAAAGGAATCGAATGGAAAATCCAGAAACGAACAATACATCTATGGTCAATTGATTTTTCCCAAGGATTCTAAGACCATCCAATGCGGAAAGAATAGTCTACAACCAATGATGCTAGGACAACTGGATATCCACATGCAAAAGAATAACATTGGACCATTACCTTCCACTATATAAAAATAACTCAATATGAATCAAAAACAAAAATTCAAGAATTAGTACCATGAAGCTCTTAGGAAAAAATATAGTGATAAATATTCATCACCTTGGATTTGGTATGAAAACACAAGCAACAACAACAAAATATAAATTGGACTTCATCAAAATTAAAAATTATTTTTCAGCAAAGAACATTATCAAGATAAAGTGAAAACAAAATCTATGAATGGCAGAAAATATTTTCAAATCATATTATTTTGTAAGTGTACAGTATTCAGAATATATGAAGAACAATAAAAATATGCACAACCCAAATTAAAAGTGGTCAATAAGTAAATGAAAAGATGTTCAGCATCACTAGTCATTAGGGACTTGCAAATCAAAACCACAATGAAATACCTCTTCATGCCCACACTTGTTGTCGTTATGTTGTTAGGTAATGTCGAGTTGGTTATGAATCATAGAGATCCTATGTACAATGGAATGAAACACTGCCCAGTCCTAGGCCATCCTCACAACTGTTACATTTGAGCCCTTTGTTGCAGCCACTGTGTCAATCCATCTCGTAGAGGATCTTCCTCTTTTTCGCTGACCTTCTACTTTATCAAGGATGATGTCCTCCTCCAGGGACTGGTTCCTCCTGATAACATGTCTGAAGTACCTGAGATGAAGTCTTGCCATCTTCGCTTCTAAGGAGTGCTCTGACTGTATTTCTTCCAAGACAGACTTGTTTGTTCTTCTGGCAGTCCATGGTATATTCAATATTCTTCACCAACACCATAATTCAAAGGCATCAATTCTTCAGTCTGCCGAATTCTTTTTTTGTTTTTGGTTATGCCCACTAGGATGGTCAAAAAAAGAAGAAAAAAAATGATGGACAAAACCAAGTATTGTCAAGAGAGTGTAAGAATTAAAAGCCTTATACATTGCTAGTGGCATGTCAAATTTTGCATCTGCTTTGGAAAACAGTATGGCAGTTTCCTAAACAGTTACTCAACTCCACGCTTAGGTATAACCCCGAAAGAGTTGAAAACATATATTTATGCAAAAGTGTATATGAATGTTCATAACAGCATTATTCATAATAGAAAACTGCTGAAATCATCAGAATGACCATCAATTGATAGACAGATAAAAAAAATGTGATCTAGCCTACCATGGAATATGATTCAGACACAAAAAGGAATGAAGTACCTATATATGCTACATTGATGAACTTTGAAAATGTTAAGCTAAGTGAAAAAAGTTGGACACAAAAGGTTACATATTGTAGGATTCTATTGATATGAAATGTCCACAACAGGTAAAGGTATAGAGGAAGAAAGTAGATTAGTGTTTCCCAGGAGCCAGGCAAAGGGTGAATAGGAAGTCACTGCTAATAGGTCCTGGATTTCTTTCTGAAGTCATAAAAATGTTTTGAAATTAGTGGTGATTGCTGCACAACTTTGTGAATATACTAAAAACAATGGTACACTGTAAAAAGGTAAATTTTATGAGAGTAAGTCAAAAAGTATTGCTACAAAATCATAGAAACCTTATTTCAACAAAGATTTCAAAATGTGAAGCTGTAGTTTCCTGGCATTTCATCCGTCTAGATCTATACACTTCTGAAGATGGTGTTTCCATCTCTGTAACCCTTCCCCAAAGAACTCGGCACTCTTAAATTTACACCATGTAAAAACAGCAGTTTGGGAAACTTGGGGGACTCAAATCAAGTTCCTTTTAAATGTTCTTTGAGTTTTGGGGAAAAAAGAAGAAGTCTGAAATTGCATGATCAGGGCTGTAGGATGGATAGGGTAAGGTTTTCCAGTGAAATTCTCTAGGACAGCCCTTGCCACCCTCAAACAATGAGCAGGTGCATTGTTGTGATGGAAAAAATTTCCTCCGCACAACTTTCCTGGCCTTGTTTTCACTGACGCAGTTTTCAATTTTCTTAAAACTTCTTCATAATAAGCCCCCATGATCACCCTGTGTCCCTTGAGAAAATCTATCAAGATTACCCCTTTGGAATCCTAAAAAAAACAGTCGCCATAAACTCAGCTGTCTTCCCTGTCTTGGCTCATCTTTGAGGTCTTCCCCACCTTCCTTAAAATGCTCGATCCATCTAAAAACTATTGTTTTCTGTTGGGCAGCATTTCCATAAACTTGTTGCAAAGCTTCAATGATTTGGGAAGATGCCTACATGAGTTTTGTTAAAAATTTGACATTAGCCCTGACCTCAAAATTGTTTTTTCCCATGGCACAAAAAGTATCCTTTTTTTTCTGAAGGCACCCTAAGGAGACTAAGACAAGTGTATTAATGAGAGAATTTGTCTGCAGCCCTCCACTGATCATAGAAACATGGTTAAACACATTTTTCTTTGGAACAAACCCGTCCATGTATGAACTGGAACCGTAGTAGCAATGCTTTTTGACTTCCCTCGTATGTCATTGTATCTCAAAAAAAAATTTATACTGCCTTGCAGTAAATAGTTTAATTTATTAATTAAGAATTAGTAAGTTTAAACAATTCTTTTGAAAAGTTTTCAGGTTTCTTTAGATCTATATAACTTTGTTGGTTAGATTTACTAAATCAATATACATTTCTCCACTTCTTTTGATCTGAGTTAAAAAAAGCTATTGTATATGACCATGCAATTCACCTCTATATAAACACAATTAGAAATTCACAAAAGTCTACCATCCCTGTCTGAATATCTAATCAAATTTTTATGATTTCTAAGGTTTCATATATACCTTCATTTCTTTACACATTCTTTTAAAGCCAATTACTAGATTAAGAAAAAAATCTCTGTTATAACTTCAGATACACTTGTACATAAATCCTTAAAATGCAGTGATATATAGAAAGATTAAAACTAGCCCTTCTCTTAAGCTTATACTATCCCTCAAATAAAAGGATTAAAAATCAGCACTGTTAAAAACAAAACAAAAAAGCACCAAAATATAATGTTTCACATTAAATCCCTAAATCCATAGATTTTCACAAAGATTGTTGTTTAGAGAAACAATTGATTATTTTAATACTAGTGAAATGATCATAAAAACATGATCATTTTGCTGTAAACCTTTTCCATAGCTATCACAATTTTATTTAGCTAAGAGCTAATTTCAGTTTACATACAAAGAATATTGTCTGCAAAACTGTAGCTAAACCCAGAAAAACAAAACAAAGTTTTGCATGTTTTAAAGTATCAGTCTGCTGCTAAATTCCAATATTATTCTCTGGCACTTTCCCAAAACTCTCCCAGATTATTGCTGATGAGCTTCACAAATGTCATAAATAACATTATCTACAATTAGGTCCAATTCCTGCTGTCATCTAACCTTTTAATTTGAGAATAGGTAGACATTTCTCACAAGGAAATGTAAAATAAACCTTAATTTTAAAATGTTTTTCAATATTCTTCATAGTTTAAAATATCTATTTATATATCTCTGAAGATAATGACTCATACTGGTAGCTTTCAAACTTTTTTAGAAACAGAACTTTATTCTGACAGGAAATCTCAACACTTAAAAGCAGCCAGGGATTGTTTTCAGCTGCCCTAGGGATGTTTAATTCGGGATTGTTTGTTAGCTGCCCTGGAGTCACCCCCTGACTCATGACAAACTTTGCATAACAGGATTGGAACATTGTTATTCATAGGGTTTTCAATATCTGATTTTTGGAAGCAAATCACCCGGCCTTTTCTTGCTTCATAGTCTCTTAGTCTGCAAGTTCCACTAAAACATGTTCAGCATCATAGCAACATGCAAGTCTCCATAGCAACATGTAAGCCTCCACTGACAGATGAGTTGGTTGGGCTTGAAGTGCATTGGTCAGAATCGAACCATGGACTCCCAAGCGAAAGGCAAGAATTCTACCACTGAACTACTTTTGCCCTCCAACAAAGTGGAGAAATGTGGGCATTTCAGAGACATTTCAGCTCACTGTCAGTCTTCCTTCCCTTCATTCCTGCCCAAGTCTCAAAATCACATCTCAGGACCCTGAGAAACTGAATTAGATATTTGAAAGTTTAGTCTGCCCTTTGTCCTGTGAGAAGAATGTTGTTATCAGCATCTCTCTTCCCTCTCTACATTCGTTAGGAATAGGTGGTTCAGTTTCAAGTAGCTAAATAAATACCTTACTTATTTAAATAGTTTAATAAATAAATATTTTAATAAAAAAGCATTTTTTTCTCCTCACAATTTGGTGATCTGGATATAGGCAGTTACTTTTGTTTGTTCAGCTGCCAAAAGATTCCATCAGACACTCAAGTTATTTCTAATTTTCCTATTCCAAATTCTTGGCCATATTCAAGGCAGGACTGCAGAGGGAGGTGGAGGATCTTTAGCTGGAGTTGACTTGCTTTTGTTTTTTTTTCAGGAATGAATAGTCTACCCCGGGAGACTTCCTCTGACGTCTTCTAGAGCAGAATAATGTTACTTGCTCACTCATATCACAGCAAACGGGGCCGAGTTTCCATGACAAGTTTATCCAAGTAATGATTCACTCTTTTGGAATGTATGCTTCTTGGACCAGTAGATTTTAGTCCTCTACCTGAGCATACCTTAATTACACTGGTAGAGGGAAAGGTTGAGGAATATACCTGTAGTATAAACAACTGAAGCATCTGCAAAATACTCTAACTCAATTATATTTCTAAATTCTCTAAAATATTGGTAATTTGTAGAGTTCAAACGCATATTAATATCTTAAATAGGCTAACAAGTGTCATGTATTATATTTTAGTAAGTCTTAATGTCTTAGCACAGTTAACAAAGTAGCTAAAGTCTTCTTCAGAATCTGATCACTTAATAGAGATGATCTAGTTACCCAGATAAGAAAATTATGTGAGGAAAAGGGAAAAGAGACCTTGGATGGAATAATAACTTTTATGGCATTTCATAGGCAAAATAATACAAAAGAGCAGATAGACTAGACTAGAAATCCAGCAGTTTAAAGTTATAAAAAGGAAGAAATAATGAAATGAGATTTTATGAAATAGAATGGAATAAAATTTTAGTTGCATTCCCCTGAAAGTAGATCTTGGAAGAAGGAATTGGGTGTAGGTAGTTTGTTTGGTAGCTGACCTAAGGAAGTATGGGTAAGGATGAAGCGAAAAAGAAGAAGCCAACATCAGTGTGCATTAACGAGGCCAGTGCTTTAGAAAATGAAGAAACCAATCCAAACAAAACCTGTTGCTGTCTAGTGGATTCTGACTCACAGCGACCCTATAGGACAGAGTAGAAGTGCTCCATAGGGTTTCCAAGAAGCGGCTGGTGGATTCCAACTGACAACATTTTTGGTTAGCAGCTGAGCTCTTAACCACTGTGCCACCAGTGCTCCAGGCAATGAGAAAACAGAGCTTAATTCTGCTCGGGTTCCTGAAAAACATATAGAATGTTTGCCAGAAGGATACAAGGCTGGGTATTTATTCACTGTCTACCTTTCTTAGCGTTCCTTTTGGGCATTAACTCTCTCAGTGGCTATCTGAGACTCAGAGAAGGCCATGATATTCAGCAAAAAGGCACACAGTGCATTCTTGAGTTGCGACTTTGCTAGATTGAGGTAAACCTGAGTTGAGCTGTCCACCATAGCTGTCCACCATTGCTGTGAAAAGCATTAGTGTGATAAGAAAAAGTGATACAGGGCACCAGAGAGGTGTGCTGCAAATCGCCCAGTGCTTGGTTAGGATTTTTACAGCTGATAGAATTTGAAGGTAAATTATTATATGCAATAGAGAGGATATAATAAGAGGAAGAGAAATATTGTAAAGCAAAGGAAACAAACAAAAAAATTGTATTTACTACATCTCTTTTGCAGGGATCTTCTTTTTTTTTTCTTAAATAGTATTTTATTGTGTTTGGGTGAAAGTTTACACAGCAAATTGGTTTCCCATTTGCCAGTCTCTACACAGGTTGTTCAGTGATATTAGTTATATTTTTCACAATGTGTCAACATTCTCATTAACTGCTTTCTGATTGTTCCATTTCCAGTGCTCTAGTTTCCCTGCCCACCCTTGTTTTCTCATCTTTGCTTTAGAGTAATTGTTGACCTTTTGGTCTCACATAGATGACTTCTAATGGAGCCCTCTACTCATGGGTAATATCCTTTATTTTATGTGTCAATTTGTTATTTCACTAAAAGGTGACCTAAGGGGATAGTTTCAGTCCAATCTTTAAAAAGTATCTCAGGGTGATAGTCTCAGGGAGTCCTCCAGTCTCAACTGGTTCAGTAATTCTGGACTTTTTAAGAATTTAAGTTCTGTTCCACTTTTTCTCCCCATCTATCCTGGGCCATCTATTGTGACCCTGATCAGAAAGGTTACTACTGGTAGCTGGGTACCATCTAGTTCTTCTGGTTTCAGGGTCAAAGAGTCTGTGGCTTGCGTAGACTATTAGCTCTGTAGATTTCTCGTCTGAGATTTTGGTTTCCTACTTTCCCTTTTGCTCCTGATGAGTGGAGACCAATAGTTGTATTTTAGATGGCTGCTTACAAACTTTTAAGACCAGACACTACTCATCTCACTAGGATGTAGAATGTGAACTTTATGGTGTCAGTTGACCGAGTTGTCCCATGAAACTAAGGACCTCTAGATTGTAGATACTTGTTAATTTTGTT
This sequence comes from Trichechus manatus latirostris, assembly GCF_000243295.1. Classification (NCBI taxonomy): domain Eukaryota; kingdom Metazoa; phylum Chordata; class Mammalia; order Sirenia; family Trichechidae; genus Trichechus; species Trichechus manatus. The sequence goes on along the minus strand of NW_004443991.1, from coordinate 4,764,812 downwards.
GATGGGAAAAGTAGCACAGAATGCCGGTGTAATGAGCACAGATTGACCAAAGTAAATGCCAATAAGTGCACAAGAGAAAAAGATGTTTGTGCTAAAGAATATGACATATGTAATTTGGCAAGAACACCAACAATATCCAAAAAATGAGGGTATGGTCACATATGTAGGTGTTTCAGCATATATGCATGTGGGTCAGTACAGGTGAACACATATGTGTGCACAAATAGAAGTATCTTTATGTATGTGTATGTACAGATGTGTATGCACACAGATATATTCATAGAAGACACAGTTATAGATACATCTCAAACATAACCAAACACACTGTGAGAATGGTTTTCTGGGTTTACAAGCATCTTTTGAGGTTATTTTATTCAAACTTCTAAATAACCTGGAAAGGTATGTATGTACTATTTCCCTTTTAAGAGAACACAGACAGTCTAAATTCCCAATAAAGAAGAACAATTGACTTTCTGAAAGACGAATCATTAAATTAAAAGAAAAGAGGGATGCATTCATCCTGTCATGGATAGTATTATGTCCCCCAAAAATGTGTGTATCAATTTGGCTGGGCCATGACTCCCAGTATTGTGTGGCTGTCCTCCATTTTGTGATTGTAATTTTATGTTAAAGAGGATTACGATGGGATGTAACACCCTTGCTCAGGTCACATCCCTGATCCAATGTAAAAGGAGTTTCCCTAGGGTGTGGCCTGCACCACCTTTTATCTTACAAGTGATAAAAGGAAAGGGAAGCAAGCAGAGAGTTGGGGACCTCATACCACCAAGAAAACGGCATTATGAGCAGAGCGTGCCCTTTGAACCTGGTGTCCTTGCGCCTGAGAAACTCTTCGATCAGGGGAAGATTGAGGACTAGGATCTTCCTCCAGAGCCGACAGAGAGAGAAAGCCTTCCCTTGGAGATGACACCCTGGATTTGGACTTTTAGCCTTTTACTGTGAGGAAATAAATTTCTCTCTGTTAAAGCCATCCATTTGTGGTGTTTCTGTTAGAGCAGCACTAGGTGACTAAGACACATCTCAAAGCCATGAAAACATATTAAGGAATGGTAATTAATGTTCAGAATAGCAAAGACACAGGTTTTTGCTCTCTCAGAGGGTACTCAATAAATAGCGCACCGTTTTTTCCTGCAAGTTTTGAACAAAATGAGCCATTAGTCAAAAACAAGGCATGTGGGGTTCAAAATACTCTCTTTATTACTGATCAAGCGTAAGTTGACAGCAGAGGGTGTTAGATTTATTTATCCCGTGACCAATAATAATGGACTATGGCGGGCCTCTATAAATGAGGTAGTCATTCCTCAGGGAAGACGTAGGTGTGGAAAAGCAGAAAACCTTTCCCATTCACCACCACCGTTCTCTACAGAGAGAAATGGAAGAATTATATTAGTCACTTCTTTTCAACAGGAGTAGGGTGACTTAATGAGACTCCATTTGCAAGGAAAATTAAAGGGGGAGAAAACAAAACTGAATGAGTGTTTAAATAATTTCATTATTTAATCTTTGAAAAGTTATCTTTTAAGACTGCTTCTAGTGAATCTCTGCTTCAAATAGTACACCTCTAATAGTTTTCCAAAGACAAATTATGGGAATATAGAAAATGAATGTAAAATAATGCGAAAGAGTTTGGCAAATCTATTATTAACGATATAATCAAAATTATATTTCTACTTTAAATTAGGAAACTTCAGAGTTTGCATGCTTCATCAAACACAACAGTATTGCTCAAAAACACTTTTGAAATCTGTCCTTGGAAATTTCCTTTGAAAATGTATGATGATCTTTTACACTACATTAAATTTTTAAAAAAGATTTAAAAGTAATTCACAGGCAAGGTTTATCTTTGTTTTTTTAACTTTGTGAAGGTAAAATTTGGCTAATAAAGCTTTGGGTCAAAATAAAAAGGTTGCTGTGTTAGGATATTTAGACTGATTAAATTAGTGATATGCTGATCAGAAAATAAAGCAAAGTATGGAGACTACAAATTGAAGATGATCACAAGAGAGAATTGCCCCAAATATATTCTTGGAGCAATGACAACCTGTCTGCCTATAACGTGGTTATCAAGGTTCATCTTTTGAAGGCTGCCATTCTATTGGAAGCAGTGTCGGTGGCACAGTGGTTAAGAGCTTGGCTGCTAACCAAAAGGTTGGGAGTTTGAATCCACCAGCTGCTTCTTGGAAACCCTATGGGGCAGTTCTATTGTGTCCTGTAGAGTCACTATGAGTTGGACTCCACTGCAATGGATTTACTCTATTGGATGCTTAAACTACGATCTATTTTTTAAAACATTCTCCTTGTCAAAAGAGTTCACTTCCTATTCTCATCATCTTCCAATCACATACAAACTTTATACCACCTTAAATGTTGTTGTTTTGTGCCATTGAGTGGATTCCAATTCATCTAGAGTCCCTGTGACAGAGTAGAACTACTTCATAGTGTTTCCTAGGCTGTAATATTTAAGGGAACAGACACCAGGTCTTTTCTCCAGCAGAGCAGCCGGTGGGTTCAAACTGCCATTCTTTCAGTTAGCAGCCCGGTGCTTAACCATTGCACCATCAGAGCTCCTTACTGCCTTAAATAAGCACTTAAAATTTGAAGAAAATAAAAATTATATCTGGAGAATTTCCAGGGAAGCTTTATTAAATCATGCTAAAACAAAGCTCTCCAAAATATTTTGTTATCCCAGCTGATGAAAATATCCTCCCTGGATTCCAGGTTCAGAATATTTTAAATTAGTCCCTCTCTGGGACAAGTTCCACAACTACCTGGACCAGTTCTTAAGTGGATTCAATACCTCTTTCAAGTCTTGTAGAACTTCCCTAACATTTTCTTCTATATTGTATCTTCGTTTCATGCATGCCTTCCAATCATCGGTGTTTAACTTAATGAAAATCTTACATGTAATGCTATGCATGCATAACTACCAGTTGCTGTTGGGTCGACTGTGACTCATGGAGTCTCCGTGTGCGTCAGAGTAGAACTGTCCTCCATAGGATTTTGTATGACTAATTTTTTCAGAAGTAGATAGCTACATATTTCTTCCTAGGCACTTCCAGGTAGACTCAACCTCCAAATATTTGGTTAGAACCCAAGCTCAAGCTCGTAAATTGTTTGTACCACCCAGAGTCTCTGAAATGTACATAAGGTAAATCTTATGTAAAAAAGACCAATCGATAGAAAAAGGACATCATGGTTGGTAAAGCAGAGGGTCAGAAAAAAAGAGGGAGACTCCCAGTGAGATTGACTGACACAATAGCCAAACAATGGACTGAAAAATGCTAACAATGATGAAGATAATGCAGGATGAGGCAATGTTTCATTCTTTTATAGGTAAGGTCATTATGAGTCAAAGCTGACTTCACGGCACCAAGCAACAACAAATATTATCTAATTCCCCCAGATGTTGCAGGCACAATCAATTCATAATGGGGGATGGGGGGGTAGGAGTTGTTATTCATCAAATCCTGGACAACGGTGGAAGAATTGTTGGAAAAAACTAGTGCAGAAATTAAAATTCCATATTTTGACACAAGTAATCATTGGCTCCTAAACAGTCCAAAATATGATTCAGTAATATTGAGTTAAAATCTCAATATTATTTCACCCATCTAATAATTTTTCTCTATTAATCTCATGTCCCTCTATATAAGAACTCAGTTTTACTCTTTCTCAAATTAAATGTTTCCTGTTCTTTCCACAGAAACTAAAATGTCTTTCAAAGGGGGCACTGTTGGAATTTTAGGTGGGAAAATTCTTCATTGTATGGAATTGTCTCACCCAGTGCAGGATACTTAGTACACATGCCCCCTTTCTTAAACTCTAAGTATATGCCAAATTCCAAACACTCTTGGATAATACAAGCAATATCTCCCTCCACGGAAGAGAGAAGATTTGCGTACTGACCTGGATGATAATGATAATGTCTCTCTCTGAGGCAAAGACTGGACAGGTTTATTTGCAGTCACCTTCATAAAATTGGGGTTTTGTAAGCTGAAATTACCCTCATTCATTTCTAAACAAATGCCTTCTGGGTTTGGTATCTGGATTGAAACGGCATACATCCTTAACTCATGAACTTGCTTCTGGAGAAACTCTAGCTTTACAAGACAAGTTGCCATCTGAGATGTGAATGAATTGAATGAAATACAACACTACAGAACACAGTAAAGCTGTTCTTTTGCTGTTCTCCTGTACTGCCTATGTCCATGTTATTAATGGTAATTAAAATTTCTGACATTCCATTTTAAAACATATTGATATCATGGCCAATTGAAACCCTACAATCATTTTCACATGTGCCCCTTTAAAGCCTCATCATTTCTAACCTGGGCATTGGCATTTGTGCCAAAATACAAGGATTTTTACATTTATTCTTATTAAATTTTTCTTTGGACAAATTGCAAGTTACTTTCAAATTTTTGGGATTATTATAGTGTCACACAAATCTTTGATCGATATATGTAACAAGTGCAGCTTTTGTCCAACTGAGGGACTGCGTTCGATGTTTTCCATCCTGGAATACTTTGCAGAACCCCTGTCCACCAAAATTGACATAGGAATTTTCTGATGACTCTAGCCTTCTTACTTCATGATACCTCATTTACTTTCCTTTTAGCATTTACAATCTTATTTTCTGTTCTTCTTACAAAAATGTAAGAATTCTGAAAGCAAGGATCATTTTGCCCAACTACTGTTTGACAGTTGCATCCAGCACACGATAAGCCCACACTTGGTGCCTAAAAAGTATTGATTTTTTTAACCAAAGTATCAGATTTTTCTTGCATCTTTAGAATTATAACAATATAATCACCCAAACCACTCTTAGAACCTGAGGACACATCAGTGTGACTGTTTTGAGATATTCTTCAAGCGAAAATAACATTATTAGCATAATTTGGGTATGGTTATTCATTCAGTTTGAAATTCAGTGGTGTACATTATTAGTCCTGATCACCAGGTATTCCTGGCCAACATCTATTTAGGTACATACTAAAAAAATTGGTCTGAATATGAGACTTGTTTCACCAACAAAATATAAATTGAAGTAATATGTGCCCCTTCAGAGTAGAAGCTTAAAGTGTCAGTGTTTGAATTGCTGGGTTCTGTTTCTCTTGAATAATGCTCTAGAAAGCATAATTCTGTCATTCTTAGCTCCTGAGTCACTACACTAGGCAGAGACCTTGATCAGACCCAGAAAGATATGTGTCCTGAATGAGAAACAAACTTATTATGGAGGGGTGATGAGTTTTCAGTGGCATTTCTACTTGTTTTGTGACAGCTTTTGTTCTATATTACTTTTTCAAAGCTATTGGTATTGAAAGCACTCTCGGATAATACAGGCAGTGTCTTCCTCCATGGAAGAGGGAAGCTTTGTTTCCTGATCTGGAAAATAGTTATAATGTCTCTCTCTGTGGCAAAGATTGGACAGGTTTATTTGCAGTCACTTTCATAAAATTGGGGTTTTGTAAGCTCGGATTTCCTAAACCATGGCACAGACCCCTTGTGTGTGCAGCATACACCTGGGAACACTTGGTATTGCCCTCCTGGAGTTACTGATGGAAACATGTAGCTCATGCTGCGTGCTGTACTTTGTGTAATAAAATCCTTTGTCTCTGGCCCAGGAGTCTCATATCTTCTGCCAGCATCTATGAAACTGTAGCAGACTACTTTGTTAGTTTTTAATAAAAGGTAAAATTTCAGACCCTTCACAGTTCTTGACATTATTTTTGTCTTATTTTAAGGCATTGTAATTTTTGGAGAGCCATTTGTTACTGCAAAATAACTAGCATGTGCTGATGAATACCCTAACCATCTATATTTCCTTTACTGTTGATTTTTGCTTATGTTTATAACATTAAATTTGTTAACAGTAGAACAAGCTTAGGATGGGTGAGCTAGATGATGAGAGAAAACCCAGAATACAAGAAATATATACGCAGTGGTCTCATACACACACAAAATGTTGTCAGTGAGGATGTCCCAGAATGTATTAGAATTTGGAAATTAGGGCACAGGCAATTGGATGCAGCATGGACTGGAAAGTCTGATGTCCATTATTTAGTAATAAAAGTTTAACTTTCATGATTTAAGAAATAAAGGATTTTGGTGTCTTCTTGAGCAATTCAGCAAATAAGAATATGGTTGACCTGGAAGGAATATTAGAGATGTAACAAATCTCTGAAGGTGAGAAAACAAAAGCTAAAAAATTAAGTGACTTTTCTCAGGTATTGACATAGTAAATGATTGTGGTCTGCTATCCAAGTCATCTTGCTTTTAGTCATAGTGCACTTCTCGTAATACATTGTTGTCTTTATTCTCTCCCATAGTTCTCTCATTTGTTCATTTAGTGAGTATTTTCATAATGCATATCTCCTACGTGCAAAGTATTATGATAGACATACTAAAAAAGACACGGTTCCCTCATTATGAAATTTTGGTCATTGGTCTACAAGTTGGAGACATGTTTCTATAGACAGGGCTAGGAAAATTTACTATAACACCAAGTAAATGGTTATACCAGGAGCTATTTCTTAAAGATATATCTGACTAGAGGTCATTTGTATAATCTTACACCCTTTTATGTAAACTCATGTACCTTGGTTGAAACAAGAGATAATAATGGTTTTTAGACTTCCTTTGATTTACTGAACTCTGGTAGCACAGTGGTTAAGAGCTAGTTAGCTAACCAAAAGGTCGACGGTTCAAATCCACCAGCTGCTCCTTGGAAAGTTCTACTGCTCCTTGGCAGTTCTACTCTGTCCTATAGGGTCACTATGAGTCAGAATCAACTTGAGAGCAATGGATTTGGTTTTATTTTTTTTGGTGGTTGGTTTGATTTACTGAAGAAAGTCATTTATATAGTATAGTGCTTGGCAATAAAATATAAATATTTCACATGCAATATATCAGTTTATTTACAAAGTAATTCTAAGAAATGGGTAATGCATGATAGAAGGAAAGTATGGGAATTAATTTTAGAAGATCTGGGAGTGAATCAAGTACAGCTATTTATGCCATGGACTTGATAACTGATCTAATCTCCATAAACTTTGTTTTCTTCATTAGATGATATTTCACCATATTAGGAGAATTAAATGATATAATATTAAATTTCTGGCACTAAGAACTGAATACCTATTAATTCCCTTTCTTTTCATTTAGCTACTTCTCAATGAGAAAAAGCAAATTCCCTTCATGCAATCAACATGCATTCAATACGTGCTGGACTACCTTGAGATGTATAGCTAGTTAACAGTTCACATTTTTACATTATTTTATTTGATGCTCACAACAAAAACTATGAAGTTCAAATGATAAATTAATCATTATGAAGGTACAAAATATGTACAAAATTTCTTACGTGGAATTACAAATTGGCTGCAAAATATAATGTATGTCTAAATATAACTCTGAAATAAAAAAGAAAAAGAGATATTTTTTAAACAAACGCACCCAGAAATCCAGAGGCGTGTGACATATTTTTTTCTTTTTTTATTGTGCTTTAGATGAAGGTTTACAGAGCAAATTAGTTTCTCAATAAACAATTTATACACTTATTGTTTTGTGACATTGGTTGCCACCCCTGTGACATGTCAACACTCTCCCCTTCTCAACCTTGGGTTTCCCATTACCAGCTTACCTGTCCCCTCCTATCTTCTCATCCTTGCCCCTGAGCTGGTATGTCCTGTGAGTCTTGTTTTGTTTTATGGGCCTGTCTAATTTTTGCCTGAACGGTGAATCTCAGGAGTGACTTTGGTACTGAGTTAAAAGGGTGTCTGAGGACCATACTCTCGGGATTTCTCCAGTGTCTGTCAGACTAGTAAGTCTGGTCTTTCATTGTGAGTTAGAATTTTGTTCTACATTTTTCTCCAGGTCTGTCCGGCACCCTCTATTGTGATCTCTGTCAGAGCAGTTGGTGGTGGTAGCCAGGCAGCATCCAGTTGTGAGGAGGGTGACATATTGATTTCTCCACTGAAAGGTTTAAGGGGAGAGGAAGATACCATTACCACCACCACCCCTTTCACAGGGACCTTTTGTTAATGTGCAGTGTTTAGGAGCACTGGTGGCAAAATGGTTAAGCCCTTGGTTACTAATCAAAAGGTCTGCAGTTAAAACCATTTAACTGCTCCACAGGAGAAAACACCTGGTGATATGATCCCATAAAGATTACAGCCTAGGAAAACCGTGCGGCTGTTCTATTCTGTCATATAGGGTTTCTGTGAGTTGGAATCAACTCAAAGATACACAAAAATAGTGCTTGTCTGATCGTTTGTTTTTACAATGCTTGGAACTTGAGTATAGGGATGGGAGAAGTCAGATATGTTTATGTCCTGGGTGACCAGGGAATACACAAAGGATTTCAGAGACCAGTTTATAGTAACACAACTACTTTGAAACATAAAGAAGGCCTAAACAACCTGTTACCATACTAAATAAAATCATAATTAGAAGCCATATGGAGCTCTCTGTGGCCAAACAGATGCCGGGATATGGTTTTGAAAGACTTCCAAAGAAAGAAATGTATAGTTCATGCTGCCTAGAATGGCAAACAAAGGGAATCAGTATAATTCATGGACATGTTGTCCATCTTGTACGAAGAGTTTAAGGTAGTACAGAAGGGAATTTTGAAGAAGTAAAGTGACAAGGAGTTTCTCTTTGCAAAGACTATATATTAATATAAAACTTAGAAGAAAAGACATAAAAATATATGCAAATATATTTGTATGTATATGAATACTGTTGTTGTTAGGTGCCATCGAGTCGATTCCCGCTCATAGCAACCCTATATACACTACCTACAACAGAACGAAACACTGCCTCGTGTTGTGCCATCCTCACAAACATTGTTGTGCTTAAGCCCATTGTTTCAGCCACTGTGTCTATCCATCTCATTGAGGGTCTTTCTCTTTTTCGAAGACCGTCTACTTTACCAAGCATGATGTCCTTCTCCAGTGACTGTCCCTCCTGACAACATGTCCAAAGTACGTGAGATGAAGTCATCATCCTCACTTCTAAGGAGAATTCTGGCTGTACTTCATCCAAGATAGATTTGCTTATTCTTCTGGCAGTATATGGTATATTCAGTATTGTTAGCCAATACCGTAATTCCAATGCAGCAATTCTTCTTTGGTCTTCTTTACTTATAGTCCAGCATTTGCATGCATATGAGCTGATCGAAAATGTTATGGCCTAGGTCAGGCTTACCTTAGTCCTCAAGATGACATCATTGCTTTTTAACACTTTAAAGAGGTATTTTCCAGCAGATTTGGCCAATGCAAAACTTCCTTTGATTTCTTGACTGCTGCTTCTATGAGCATTGATTGCGGATCCAAGCAACATGAAATCCTTGACAACGTCAATATTTTCCCATTTATCATGATGTTTCTTACTGATCTAGTTGTGAGGATTTCTATTTTCTTTATGCTGAAGTGTAATTCATACTGAGGGCTGTAGTCTTTGATCTTCATCAGTAAGTGCTTCAAGTCCTCTTCACTTTCAGCAAGCAAAGTTGTGTCATCTGCATAATGCAGGTTGTTAATTAGTCTTCCTCCAATCCTAATGCAATGTTCTTCTTCATATAGTCTAATTTCTCAGATTATTTGCTCAGCACACAGTTTGAATAAGTATGGTGAAAGGATACAACCCTGACACACACATTTCCTGATTTTAAATCATGCAGTATCCCCTTATTTTTTTTTTTTTTTTATTGTACTTCAGGTGAAGGCTTACAGAACAAATACTTTCTCATGAAACAGTAGTACACATATTGCTTTATGACATCGGTTAACAACCACACAACATGTCAACCCTCTAACTTCTCAACCTTTTTTTTGGGGGGAGAAAATACACATAGCCAAAGATACACCATTTCAAAAATTTCTACATGCACAGTTCAGTGACATTGACTACGCTCTTCCAATTGTGCTGCTATTCTCACCTAAGACGAAGGCTTACAGAACAAAATAGTTTCTCATTTAACAGTTACTACACATGTTGCCCTATGACAATGGTTAACAATCTCAAAACACATCAACAATATCCTTACTCAACCTTGGGTTCCCTATCACCAGCTTCCTTGTCCCCTTCTGCCTTTTGGCCCTTGTCAAGGGACTACTGTACATCGTTAGTCTCATCTGGTTTTACGGGGCTGTCCACTCCCAGGCTGAATAGTGAACCTCAGGGATAACTTCACCACTGAGCTAAAAGCGTGTCTAAGGGCCATACTCTCGGGGTTTCTCCAGTCTCCTTTAGGCCAGTAAATCTGGTCCTTTTTTTGTGAGTTAGAATTATGTTCTATTTCCTTCTCCAGCTCTGTCCAGAACCCTCTGTTGTGATCCTGGTCAGATCAGTTAGGGGTGGTACTCGGGCACCATCTGGCTGTACTGAACTCAGTCCGGTGAAGGCCTTGGTAGCTGTGGACAATTAGTCCTT
>NW_004443991.1:4726051-4749422 GCF_000243295.1 Trichechus manatus latirostris | reverse complement strand
GGTCTCTTCATTTTTCTTTGTTCTTTTTTCTGAGTTTTCCTGAAACAGAGTTGTATCCAAGTGTTTGTCTTCAATTCCACTGATCCTGTCTTCCATCGTTTCAGATCTGCTTTTCAGCCCTTCTATGACACCGTCCATTTCTGAAATCTTGTTATTTCTCTTTTGGATTTCTAACTGTTGTCTTTGTATAGTTTCTAGTTGTGAATTTATTTTCACATTTTGTTCCTGCATTATTTTCCTGAAGTCTTCCAGATTTTTGTCTGTATTTTCCATGAATTTGTCTATTTTTTCCTCATGTTTGTCAGCTTTTTGCCTCAGTTCTTGGAGAATTCTTAGTGTTAGAGATTTGAATTCCCTGTCAAGTAGTTCTAGTGCATTTTATTTCACTGGAAAGTCATCTGGTGTTTTATTTTGGGCACCTACTGGAACCATCCTGTCCTTTTTTTAAATGTTTTGATATTGTCTTCTGTCTTTGGGGCATTCAGTAGCTATTTTTTTCATTTATTGATTGTAGATTTGTTTGTTTCATCCCTTTTTTTTTAAACTTGACTATGTCTGAGCAGGCGGACTGTGTGTTCTGTTGTTTCCTCATCTGTGGTCACAATACTTTTCGCCTCCTTCTCCAACTGGCATGGTCAGTCACTCAGATATTGCATGGCAGGGCAGGTCTAGCTGAAGAGGAGTTACTGGGTCGGGTTGTTTGTGGCACTTACTACAGCCACCAGGGCAGGTCAGTAATCAGTGCAGGGCAGGTTCCAGTAGGCCGTGCCTGTGCTGCTTGGTGGTGTGATGTCAAGCGCATGGTGCAGGTAGTCAGGATGCAGCAGGGAGATTGTTATGTGTGGAGCTAAGATGGATATGGGAGAGAGGAGACAGGAACAGGAGCCAAAAACATACAAACAAACAAAAAAGAATGCCAGGGGAGCTTCCGATTGGAGTGGAGCGATGAGAGACTATGAAATGGAGAAAAACAGAAAGGGGAAGAGGAAGAAAAGAAAAGAATGAATAAATGAAAATTGGAAAGGTTAAAGAACCGCAAAGTTCCCAGGGATCCCACTGGTGCACCTATGAGGTCTGGGGAAGTTGCTCTCAGGTGTTGCAGTACAGACTGGCTAGAAGGCTTAGAGGTATACGACACCAGGTATTCAAGGAACAGAAAGAGAAGGAAGATACAGAGAGACAAGAAACTGAGTAATGAAGAAAGACGAAAAGGGAAAAAGAGGGAAAAGAAAACAAAACAAATTTAAAAAAAAAGAACAAGAAAATCCCCCCAAAAAACAGATAAAATAACAACAAAAAAAGAAATGCCCTCAGGGATCCCTCTGCACATCTGTGCAAACCAAGGGGGTAGTCTCCTTGCCTCGCAGCACCACCTTGCCAGAACGGGCTCCCAACTCAAGAAAAGGAAAAGAAAACAAACAACCAATTCAAAACAAACAAACCAACAAAAGCCTTGGGATCCCACCAGCACGGCAGCCCAGACCAGGCAGCAGCTCCACACTCAAACGGCGCTCCACAGCCCCTTAAGAAGAAGCAAAGATGTTGCACGGAGCCAGGTATTTGAGCAAAAGAGGGGAAGGTGGTGAGAGGTAAGGAAGAAATCAAAGGAAGCAGAAAAAAAAAGCAACACCAGCAGCCAACAAATGGCATTCAGAGAGCCAGCTAGTGTGGGCTGGTGGAATCCAAGCAGCTGGTGTTTCCTGGACAAGAGATTGTGGCTGCGGGAAGCAGAGGAGGCCAAGTGTGGGTGAAGAAGTGTAAGGAGTGGGAAAGCATATGTCACAAATTACCGGAGCTCTGCAGCCCCTCAGGAAGAAGCAAAGATGGCACATGGAGCCAGGTATTTGAGCGAAAGGAGGGGGAGGTGGTGAGAGGTAAGGAAGAAATCAAAAGAAGCAGAGAAAAGCAACACCAGCAGCCAACAAATGGCACTCAGAGAGCCGGCCTGTTCGGGTGTGTGGAATCCAAGCAGCCAGTGTTTCCCGGACAAGAGATTGAGGCCTCAGGAAGCAGAGGAGGCTGAGTGGAGGTGAAGAAGCGTGGGGGGTGGGAAAGCATATATCGCAAATTACCAGTTGTTTTGTCTCCCGCTGGAAGCTCTGTGAAGCTGCTTTCTTGTACCCGGTTTGCTGGTCTCTGACAGGAGTCCAAGATGGCAGATCTGCGCTGTGTTAGCTGGTAGGGGACCTCTGCATGAATCTCTCCTCGCTCTCTGTTCTCTGTCAGTTTTCTCACTCCATTTGGTGCTTGGCTGAGTTCTTTATCTCATCATTTGATGTGTTAGGGTTTCAGGATTGTTGTTTTCTCTGTTAGGCTTAGTTTTTTGGATCTTTGCTGTGGAGGGACGGTGTGGTGCTTCTGCCTAGAGCGCCATTTTTTCTGTCCCTGTGTATCCCCTTATTTGGTGTGAACAACTGCCTCTTGGTCCATGTACAGGTTCCTCATGAGCACAATTAAGTGTTCTGGAATTCCCATTCTTCATGAAGTTATCCATAAATTGTTATGATCCACATAGTCAAATGCTTTTGCATAGTCAATAAAGTACAAGTAAACATCTTTCTGGTATTCTGTACTTTCAGCAAAGATCCATCTCACATCAGCAATGATATCCAGCATTCCACTGAATTTGGCTTGAATTTCTCACAGTTCTCTGTCAGTGTACTGCTAGGACTATTTTATTATTATCTTCAGAAAAATTTTACTTGCATGTTATATTAATAATATTAATCTATAATTTCAGCATTCTGTTGATTGCCTTTCTTTGGAATGGGCACAGATATGAGTTTCTTCCAGTCTTTTGGTCAGTTAGCTCTCTTCCAAATTTCTTGGTATAGACCAGTGAGCAATTCCAGTGTTGCTTTCATTTGTTGAAGCATCTCAATTGGTATTCCATCAGTTCCTGGAAGCTTGTTTTTGCCAACGCCTTCAATGCAACTTGGACTTCTTCCCTCAATACCATCAGTTCTTGATCATATGCCACCTCCTGAAATGGTTGAACATCATCCAATTCTTTTTGGTACAGTGACTCTTTGTATTCCTTCCATCTTCTTTGGATGCTTCCTGAGTCTTTCAATTTTTTTTTTTTATTCGTAGAATCCTTCAGTATTGCAACTTGAGGCTTGAATTTTTTCTTCAGTTCTTTCAGCTTGAGAAATGTTGAGCATGTTCTTTCCTTTTAGTTTTCTAACTCCAGGTCTTTGCACATTTCATTAAAATACTTTACTTTTTGTTCTTGAGTTACCCTTTGAAATCTTCTGTTTAGCTCTTTTACGTGATTATTTCTTCCTTTCATTTTAGCTATTCTACGTTTAAGAGCATGTTTCAGAATCTCTTCTGACATTCATTTTTGTCTTTTCTTTCTTTCCTGTCTTTTTAATGACCTGTTGCTTTCTGCAAGTATGATGTCCTTCTTGTCATTCCACAACTTGTCTAGTCTTTGGTCATTAGTGTTCAATATGTCAAATCTGTTCTTAAGATCGTCTCTAAATTCAGGTGGGATATACTCAAGGTCATACGTTGGCTCTCATGAGCAATTGATGGTCTTTCTCACAGTTGTCACTTGGCCATGTCCTGACTGTTGATAATGAGCTTTTCCGTCATCTCTTTCCACAGATTAGTCGAATTAATTCCTGTGTATTCCATCCAGTGAGGTCCATGTGTATAGTCGTCATTTATATTGTTGAAAAAAAGGTATTTCCAATGAATGAGTCATTGCTGTTTCAAAATTCCATCATGCAATCCCTGGTGTCGTTTCTATCACCAAGGCTATATTTTCCAACTACAGATCCTTCTTCTTTGTGTGCAACTTTCACATTCCAATCACTAGTAATTATCAATGCATCTTGATTGCATGTTGATGAATTTCAAACTGTAGGAGTTGGTAAAAATCTTCAGTTTCTTCTTGTTTGACATTATGGGTTGGTGCATAGATTTCAATAATAGTTATATTAATTGGTCTTACTTGTAGGTGTGTGGGTATTATTCTATCACTGACAGCATTGTATTTCAGGATAGATCTTGAAATGTATTTTTGACTATGAATGTGACACTGCTCCTCTGCAATTTGTCCTTCCCAGCATAGTAGACCATGTGATTATCTGGTTCAGAATAACCAATACCTGTCCATTTCAGCTCATTAATGCCTAGGATATAGATCTTTAAGCCTTCCATTGCATTTTTGACAACTACTAATTTTTGTTCGCACATTCCATGTTCTGATTACTAATGAATGTTTGCAGCTATTTCTTCTCATTTTGAGTCAGACCATATCAGCAAATGTAGGTGCTGAAAGCTTGACTCCACCCATGTCATTAAGTTTGCCTCTACTTTAAGGAAGCACCTCTTCCCCAGTAGTATTTTGAGTGCCTTCTAACTTGAGGGGTTCATCTTTTAACACTTTACCAGACAATATTCTGCTGTTATCCATACAGTTTCCACTGACCTTTTTTTAAATTGTGCTTTAAGTGAAAGTTTACTGCTCAAGTTAATTTCTCATTGAAAAATTTAGGCACGTATTGTTTTGTGACATTAGTTGCAATCCCCATAATGTGACACCACACTTCCCCTTTCCACTCCTGGTTCCCTGTATCCTTTCAGCCAGTTCCTGTCCCTTCCTTCTGTCTCGTCCTGCCTCCATTTGGTCTCATACATCTGATTGAACTAAGAAGCATATTCCTCACATGTATTATTTTTTGTTTTATACTCCTGTCTAATCTTTGTCTGAAGAGTAGATTTTGGAGATGGTTTCAGTTCTGGGTTAACAGTGACTCCAGGGGGCATAGTTTCGGGGGTTCCTCCAGTCTCCGTCAGACCATTAAGTCTGGTCTTTTACATGAATTTGAGTTCTGTTCTACATTTTTCTCCCACTCTGCCCAGGACTCTCCATTATGCTCCCAGCCAGGACCATCACTGGTGGTAGCTGGGCACCATCTAGTTCTTCTGGTCTCAGACTGGTTGAGTCTCTGGTTCATTTGGTCCTTTAGTCCTTTGGGCTAGTATTTTCCTTGTATCTTTGGTTTTCTTCATTCTCCTCTACTCTGAGTAGATGGGACCAATTGATATATCTTAGATGGCCACTCTCAATGCTTTAAGACCCCAGATACCACTCACCAAAGTGAGATGTAGAACATTTTCTTTATAAACTATGTAACATCAACTGACCTAGATGTCCCCTGAAACTATGGTCCCCAGAACCCAGCCCCAGCTGTTCTGTCCATCAAAATGTTTGGATATGTCCAAGAACCAATATTTTTCAGAAGTAGACAGCCAGGTCTTTCTTCCTAGTCTGTCTTAGTCTGGAAACTGCACCATGGGTAACCTTGCAGGTATTTGAAATATCAGTGGCATAGCTTCCAGCATCATAGCATAGTGCAAGCCACTACAGATGAGTGGTGGATGTGAATGTTAGAGACAGGTAGAAAAGTTTACCTTTTTCTTAGATCTTCATAAACATAGACCATGTTGAAACATTGCTGGGTATACTGAAGTTATCTAAGCTTACTTTGAAATAGTTCAAGATTGCCTGGAAGAAAAGAAGTTTGGACACAGATGGATTTAGTCCATCTTCAGAAACTCCAGCATGAGTTTTGCTACAAAGATTTGATTTATTCCTTAACAATATACTTGCCAATTTTTAAGCTAGCTGGATAGGTTGTACTGTTTGATTGTAATATCTCTGCACTTCCTAAGAGAAGCAGGAAAAGAACAAGTCAGGACATTTTGCCATTAAAGTACAGATTAGGAAATTATCATTACTATTTCATCAGAAAGCCAACATTCCTTGAGATATAAATATGCAAGCTGATTACGAGAAAGGGCGTATCTGTGAATCAACCCAGTTGTAGAATCCTTCAGGAATGAAAGAACCAAATGATACTAATATCTTTAAAGTGGATACTAATATCTTTATCCCTGAAGACTGCTTCTATTGCAGATATTGTCATTGAAAAAGGACTTTAATTCAGACAAGTCTAATTACACTATAGGTTAATTCTATTAACTAGGAAATCTCCAAAGGACTTTAACATTTCTGACTATTAAATAAGTTTAAGTGGTCTAACCAAATTGCTAGTGATTGCATTTCATTGCAAAGAAGAAACTATTTGATAAATCTCCTCTTTGTTCTGGAACACAAGGACAGAGTCTTGATTTCAAGGGCAACGATAAATTTATTACAATTATCCTTAATGCATGGTAAAGATGGTAGCATTATGTATAGTCTGTACTTTTCCCAGTAATTGCATCCTTTGCCATTGTCATTCTCATCTGTAGGCACAAAGAGCCTATTATTAGTAATAAAACAGACAATGACCAAAAAAATGGGCTTCCTTGTTCATTACTGCAAGATAGGCTCATTTGTAGTGTTGATGGAGAGAATCAGGGGAGTTTTCTTTCACATAGGGCATCCTGTTAAAATAGGCAAATACCAACTTTTCTATAAACAGTGTGAATTCTCTGAAAGTAGTTATTTTTCTTTTTCAAAGTGTAGGCATTGGTCTAGACACACTGGAACAATTAGAACACTTAAGATTCATTATAGCTGTTTGTTCCAGCTCTGCCTAAGCACTTAATGAAACCTTATTTATATGTAAAAGAATGTTATATCCCTTCTCTAGCCCTCTTGGCTTGCCATTGGAAATTTCCTGTTCATTGTTTAATTCACTGTTTCTCATTCAGTGTTTAATAAGAGGTTGGCACAGTGCAAAACACTGGGGAGAAAAATACCAATAAAACATTGTGCCTTATCTCAAGGAATTTACAACTTTTTAGAGTGAGATAGACTTGAACACAGACAATTGCAATATGGGAGTCCTGAGGATATACAACTGGCTATGCTGAGGTTGCCTTGCAACTGGAGCCTAAGAATTCATGGCTGGTCTCATGATAACAAAATAGTTAAGTACAAGCAATGGTTGAAAATATTCATTGTATAGGATTATCTGACCATGCGATCTGAGAGGCAGATAGGGCTAAAAATTGAAAGAGTTCTTGTAAAATCATGACTTTGAGCAAAATAAATGAAAGTTAGTCTTAAAGGGTAGAAACTAAACTCAATTGTAAGTAGGAAATAAGTAAGTAGAATATTGAGGGCTGAGGGGTCAAGTGGTGAGTTTTACAAGAGGGAAATAGAATATGGTTTATGATATAAGCTGGTAATTGCAGAAGAACCACAAAGGAACCTATAAAAAGTGATTAACAATAACTGCATTAAAGACAGGGAGACAAAGAAAAGGGGAAGGGAGGCAAGTAAGGAAAAGACTTTTCATTGAGGAAATGTGGAGCTATTAAAATTCATTGAGATACATATTTTTTTCATAAGCACTGCTTATTCACTACTTAACCATAACTTCCTTATATATTTATCTTACAAATATGACATATACAAAAATGTCTCGTATATGGTGATTGTAGAAACTCAGTCTTATATCCCATTCTTACTGTCTTGCACCTCTCTTCTCATTATCCTCTTCCAGTGTTAATATTGATGTGAGAGTCACGGTCTCCAGCTACTCTCGCTATCAGAGATTGATAGAGACGTGATAAAAAATAGTGATGGATAGAAGGACGTGAGTGGAGTATCTCAAGTTGCACAAGTGTAAAAACAAAACCAATTAAAGCAGCTGCTATCGAGTAGCATCCCACTCATGGTGACCCTATGTGTGTCAGAGTAGAAGTGTACATTATAGAGTTTTTAATGGGTGAATTTTTTTTGTTTTGTTTTGAAACTAGATAAATAGGCCTTTCTTCGGAGGCTCCTCTGGGTGGACTCAGGCTCCAACTTCTTGATTAACAACCAAGTATGTTAACCATCTGAACCACTGCAGGGCTCTGTAAAAAGAAAAAGGAAGGAATTTTTCTTAGGCTCTCTTAACCCATTACAAAGGTTAAACAATAGTCAATTTGTAGGGAGGAACAACTGGAAGATGAAATGTAAGTATTAGTTGAGCGCATGGGAAAATAATCTGAGGTGGTAGAGGAGAGAGGAAAGAGGGGACTAAAGGTGTAAGGAGGAATAAACAAATAAGAATTATGTTAGAAAATATTAGTGTAATTACCTCAAGTTTAACATGCACATGCTAATTGTTCACAACAGCCAACAATCAAGGTGTATTAAGTCTCTTTATGTATCACACTTCCTTACTTATTCCTTTTATGGATGAATTTTTTTTTTTTTTGGAATTTTTTGGTGATGCCATGTTTATTCACTAAACATGGCTACAGAATCATTATTGGTAGTTTTTTATCATTTGAAAACACGGAATGCTAATTGCAAGCAGTCCATATGAGTACTATGTTCCATGAAGTATATCACAAATGTGGTACATATCAGTACCATGGCCCAGGAAGTGCATCACACTTCCTGGTTACACTTGAGCCATAAAATACTTTATGCAACTTTCCAGTGAGCTGTTTATAAAAGAAGTCATCAGGGAGGTGACTAATGCAAGCAGGCCGTATCAGTCTCATGTTCCATGCAGCACATCACAGGCTGTACATATTGGAACCATGGCCCAGGAAGTGCATCACAAACAGTTTTCACCCTAAAAATAACTAATTTTCTTAAATATTTCCAAATGCCGGTAACCATACCCTCCCAATACACAAAGGCAATAGTAAACATACTTGCAAGCCTTATCTTGTTGTACAGAAGTCAAAAGACACAAATTTTACACAATCACACCTCCAGGAAGCATCCCCTCAGAGGAATGGCTTTCAACGCTCTAATGTGACTCAAACCAACCTCCGTGGTTTTTAGGCAGTTGCACCAATATCTGCCATGATGCCAGAACATACTAAAGTGGCACAAACTCTGCCAATACACCTCCAGGGGTGGAAAGTGTAGCTGGAACATATATATGCCAGTGCTCATGAAAGGGTTAGACCAACTTCTGAAACATTCTTCACATTAATTCAGTATCCATTCATTTCTAGGTGTCTGTTGTCATTATCATCAGACCATGTGTATCTACTTTCTTCTTTATGTTTCCCAATGCAAGAATAACAGTCACGATAATTGCCATTTAAACAAGAAGACATTTATTACTTTCAACTTAAAGGTCCTTGTATGAACAGGAATATTACGTACATGAAGTGAAGTAAGGATTCAGCTTTTAGTAATCTGTGTAGCTTGCCATTGTCTCCAAAATAATTTCCCTCTAACCGCAACCCTTCCATAGTCACTGAGACTCCAGTGTCTTGCCTCTGAGAAGTAGTCCAGCAAGAGCACTCAGAGGCTAATATCCCAAATTCCAGTTCCACAGTTAGGGAGAGATGAAAGGCTGCCACTCTAAATGACCCCTGACCACTACTAACTGGCCAGCAGAAATACGTGATATCATTGTTCACCTAACTGCCACTAAACATTTAAATTGTGGCAAAGCCCATTCATTGCTTACTGACAGGCAGCAAAGAATACCTAAGACTGGCTGCAGTCACTGCAAGGTTAGTTGGTACTGTACAGGGAATATGAGGCAAAAACGGGGAATTAAGATAAAAAAATGTCATCCAAAGAATGTGAGATTTAGGAAATCTCCTTTGTGATTTTCTTTTTATTGAGCTACAACATCTCCACATTATAATTTTAAGTTACAGATCCATTTCCTGACAAAAGGCAACTTATTAGGATGTCAGTTAATGCTGACAGTCAGCAGCATTTACAATTGCAAATGCCAAACATTTATATTATGCTCGTGTGTATGTGTGTATATACTGACTTTGAACCATACTTTGTGGACTGCCACATGTGATGAGTAGGAAAGGTAGATGAAAAGACAAATAAGCGTCCTGAGCCATTCCCTGTCCCTCTCGTCTCTCATTTCCATTACTTCTGCTCCAGTCCTATCACTATTCCCCTTGGAGCCCCCAAAGCTTTTCTCAGTTTCATTTTATGCAGGCTGTTTAGTCTCAGTTTGAATAATATGTGAAAGAACTACTTCTGAAATTTATCTTTCTCTCTATGTATCTATTTATTTATCTATATCCATTTATCATTTCCAAATTTCTACCATTTATCTTTTCTGTGCATCTAAAATGTACTAGATTAAAGATAAATTGGAAACACAAAAGGAGTTAAGAAAAGCAGTATTATAACTTGCCTCATTTCTGTTGTCATTAACATTTGTTATAGAAATAAGTCCTCAAAGGAATTTATACTACTTTAGAAACAAGGAGACAGAACCAAGGGGATTTTGATGGGCAGGAAAATGGAAGAAGAAAAAAAAAGTCCTGAAGCATGAAATAATAGAAGCCTAAAGGGAAGAAAGGAGATCAAACCTTGGACAAATGTTAAATATCCAGAGTATGAATAGAACCCTGAGAATTTGTGAAAGCCACATCTTCATGAATCCTGAAATCATGAATCCTGAACAAGTAACTTCTGATTTCTGGATGTTCCTACCCGTCATGTTCAGCCTATGGCTCTCTCATTCAGTTGTGCAAGTCTCCGTCTCACCACTTGAACCCCACCAGTCTTTCCCCTTCCTAAGTTCTAAATCTACTGCAGTCAATGCAAAGGTTTCAAGAACTACCTCAATGGCTCGTAACCAAAAGTCTTCGTTTGCCCAATGCCAGGTTAGTAAAGGAGAAAAGAAGGAGCTCTGTTTTAATGGTTGTATCCTGAATCAAAATTGATCCCACTTCTCATAAGGCAATGTTCATCATGACCATTAGAATCCATAGAAATACAATGACAACTGCCCTAGGTAACCTAACCAGAGAATTCCAAAGGATTACTTAACGAAACAGCATGTTGAGTTTAATTAAGCCTCATTTTTTCCTTCCTCTGTAGTCTTTCTACTGTAGACTGGTTCATCCACAGTCCTGGCTGCAGTTTCCATCTGCATCCCCAGACCGTCCTCCCACTACCTCTACCGTTTTGTCTGAACTCCAGTCCAGAGCGTTTATCTGAGCCCCTAACCTGTACATCAGATGTTCACTCAATATTGCACTTGGTTGCCTCGAAGGGAAACAAACTTACACATGCAGAATCAAACTGATTAATTTCCCCTCAAACCTGGCTTCCTCCAGTTTTTCCTAATTCAGAGAATGAATCATAGCAGTCTTTAAGATTGAAACCTAGGTGATATCATGAAACCTCCTATAACGCCCATACCACACAGATTAATCCTACCTAAAGTTTAATAGCTAACACTTATAGAAAGCTTGACAAATGCCAGATACTTTTTAAAATCCATTGCCTATATTAACATCTTTAATCCTTACACTAACAACAAAAAAAAAAAAACAGGTATTTCTTCTCCTTTTTACAGATAGGAAGATGGACACATGAAGAGATTTAAGCATTTGCCCAAGCTCACATGGCTAGTAAGTGTTAGAACTTGGATTAAATCCTGTGGAGACTGGCTCCAGGGTGCATGCTCTCGTTAAACACAACCAACTGGCTTTCTTACAAAGAGTAGTGACTGACATTTGTTAAAGAGTCCCTGGGTGGTACAAACAGTTAATGTGTTCAACTGCTAACTGAAAGGTTGAAAGTTCAAGTCCACCTAGAAGTGCCTCAGAAGAGAGGCCTGGAGATCTATTTCCAAAAAATCAGTTGTTTAAAACTCTATGGAGCACAGCTTTGCTCTAACATACATGGGGTCACCATGATTTGGAATAGACTCAACAGCAAGTTGTTGGTTGGTTAGCATTTATTTTGTTAACTCTTCACTATGTACCAGGCACTGAGTTAAATGGAAAAATCTTACCTCAACCTAGTAGACATGTATTGCAGTTATTCTTGGAGCCCTGGTGGTACAGTGGCTAAGGTCTTGACTGCCAACCAAAGGCTCCTTCGAAACCCTATGGGGCAGTTCTACTCTGTCCTATAGGGTCGTTATAGTCAGAATTGACTCAACAGCAACGGCTTTTTATTTTTTGATAGTCATGCTTATGTATAGATAAGAAGATGGAGGAACACAGTGGCTAAGTAATTTTCACAACAGCCCTTAACTAGTCAGTGTGGGGTCACACCTCCATCTCTGGCAGTCTCGTTCCAGATTCCACATTCCTAACAGCCAACATTCTTGGCACTTCACAATCTTTACTAGAAAGGTACAAATAGTCAAGTTTTTGATCAGAGGAAAATGATTTTTTGAAGAATAGAAAAGCATTTTTATGCACAAGCAAACATTCTGTCTCTCCAAATAAGTTATTAAATATGGGCAAACAAATTTAAATGAAACTCTGAGTTCTGCTCCCACCCACTCCTCTAGTCTAGTCTAGTATAATGCTGGTAATGTTTTTAACCATGTATACATACAACATTATTCTGAATACATTGGGTTGTCTATTGATGAACCAAAAACAACAAAAAAGAATTAAATGATTGTGACTATATTTCTTTAAATTTCCAGCATTATTTTATTTCCAAAATCATTTTTTATGGCTGAGAGATTTGGATGCTGTAGAGGCAGATATTTCTCTAAATTTTGGAATATAAACTGAGACTAGTCCTTTTATCTGTTTTGTTCTTTTAGTAAAACAGAATGCTGCAAATGATCCCCCTTCCAAACTTTGATGAACGGATTACAATACATGTATCACCTTGGGAGCACACTTTATTGAGCAATAAGCATTCTTTCTTGACAACATATGCAGCCCTATTTAACAAAATGATTTCAAGCACCTCATAAAAGGCTCCAAATATATAACAGACATCATCAAAGATTTTTCCATCCCTTTTTTATTTTTATGAATAGATTTTAAGAATATACATATTTAAATTCCCTTCATATGAGTATTTTAATAATCAGACCCGGTACTAGGTTATTTCAAAACACGTTTTATTTGGGAGAAGTATAAATCAAAAACATATTTTCAGTTTACTATGCTTCAGTTAAGACTCCTATAACTGAAATAATATTAATTTTTAATATTCTTTATTAATCGCCTGAAGTGGCACTAAAACACAGGCATCTTCTAAACGCAGGTAGTAATTTTACCTTTAGAACATAGTAAGTCTTGAGGTTGTTAACATAGCTTCTCTGGATTTTGATCGTGTTGAAAATCAAACTCGTGATCCCAATATGAATCTGTTTGCTCATTTGCATGGTATAACAAAAAAGTGGCTGAAATTCCATATTATAGTGATAAGCAGTTTTATTTTTGAAAGAAAGCCTAAAAGGAAGAGCAGTGCAGGTCACAATGTTCAAAATCCAAAGTAACTCATTTGTTATTTAATTAGCTGTCTCACATACAAAGACGCCAAAGTGGGACCAAGTCACAGGGAATTCTTCTTGCTCTCCTTGTGGGACAGTACAATGTAGGTTTCTGCTCCAGCAGTCCTAGTGATGAGAGAAATGAGAGAGTAGGCTCTCCATCTCAAAAGAAAAAAGAAGAGTTGTATTAAATGCCCTTCCCTTCCCTCTAATTTAGTGGTCTGCTTGTTGTTGGTTGGTTTTACTGTTTACACATACCGTTTCCTCTTTTCCTCTAAGTTTTATAATTAGAAGAATATAAAGAAAGGAGAGATTTGGTTCTTAAATTCTCAGTTAGGTCAGATGTCAGAATATCTATCATAGGGCCAGTTTCTGCTGTCCTGGAGAAATCCTAGAGGTCAAAATTTCTTCTGTCCTCAAGGGCAGCTGGGCAGCCTACGGGCTCTCAGGCTTGAAGAGGAGAATTAAGTCTATTAAAAATATCTAATATTTATATTTCCTTTCACTCCTTCCATCCTGAAAGTGCTTTGCAAACATTAAGCTAATTAATTAAGTAAAAGCAATTTGTAGATTAACTGCCTGTCATTGGCAAGAAATACTTGTCCTTGTTTGTTTGTTTATTTCATTACTAGGCTTATGGGCAGCTTTTTAACTTTAATAGCATTCGCCAAGACACCAAGGCCACAGGAATGGAAGTGTCTCATGTTAAAGTCATCCACTCCTTATGCTATTGAATGACTTCAATTCACCCCAACACCTCCCCCTCACACAACCAAATCCATTCGATAATACAATTGGGAGAGCTTTAGCTGAAGAACTAGTGAGTCCTTAAAAAATTTTAAAAAAAAGTTTTTAACTTATCTCTTTTTATTTTTAATATTTTATGTGAAAATACAGTAAATTTGGATTTTATAGGGAGGCTATCTTTTCATTATGCTTAGAAGAAATTTGTAACCCCAAACCTCTCTTTATAAAAAGCTAGCTAAATAGACTAATAGGAAATATGAAGTATTTCATAGGAAACTTCATATACATATGCAAAACTTTTCAAGAGCTTAAATGTCTTCCTGAAAAAAAGAAAAAATTAAAAATCACAGCTCCAAAAAATACTCCTAATTTAACGGAGTTTCAAGACTAAAATATGCATGCTGATACTCAACAAGGAACGTATGGGAAAAAATAAAAAATAAGAGGTTGAGATTAAATATGTATGTTTTAAAATTACCCTCTGAAAAATCCTTTCAAGAGAAAAAGTATCTTACTAATAAAGTTAGAAAAGACTTAAAAGCACATTAATTTTTTTCAAGCAGCATGTGAAATTTTCAAGTAATCAAATTAACCACTCTGTTAATTTGCACTCAACAAGAGACAAAAATTTATCAGGGATAAATTACTTGCCGATCTTTTAGTAGTCTAGCAAAAGCTACAGCTCATGCTCGAAATAATATCTTTAAATGCCTGAAATAAATTATATAAGATTAGCAATGAAACAAATTAGGTTGAAATGCAATTATCAAATATTAAAAATTAAAGATTGTGTTATAGTAGTATGTGTTTACTAACGCATTAAAGTGGCAGGTATAATAACCATTATAATTTTCTTCTAAGTAGTAATTAATGCAAATAATATATTTAAGTATCTACAAGAAACTGTAATGGGATATAAAAATATCTATGATTTCTATTGGTAACAAAGTCACAGGAACTGTAGTGATTTGTTGTCTACATGCATTATTGAAGAATGACACATTTGATTACAGAACGCTAAAAAGAAAGATGTAATTTTTTCTCATCTAAGGTCATAGGCTCCTAAATTCTGAGCTCACAGATCTCAAAGATTTTCCTACATTTAAAACCACTCTTTCTATGGGTGGATAATTTAGGTAACCGCATTTGTCCCTTTTTAATTCCTTCATTTCAAGATGTTTATTCTTTTTCTTTGTGACCCAAGACACTTGAAACTTTTAGAACTGAACACGTTCAGGCTTTAGTTCAGTTCCTGGGTAACTGCTGAATGTAACATCTTTGAGAAATTGATCTTGCTTAACAACATTGCAGCAATTTTCTGCCAGCTTTGTTAATATTCCAAGTTGCTGGAGCCACTTTATTGCCCGTTTATGAATAGCAGCAGTGCTAACTATAGCTCTTTTGAACACAACAGCATTATAGCGACAGCAGCCAATAGCACTGTTAGGCTATAATGATTTATGATGGTAAATCAAGCCTGCCTGCACATATCTTAAGCTCAATATGAATCTTAGCATGTGGGGCTGTTAAATTACCTGTATTTCCTAACCCTGACAGAGAGGACTAAGGCAGCTACAATGCCAAGTGTATTGGAGTTCATGCTAGGGAATGCAGACGGATAGATTTCAGTTAAAATAGTGCTTTTGTTTTCAGACTTCCTCATTCTGTGTTTGTTATCTTCAATATGGATTTTTATGATATTTTAACTATTGATGTTTATTATTATTTTCTCATTATAATTGTGTATTTGATGCCTCCAGCACCCTGCTCAGGGAATTGTAATATAAATAAAATTATCTTGACACACAAAGA
Organism: Trichechus manatus latirostris; assembly: GCF_000243295.1. Lineage (NCBI taxonomy): Eukaryota > Metazoa > Chordata > Mammalia > Sirenia > Trichechidae > Trichechus > Trichechus manatus. Next base: position 4,733,703 of record NW_004443991.1, on the reverse strand, counting down.
CTGCAGGTGGTGTTTAAATTTGTTTTTCTTGTCTCTACATGAAATCATAGAGGTATCTAATTTAATTTCTTCTCTTTTGCTCACTTTCTTTTTCCCTTGTGACACTCTCCAGAAAACACCTGCACTTAACTTATGTTTTTCAAGAAACTTGTGCCTCTCTACCTCAAATATATCTTTTTAAGGTAACAAAACTTGCAGTGATCTTCAAATATGCGTGACAAATTTCTTCAGACTTACTTCTCTGCATTTTTGTGTCTTCTTTAGAGATAAAAATCTTTCGGAAAATATACATTATACAATTATGTTAACAATGTCATTTTTAAATACCTTATGAACGAAGATGTATGGGTATATACATCAGGCAAGCTGAACAGTAACCATGGAAACAACTAGAATTCAGCAATGTTTTCACAATTTTCATTGTCTACTCTGTGCTAAGGGATGCGGATAAAAACCAAAAATAAAACCCATTGCTGTTTAGTCATTTCCGACTCATAGCGCCCCTATAGGACAGAGTAGAACTACCCCATAGGGTTTCCAAGGAGCAGCTGGTGGATTTGAACTGCCAATCTTTTGGTTAGCAGCTGAGCTCTTAACCACTGTGCCACCAAGGGATGTGGTGGCAGGGCTCAAAACAGCCTCTTTCCTAGAGGAGTCATGTTCTAACATAGGCAACCAAAATGGTGGAAAGATTAACCATGTCTATTGTGTGTCAGGAGCATCACATGCACTTTTTGAATTGGATATACTTTCTCAGCCATCCTTGGAATGACATTATTTTCTATTTTACAGACAAGACAACCAGGTTTCAAAGTGGTTAAATAACTTTCTGAGAACATGAGCTAGCAAAGGGTGGAGCTAGGAATCTAACACAAAACTCAGATTTAGAAGACAAATATCTCTTCCAGAGGTCAGACACAGGCCTTTTTTCCCCACATCAAAGTTTTGAAGTCTGTGGTTTGGTCAGAGGGAATTGAGAAAGCCTGAACCGAATTAAGATCTCCTCATAGGGTACTGACTACTAAGGAAACCTCCATTCTAGATAGCAAATATCCTACTTACAAGAGGTATGCTGTTTGCATCCTCTACCAATTTAACACAACTGTGCTAAACAATTTCTTAAGAGCTATGTTCTATAGTAATAACAATAATAATAGTGAGGGTAGTAATAGTAGTACTAGTCACAAGAAGAAGTCAAGTTGGTAGGACCAGATGTGCATTCAAAGACCTCTGAAGCCACTGCCTTTGTGGGAAACCTGCCTGGATGCTGCAGAAACATCACTCTGCAAAGGTGATGATTTTATTGAATTGTAAATTATTGCATCCCAGTAAGAAAAAAAAAATGTATTACTACATTGGACACTACATTAGATGGATAAATATGAGGTATACTGGAAAAAAACAGAAGAGTGCAAAGGGTGATTTGAATCTGATACTAAGAATTCAGTCACTTCAATATTTAAGAGAATAGAGGCATTCATGACTGAAACAAATTGTCTAGGGATTAAGAAAAAGGATTCACTGGTTTGAGAATGGCATTAAGAGACTACACCACACCTGTTTACTGTGTTCATTTGAGAAAAAAAAAAAATCTTACTTTTTTAACATCTTGAGTATTTTGGATACAGAATATTTCTTCTCTTTGTAGACAAAGTGGTAATCTACCAAATCACTGACAGACCTTGTGTTCTAAAAAGTCCCTAAAGAGTAAAGACTCTTCAAGGCAAATGAAAGTGATATTACAATTCATATGTGCTGATGTTAGGAAATAAAGTAACTTAAAACAAATATAACTTTTACATTATTTTAGCCTGTTTTTCTCACACTTTCATGAGGATTTCTAGACAGCTCAGCCCAACATAAATGGACCAGCTCTCTGGGGTGTGTGTGTGTGTGTGTGTGTGTGTGTGTGTGTGTGTGTGTGTGTATGTCTCCACAGGAAAAGAACGGAGCTAAAAAAGATCAAAGAATGGTGGGAGAATTAAAGTAAATTCCTCCTAACGTAACATTGTTTTTCAAATCAGTTATGCTTTCTTCCACGATGGAGACCATGTCCTAGTCATTAAGTGAATCTCCAAGATTTAGCAAGCTTTCTGATACATAGGGGATACTAAGCAAATACCAATGTGTACAAGAAAAAAAGGAGTGATGATGGAGGGAAGGGAAGGAAGGAAGGAAATTTCACCAAAGTCTTATTTATTGAACAATATTTTACAAGGCACATTGTACAGTCTATCAAGGTGGACTCTACCATTCCAAAAATATTCCACTGTGGCCATAGTATTAATATCTGAAAGTGGATGATGATAGGTGTGAGCCTGAACAACTCTCTTCTATACCTTCTTTCAGACTCAGTTAAACTAGGGCTTGGTAGTGGATATATTTTATGAAATCCCTTTAGATTCTTGTTTTCTAGAAAACACAGAAACATTATTTATAAGATGGAAAACCAGGGGGTTATGGAATTGATTTATTTTTAGTGGACATATTGGGCTATCCCTAGTTGCAGGAATGGTCTTCCAAAGGTCATGGCTGCCACAAAAGTCAAAGCTTAGAGAGTCAGGTCCTTCGATTCATCATTAGGTAATTGACATAAAGTTTCTTCAAAGGCTGCTTCTCACTAGATGACCCTATATAAACATGTTGGAAAGATTAATGCCAAAACATTGATCAACATTTACAACATTAGCTTTTATGTATTTGATTCAATGCAGGTCAATTGATTCCTTCAGGAATCCTTCACAGATTACGTTTTAGTCTGCTTTACCAAAAGAAAAAAAGTGAATGACATTGGAAAAAAATTCAATTCCTGGAAATGTAATAAACACTAACTATAAAATTTCACAATTAATTCTCACAATAATCTTCTTCAAGAAATACCACTATAATTGTCCTTCTGAGATGTAAAGAGGGGTTAATTAACTTTCCCAAGAAGGCAGGGCTGGAATGTTAACCCAACTGGTCCTTTGTCCAGAATATGTCATATTCTCTACATTTAGGACTTGGTACTTTTCCTGAAATTCTCTTCTCTCTCTGTTCCCTGAGTTCATAATTCCTATGCCTTCACTATTCAGTATTTAAAGGATGTTGCTTCACTTTGGAAGGACTTTCTTTACTCTTTTTCCTTCCCCACATGCACTCCTGCATCATAAATGCCCGTTGACTTCATCCCTGTCAAATTGTTTTGTTATTACCTATTTACCTTTCCATCCTAGTCCCTTCAATTTCCATGAGAATTGTTGTTATTTTTGTTGTTAGTTGCAGTGGAGTCAGCTCCAACTCGTGAAGAGTTTATGTATAATAGAAAGAAACCTCGCTTGGTCCTGTGTCATCTTCATGATTATTGGTACGTTTGAATCCATTCTTGTGGCTATTGTGTCAATCCATCTCATTAAGGGCTTGTCTCTTTTGCTGACCCTCTACTTTACCAAACACAATGTCCTTTTCTAACGACAGGTCTTTTCTGATGACATGTCCAAAGTAAGTTTGTCAAAGTCTCACTGTCTTTTGCTTCTAAGGAACATTGATGAGACTAGACACTACTTATTACTGAATTCCACTGTCTACTAACCATACTAAAATATAATGGGAATTCACTAAAATTTTATTAAAATAATGTTGTACACACCATTTTGCTTGAAATTATATAGTCCCTTGATTGTTTTTGTTTGTTTTTCATCTTGTTTTTCTTGTCACACAAGATAGATATCAAGCTTTATGGGGCCTGAAATGTATCTTACTTTTTTTTTTTCTTCCCCAGTCATTCTTTACCATACTTCTGAGCATAATCAAAGGCTCATATTCCTGGGTTCTGTGTATCTGCAAAATAAACCATGTATATATAAATATCAGGAAATTTAAAAAAGGAAATGATAAAAATACTAAGCTATACCACCAATATTGATAATCAGAAGTAAATCTTTTATGATAGAAAATGCTAATGGCTTATTTGGTCAGAGGTTAATAACAAATTATTTGGATTTGTTGTTTTATTTCTGTACAAAATGTTTTATGCCGCCTATAGTTTGGCCTTCACATCCAAGGTCATATCCAATGTCTAAATGGATGTGAATCACAAGACCTCACTTTGGTATCAACCCTTAAAGCAGGAACAGTTTTCACCAGCTTGGCAAAAAGGAGAACAACCATGCCCTTTCCAACCAACAAAATTTCATTTAGTATCACTTACAAAATGCCTAGTAAATAATGAGACATCTCTCTGTCAAATTGAAGCCCTTTAATTTTGTTTCCAAAGACTCTGTTGTAGGTGAAAGTTTTACTTAGGGTGATCTGTTTGCTGATTCCATGTAAACCCAAATTGTATAAGCATGCCTGTATCATCGTTATTGACCATTCAATTGTTCTGTCTACATAAAACACGCAATTGTACATAATACTTCTAATTCTGTCGCTTATGCCTTTTAGATTGCATTGGGGAATACAATTTAATAAGCAAGTGAGTTGGTTTGCAACAAAGCATAACTAATTTTGTGTGGAATGCCACTCTACTAGGTACCTGCAGGAAATGATAGCTCCCTCTGCTGCCAGGAAATGGATTTTTTTCTCTCTTTTTATTAAAATCTGTACAGTAATGCACGGACGGCATAAAATCCATTCAAACAACATATGACCGTGTATATGACCGTGGTCCCATGAGGCTGTAATAGAGTTCAGAAGTCCTGATCGGAGGACAGGATGCAGCTAAAGCAACAGCTTCCCGCATGCAACACAAGTATCTCATGTCTCTTGTATACAAAACGATTATGCTGCCTGGCATATAATGGTACAGTACGTATATAACCTATAATAAATATGTCTTTTCAACCATAATAAACATCTGTGTTACTGGCTTATGTACGTACTGTACATACTTTCTATCTAAAAAGTTTACTGTATAACAGCGTATGCTATGACTTGTAGGCAGTGGCATACAATTTCTTGTATCGCGTCTCTTGAGTGTTGTAGCATTATCTCTCTGCTTAATTTTCTTTCGAAAATATTACTGTAAAGTGTATCATGGCTCCCAAATGCAGCAAAATCAATGCTAGTGATAGCAGCAGCAAGAGGCAAAGAGGTATCGATTTGAAAGTGAAACAAAACTTTATTAAACAAGAAGAAGATAGAAAATCAGCGAATGCTATTGCTCACGATTTAGGCATGTCACACAAGACAATCACAGCCGTCCTCAAAAACAAAAAAAAAAATTCTTCAAGCTGTTAAAGAATTGATTCTACTGAAAGCTACAAGGCTAACGGAAATGCAAGAGGAAACTATATCACATATGGAGAAATTGCTAATGACCTGGATTGAGGACCAAACACAAAAGCGAATCCCTCTCAGCACATTGATGATCACTGCTAAGTCACAAAGCTTTTTCGAGATACTTAAACAAAAATCAGCACCAGACTACAATACTGTGTTTTCAAAACTTCCAAATCACATAGCATCCTATTTCACAGGACGCATCAGTTCCTCTAGTGTTTATAATTTATATTCCTTATAATCACTACCTGCTTCTATTATTTTAAAATTATTTTTGAATTACACTGTTATCTTTTTAGGGCAAGGCATGTCAATTTAATTTCAGTGCTTAATTATTTTATGTAACCCCAAATTGTCTCCACTTAAATAGTAATTGGAAATAGTTTTTGGTGTAAAATCAAAACATCAGTGTACACAGAACTGCATTTATCTCAGACATGTTGTTACTGCCTAAATTTTCAGATAAATTTGTATTTCAGGCGGTGTCTTCAGAGAGTTTAACACACATGAGCTTTTTCATAAATGGAGCTGATGTCCTGAAGCTGATAATGGAAACCTCTGCACACATAGCATGCATAAATTATCAGTTTACTTAAACTCATAGAAACTTCAAAATGTATCTCTCTGAAATTCATTTAGATGCATTTTCAGATACGTATCATCTGAAAATGCATCTAAATGGATCCTATAGCATGGTTGAGATTTCTGGAGACTCTACTATTATTGCTAATTTCTTCCATTACATATACACAGAATGAAGAGCACAAAAGTAGTTTTGTGTTGAGAATTCTAGTAGTCAACTGTTATTCACTAGTATTTTCAGTTCTTGCAATTTAAACTGAGTTTCAACTAAATTATGTTACTTCATATCATGGATCTTTAAGGTCTTTCAAGAGTACATAAACCCCTAATATTAATTCTTCAAAGCAAAAATTTTATTGTACTTTGACATTTCATTGATAATTCTCTAAGCATCGTTAATAAGAAACACCAACATTGAAATAAATTTTGGTGATGATCAAGGAGTAGTTTTGAGGACAAAAACTGTAAGGAATGGCATGTAATAATGATTCTAGAAAACATCAGGCATCAGCACTTTCCTAGTTAGACACAGGAAGTTACCTATAGTTCTTTGTTTTTACCATCACCTGTACATATCCTAGGAATAATTAAAATTTTCTAAGCAATACTGCTATCAATAATAGCATGTGCACATTGTATAAGATTTTTTAGGATAATTTTATTCTTGCACATTTTACTGTTAACAAATGTATTTGAAATTATGTATTTGTTAAATATTAGGTCGTGTATGTAGCACTCAAACTAATGTACCCACATATACTTTGTTCATAGAGTAAATCAAGTCTAGTAATTATGGATAACAAGCTTGCAAGGGGGTATAATCTGGCATTAAGCCAAGATCTCAGAAACTCAAAACTCAGCACAAGTTTAAAGTAGAATATGTGGGACATGTGGGCGGAACACAACAGAGTAAAAGCAATCAAGAACAAGCTCCAGTAGAAGTTAATTTTACATTTGTCATTCAATAAAGAAAACTAAGACTGAGTTGTTGCAGCTTGGCTTTGATTGTGATTTTTATAGAGTGCAACACTAGAAAGTATAAAGCATGTGTATAATGTAACAAAAGAAATCTCATGATGCAGAGAAGCAGTGATTGTTGAGATGGATTGATTCTGACATTGGTAGATGTCAGAATCTCAGAGAAAATACTGTGAGACCAAGATTTCAAATCTGAGGACATTGAGTTAGTCTTATAAAAAAGGAACCAAGCAAAATAAAGATATATTTCCATGCAGAGAAGATACATTGTTACTTCTCTGTCTAGTGAAATGACAGATTATTCTCAGTATTAATATAGCTGCACTTCAGGGAACTAGCACAATTTTTTGAATTTGTTAGAAATGGATAGAAGAAAATATGTTACTACAATCTGCAAGTTATCACAGGTAAATTATATGTTAAAAGATTCTATCTCTTTTGTAAAACCGAAACAAAATAAATGTTGAGATAGAGTCTCTCCAGGTGGAAAAGGAATGGGTCCAAGATTCACTCTAAACTTTTGGAAAGAAGAGAAGAAAATGTTGTTTTATCTTATAGTTATTTGATGAGATTACTGGTGTTATGTGTAAGATGGCTCTCACTTTTGACTTTGGGTCCCTTCATTTGTAATCTTAAAACATGTCTCATTGACACATTTGGTACGACCGGGCTTTTGTTCCTTTCCTCTTTTTTTCTTTTTTTTTTGATTATTAGCATTCTTTATTTTTTTTTTTTTTTAATATTTTATTGTACTTCAGGTGAAGGCTTACAGAACAGATAGTTTCTCATGTAACAGTAACACACATGCTGTTTTATGACATTGGTTAACA
>NW_004443991.1:4708338-4712319 GCF_000243295.1 Trichechus manatus latirostris | reverse complement strand
GTGCAGACCAGGAATCAGTGCAGGGCATGTTCCAGTAGGCTGTGCCTGTGTTGTTTGGGAGTATTCAGCACACAGTGCATTTAGGCAGGAAGGAGGGGTTAGATTGTCATGTGTGGAGCTAAGATGTGTATGGGAAAGATAAGAGAGAGGAGAGAGAAACAGGAGCCAAAGACATACGCACAAACAAAAATGAGTGCTAAGGGAGCTTGCAATTGGAGTGGAGAGATGAGGGACTGAGAAATGGGGGAAAACAAAAATGAAAAAAAAAGAAAAAGGGTAAAAGAAAAAAATGAATAAATCCAGAAACTGGAAATGAAGAAAGACAAAAAGCGAATAAGAGAGAGAAGAAAACTAAACAAACAAATAAAAAACAAAAACAAAAACAAACAAGAAAAAAGAGATACCCCCAAGAATGTCCTTGGGTGCCTGTGCAGTGTAAAGGACTAGCTTCCAAGCCACTAGGTACTGCCCAGCTAGAAGGGGCTCCCATGCCAAGAAATGAAAAATGAAACAAACAAACAAATCAAAACAGAACAAATCAGAGAAAACAAACAAACAAAATAGCCCCAGGGATCCCACCAGCATTGCGGCACAGGCTGGGAGGCAATTTCACAGTTGAGCGGTGTTTTGCAGCCTTTCAGGAAGAAGCAAAGATTGTGCATGGAGACAGGAGTTTGAGAGAAAGGAGGGGGAGGTGGTCAGAGGTAAGGAAGAAATCTAAAGCAGCAGAAAAAAGCAACACCAGCAGCCAACAAATGACACTTAGGGAGCTGGCCAGTGTGGGCAGGTGGAATCCAAGCAGCACTGGGGGAAAGCTCATGCTTCCCAGCCAATAGACCGTGGCTGCAGGAAGCAGAGGAGGCTAAATGGGGGTGAAGAAGGATGGGGGGTGGGAAAGCCTATATCGTGGGTTACTGGTTGTTCTGTCTCCTGCTGAAAGCCCTGTAAATCTGCTTTCTCTTAACTCCTGTTTGCTGATCTCCAATAGAAGTCGAAGATGGCAAATCTGTGGTGCGATAGCTGATAGGGGACCTCTGCATGTATCTCTCCTCACGCTCTTTTCTCTGTCAGTTTCTTATTCCATTCAGTGCTTGGCTGAGTTCTTTATCTCTTCATTTGATGGTTAGGTTTTCAGGATTGAAGTGTGACTCTGTTTGACTTAGTTTTTCTGATCTTTGCTGTGGAGGGATGGCATGGTGCTTCTAACTATAGTGCCATGTTGCCCAGAAGTCCCTTTCCTGACTTTAAATCATGCCGTATCCCTTTGTTCTGTTTGAATGACTGCCTTTTGATCTATGTACTAGTTCCTCATGAACACAGTTAAGTGTTTTGGAATTACTATTCTTTGCAATGTTATCCATAATTTGTTATGATCCACATAGTCAAATGCCTTTGCACAGTCAATAAAACACAGGTAAACATCTTCTTGGTATTCTCTGCTTTCAGCCAGGATCCATCTGACATCAGCAATGATATCTCTCATTCCACATCCTCTTCTGAATCTGGCTTGAATTTCTGTCAGTTCCTTTTCGATGTACTGCTGCAACAGCTTTTGAACGATCTTCAGTAAAATTTCACTTGTGTGTGGTATTTATGGTATTGTTCGATAATTTCCACATTCAGCTGAACCACCTTTCTTTGGAATAGGAATAAATATGGATCTCTTCCAGTCGGTTGCAGGTAGCTGTCTTCCAAATTTCTTGGCATAGATGAGTGAGCACTTCCAGTGCTGCATCTGTTTGTTGAAACATCTCAATTGGTATTCTGTCAATTCTTGGAGCTTTGTTTTTCACCAACATTTCCAGTGCAGCTTAGAATTGTTCTTTCAGTACCATAGATTTTTGAGTCTGTGCTACTTCCTGAAATGAATGAACATCAACAATTATTTTTGGTATAGTGACTGTGTATTCCTTCCATCTTCTTTTGATGCTTCCTGCTTGTTCAGTATTTTCCCCATAGAATCCTTCACTATTGCAGCTCAAGGCTTGAATTTTCTCTTCAGTTCTTTCAATTTGAGAAATGCCGAGTATATGCTTCCCTTCTGATTTTCTAACTCCACATCTTTGCACATGTCATTTTAATACTTTACTTCTGGACCTGCCCTTTGAAATCTTCTGTTCAGCTCTTTTACTTCAACATCTCTTTCAAAATTCAAGAGCAAGTTTCAGAGTCTCTTCTGACATCCATTTTGGTCTTAGGTCTTAGAATTAAAGCACATAATTTTGGGGGAACACAATTCAATCCATAACTACAAAGATTAGCTGTGAACTGACATAATCAGAGAAATCAATGCTGAAACATAAGTAAAACCTTGGAAAGAAGATAGAATAATAATACATACATATAGGCTGGGTTCTCTAGAGAAGCAAAACCAGTAAAGTGTATAAATATATACATAGAGAGAGATTATATCAAGGAAACAGCTCAAGTGATTGTAGAGACTAGAACATCCCAAGTCCGTGGATCAGGGTAGAGGCCTCTCCCAAGTCACACAGCTGCAGAAGCTGGCAACCCCAAGATCAGCAGGTCAGAGAGCAAGGCTCCCGCTCACAGGCTGTGCAGATCAACAAAACCCAGGTTCAGCAGATAAGCTGACAGCTCAAGTCCCAAGAATGGGCGATAAGATGACAGGAAGCAGCCACAGGATCCACAGAGAGCAAAAAGCCAGAACGTCTGCTTATACACAGATGTGGGCCACACCTCCAAGGATACTCCCTTTCATCTGATTGGCTACTCACAGTATATTCAATCATGGGAGTGATTACATTAAAACACTGAGAATCATGGCCCAGCCAAGTTGACACACAATCTTAACCATCACAGTCCACCCCTTGTCAACTTGGCACATGTACACATCTCCTTAAACCACACATAATCTCTGAATAAAGACAATTAGAAAGTCATACTAGCACCAAACATGATACAACTAACACGCGTACAATCAAAAATGCACTAGTCCCGTTTACAGCTTATATTTTATAAGTGAAGGAAACAAAACTATCTGATGCACACATACAAAGTAGAAATACTCATAACAATTACAGTCCCCATTTCTGCAACTGGTCAAGTGGCCGTAACTGGTATTTAGAACTACCTTCTTCCACCACCCACTCTGTATTCCCCTTGCCCTTAGCAAGCACCTCAGCTGGTCGTGGTTCTTTGCTTGGTCGGGTGACCCAAACATTCATTCCTGAAAGATCTGTGCCATTAATAGTCATGTCAGAATGAGGTTGCTGTAGTTTTCCGTTGACTTTAAACACAGGGCATGGTAGTACTAAGAGACCCGCAAAGGAATCTCCTGCATTCCAGACATACTCTTCTTTATCTCCATTATGTAATATCAGTTTGACTTCCTCTTGGTAATCAGGATCAATCACACCAGCCAGTATGGTAACTTCCTTCTTTCCCTGTTGATCTGGAGGCATAAGGAGCCCAAAGTGGCCAGGTGGCATTTTTAACTTCCAGTTCAATGGAATCAGTGATGTGTCTCCAGGTGGGAGCATTCCTCCCTTTGGAACTAAGACCTCTAGGCCTGCAGAGCATAAGGTCAAGGGGACAGGAAGCAAAAATCTTGCAAGTGGATCACTAGGGGTAATAGTGAGTGGTGCCACTCCCATTTCCACCCCTTGATTCCTGGACCCATGAATCCTGGCTATTGGAGAAACAGCACCATATATTGGACTTTGGTTTAAAGCATATACATCCTCCTGGAGAACATCGCTCCAACACTGCAAGGTATAGCCACCTAGCTGGCACTGTAATTGTGTCTTTAGAAGGCCACTCCATTGTCCTATCAAGCCAGCTGCTTCAGGATGATGGGGAACATGGTAAGATCAGTGAATTCCATGAGCATGGGCCCACTGCCACACTTCATTTGCTGTGAAGTGAGTCCCTTGATCTGAGGCAATGCTGTGTGGGATACCATGACAGTGGATAAGGCATTCTGTAAGTCTAAAGATGGTAGTTTTGGCAGAAGCATTG
>NW_004443991.1:4706291-4708005 GCF_000243295.1 Trichechus manatus latirostris | reverse complement strand
TTGATTGTTAAAATCATCCTCTGCTGAGGTCACCCTTTGGTGAGCATTCACATGAGACACAAATATCTTCACTTCTTTAGCCCATTTGGAGAGGTCTAGCCACATCTTTTCCCCATATATCCTTGTCTCCAATTTTCCAATCATGGTCCTTCCAAGTACCTGACTATCCAGACAAACCATTGGCCACAGACCATAAATCAGTATATAATCGCACATCTGGCCATTTCTCCTTCCAAACAAAGTTAACAACCAGGTGCACTGCTCGAAGTTCTGGCCATTGAGAGGATTTCCCTTCACCACTGTCTTTCAGGGAGGTCCCAGAAAGGGGCTGTAGTGCTGTTGCAGTCCACTTTCGAGTGGCACCTGCTCTCACGCAGAACCATCTGTAAACTAGGCACGAGTTTTCTCTTCCTCAGTCAACTGATCATAAGGAACTCCCATGAGGCCATAGGTGCAGACTGGAAGATGGAAGGTATTGTGACAGGAGTGGAGACCATGGGCATTTGGGTCATTTCCTCATGCAACTTACTCGTGCCTTCAGATCCTGCTCAGGCCTGATCTCCAATATACCACTTCCATTTAATGATGGAGTGCTGCTGTGCACGTCCAACTTTATGGTTCTGTGGGTCAGACAACACCCAGTTCATGATGAGCAGATCAGGCCTCATGATGACTTGGTGTCCCATGGTTAAGCGTTCCGTCTCTACTAAGGCCCAGTAACAAGCCAAAAGTTGTTTCTCCAAAGGAAAGTAGTTATCTGCAGAAGATGGCAGAGCTTTGCTCCAAAATCCTAAGGGTCTGCCCTGTGATTCACCAATAGGGACCTGCCAAAGACTCACAACAGCATCTGTATCTGCCACTGACACTTCAAGCACCATTGGATCAGCTGGATCATATGGTCCAAGTGGCAGAGCGGCTTGCACAGCAGCCTGAACCTGTTGGAGAGCCTTCTCTTGTTCTGGTCCCCACTCAAAACTAGCAGCTTTTCGAGTCACTTGATAAATAGGCTGGAGTAGCACACCCAAATGAGGAATATGTTGCCTCCAAAATCCAAAGAGGCCCACTAGGCATTGTGCCTCCCTTTTAGTTGTTGGAGCAGCAAGATACAATAACTTATCCTTCACTTTGGAAGGAATGTCTCGACATGCCCCACACCACTGGACCCCTAGAAATTTCACTGAAGTGGAAGGTGCTTGAATTGTTGTGGGATTAATCTCCAACCCTCTAGCACGCAAATGTTTTACCAATAAGTCAAGAGTCATTGACACTTCTTCCTTACTAGGTCCAATCAGCATAATGTCATCAATGTAATGGACCAGTATGATGTCCTTTGGAAGGGAAAGGCGATCAAGGTCCCTGCAAACTAAATTATGACATAGGTCTGGAGAGTTAATGTAGCCTTGAGGTATGCAAGTGAAGGAGTATTGTTGGCCTTGCCAGCTGAAGGCAAACTGTTTCTGGTGGTCCTTTGAAACAGGTGTGGACAAAAAGGCATTAGTCATATCAATAGCTGCATAACAGGTTCCAGAAGATGTATTAATTTGCTCAAGCAGTGAAATTACATCTGGAACAGCAACTGCAACTGGAGTCACCATCTGGTTAAGTTTTTGATAATCTACTGTCATTCTCCAAGATCCAACTGTTTTTTGCACAGGCCAAATAGGCGAGTTGTGTGGGGATGTGGTGGGAATCACCACCCCTGCATCCTTCAAGT
>NW_004443991.1:4652513-4706169 GCF_000243295.1 Trichechus manatus latirostris | reverse complement strand
TATATCTATTCCAATTATGTATTCTGGAGCTGGGCAAGTCACTACAGGATGGATTCGGGGACCTACTGGACCTACTGTGAGATGGACATGAGCCAAGACTCCATTAATAACCTGACCTCCATATGCCCCCACTCTGACCGGTGGGCCACAGTGACGTTTCGGTCTCCTGGAATTAGTGTCAGCTCAGAGCCAGTATCCAGTAATTCCTGAAAAGTCTGATTATTTCCTTTTCACCAATGAACAGCCACTCTCGTAAAAGGCCGTAGATCCCTTTGGGGAAGGCTGGGAGAAAGATTAACAGTAAAAATTTTTGGCAGTGTATTGGAGTCCTTTTTCAAGGGGACCCGGCCTCCCTTTCATACAAAGGGTTGTGGGTCTTTAAACTCACTCAAATCTGGGAATTGATTGAGGAACCCTGACTCTATTCTGGTGATTGGAGTTAGACTGCAGTTCACCTGACCTAGAATTCATCCGTTTGTATAGATCAAGTAGATATTTAGTAGATTTCCTATCTATTTCACTCCTAGGGACACCATGACTAAGTAGCCAATGCCATAAGTCCATACGAGTCAGACTATTCTGATTACTGCTTTAACTCCTCTGTCCATTACTGTAACCACGCCCACCTTGTCTTTGTCTATTGAGTGCAGCTACTTGGCCCCTACTACCACGGGGTCCAATCAGCCACATTGTAGTTAAGTGTCTTAATTCAGTTAAGGCAGTTCCCACTGTCAAATCTGACTTACATAAAATAGCAATCACTGCAGTCTTCAAGGATGCTGGAGCTCCCTTCACAAATTTGTTCCTCACAGTTGTGGTAAAAGGTGTGTCCTCTGGACACTCCATGTGTGGATCTGTGGGTCTAACTTGATAAATCCACTCTAGTATGCCAATTTCTCTAAGGCTTTGGATACCTTCTTCTACAGTATACCAAGGCAGGTCTGGTACTTCAACTTGATTTAGTGTCAGCCACCTCATAATCCATGCTTCAGCAACCCAATCAAATAAACTATTAGATCCTTTGTTAACTTCTCTAGCTGAATTATTGAAGGAATAGTCTGTGCTCAGTGGACCCATTTCAATAAACTCAGACTGATCCATCTTTATGTTCCTTGCACCATTATCCCACATCATTAATAGCCATTCCCACACATATTCCCCAGGTTTCTGTTTGTTCATATAAGAAAACTCAAGTAGTTCTTTTGGAGTGTAGTGTACCTCTTCCTGGGTCACACTTTGTACTTCACCTTTTGTGGCTTGCTGGAACTTAAGCCTAGTAATAGGTCTAGAAGCCAGAATTGGTAGTGTGGAATTGTTTTGAGAACATTCAGCATTATCTTGTAAAACATCTGCCTCCGGAGATGCTCCAGGCAATGACTCAGACAAGCGCTCTTTAGAGGCAGCTGGGCTAGGGCTAATCACCTCAGATGGGAGAGGAGGGGCTAATGGTTTTTCTGGGCAGGGTGGTTTAGCAGACAAGTATGAGGTAATTTCTTCAAATAGAACTGGTTCTGCTGGCAGGAGTGATTCAACAGAATTTACAGGCTCAGTATCCCCAGCTTTTTGACTATCTGCCCATATGTCCCAATCCCAAGTCTCAGGATCCCATCTCTTCCCAATCAATGCCTTTACTTTAACTTCAGACACCTCTCGAGGTTTGCAATTGAGCTGGCAGTGTAATTCAGCCACTCTTACAATAAGACTCTGGGTTTGGTTTTCAGCAATTTCAGCTCTGTTATTACAAGAAATAAGGCTTTCTTTCAAAGCACAAGTGGAAGCCTTCAGGTCATGTATGTGGCACTTGAGCCTTGACTCTGAATCCCTGAGCACATCTCTTTCCTTCATCAGTTTGTGTAGCGAAAGTAGGACAAACCAACCAGCTTCCCTATACTTCTCGTTCTGACAAAGCTGTAGAAAGATATCACACATGTGTTTACCCTGAGACTTACCTTTCACCAACACCTGATCTACTGGTGGTGATAGTTTGCATATTTGTATTGCCACCTCGCTCCATGGACTAGCAGTGACCTCTTTACTGCTGGAAGCAGAGTCATCAATGTCTTTATGACTAATTAGACTTGAGAACCAATTTAGAAAATTCATCCTTACAATTTTGTTTCTCTAGAACCACTCCCGGTACCAAATGACTTAGGCTGGGTTCTCTAGAGAAGCAAAACCAGTAAAGTGTATAAATATATATGTAGAGAGAGATTATATCAAGAAAACAGCTCACGTGATTGTAGAGGCTAGAAAGTCCCAAGTCCGTGGATCAGGGTAGAGGCCTCTCCCAAGTTACACAGCTGTAGAAGCTGGCAAGCCCGAGATCAGCATATCAGAGAGCAGGGCTCCCGCTCAGAGGCTGTGCAGATCGACAAAGCCCAGGTTTGACAGATAAGCTGACAGCTCAAGTCCCAAGAACGCGAGATAAGACGACAGGAAGCAGCCACAGGATCCAGAGAGAGCAAAAAGCCAGAATGTCTGCTTATATACAGATTCGGGCCACACCTCCAAGGAGACTGCCTTTCATCTGATTGGCTACTCACAGTATATTCAATCATGGGAGTGATTACATTAAAACACCAAGAATCATGGCCCAGCCAAGTTAACACACAAGGTTAACCACCAGAAATATATATAATTATGTATATACATATATTGCTTTATAAAAACTTTACCTTTCTAATTCCAAAATTCCAATGCTTCATTAGTTAATTTCCATTTTTACCTGACGTGCCTATGTGTATTTTTTGTTTGAATTATATGGAGCTCCTCAACTTCAAGGATTTCCTAGTCTTTTAGTCCACAAACATGAGACACTTCTGTTATTGTGCAGGCTGGAAGGACATTGAAAAGTATCAGACTGACCCAGGGAAAAAAATAAAAGATATATTCCAAAGTAAAGAAGAAAAACCCTTGAGTCAATTCTGTCTCAAACTGACCCTACAAGACAGGACTGCCCATAGGGTTTCCAAGGAGCCCAGTGGATTCGAGCTGCCAACCTTTTGGTTAGCAGCTGAACTCTTAACCACTTTGTCACCAGCGCACCAAGTAAAGAAGAGTGTTTATGATTTTAGGAGTTGTTCCAAAATGGGGCAAGAATATGGGGAAAGGAGAAACTGAGCTTCCTAGAAACTTTATGTAGTGAGTAGATACAAAGGCCTTACAAAAACACCATAAAGTCGAACTCCAGAGATTGTGTAGAAATCGTCCACTGCAGCAGGTAATATTTCCATTAGTCCATTCTTTTTTTTCTGATTCACACTCATACAGAAGTTACACAAGGTTATGGCAGGTTGTGAGGGAGAAGCAGGAGCAACTCTATTAAGGAAAAGAGAGGAGGAGCAAGGTAATCAATGGAAATAGGAACCTTGTCCTCTTTCAATGACTGGTATAACATAACAGCCTCCCATCTTCATACACTTGCCAGAATGGGGAGTTCCTGGTTGGTTCAATAGCTGAACGCACTCTGCTGTTAATCCGAAGGGCTAGTAGGTTCAAGTGCACCTAGAGGTACGTCTGAAGAAAGGTCTGGTGGTCTTTTTGTGAAAAATCAGTCATTGGCAGCCTTTTGGAGCACAGTTCTGCTCTGACACACATGGGGTCACCAAGAGCCAGAGTCAATTTGACAGTAAATGTTATGGTGATTGTACACAATGAATTTGCATGCTAACCAAAGAGTTTGGCTTTGTAAGATGCAGACCATTGATCTGTTGGAACTCACCAACTGCTAAGTGTCTGTCCACCTCAGCTCCACAGCACTTACTTCTAAATTTGTGCTAATGTACAAGATTTAAATTTCGACAAAGTTATGATTCAAGCATATTTTATCTTTAACTTTCCTTTCAGCAAAAGCCTCTGCAAAATATGAGGCAATACAGAGTTGATGTACTAGTGAATCTAGAGATCATTCCTTAAGGACCACAAGGTAGCTTTTGTTGAAAGTATGTTGAATGATGATGAAATGATTGCCCCTTTAAGGTTGCATTCACATGACAGATAGTATAGTAAAATGGGTAAGATTGCAGAGTTAGACTGTTCAAGCCAAACCCTGGTTGCTCCTTTACTAGTGTGACCTTGATCAAGTCTTTTTTTTTGCACCTCAGTTTTCATTTCTGTGAAATGAGGATTGTAATTGTACTTACCTCATGCTGTTGTTGTGAGGATAAATGGCGTAAAGTGCTTAGAATGAGGAACTTTGTAAGTGCTATATAAATTAGCTGACATTTATATTGAATCTCAGTTTACCAAACCGTACAAATATAACCTCATAGTGATACGAAAGTTCTTTCCATCAGTATCCTTACTTCACAGATGAAACTCAGGCTTAACAATTTTCTGTTACTTTCCCCAGTTCACAGATTGCATAGAGGCTCAAAATGAATTCATTTAATTCTGGATATTTTGCTCAGTCCTTTCCCCGTCTCTGTCTAAAATCTCACAGTTAAATTCAAGCACATCGTTTGGTATCTGGGGTTGCACACCTGAAGAGAGTGTGGGAGTGGAAGGACAGATATTCTACATTGTGCAACTTGCTACACAGTTCAGGCCACACTCTCAGTTCATTTGAAGCATGATAGCCTCTCTACTATTAACCTAAATAGAGTGTTGTGTTGTCCCCACATTTCACTACTTATATCAGCAACTTCTAAAGATTTTACATCAAAAGTCATATTACATGTCTTCTAGATGCCCTCTCTCAAGGAATATATGCTAAAAGCGAAATCTTCTTTATTAACTTTAAATTGACCTAAAATTCCCCTTCCTTTGCTATCATAGCCGCATTTAAACAACATTGCCGGGGCACTCATAATTCATGAAAGCATGCCAGGTTAACTGGGTATGATGGGAAAAAAGTGCATATGAGGCCTCAGAGCAAGCATGGTACAGTCATGTTCAAAATGTACATAGCTTTGTTCCAGATATTCCACGGTAGTTAAGTAGCACAAAAATTCACACATAAGTATGAAAATGCTGTAGCCTTATTCATGGGAGACAGGTGTTAAATTACAGGAGTGTGTATTGTTCATTTGGTATTTATGTCTTTCAAGTTTGTTTGACATTCCAGATACAGAGTGACTGGGGCTTATGAATAAAATTGAAATCATTTTCTTCTCTTTTTTATTGTAATTTTTTTCCTCATTCTCACTTTCTCTGGGGAAGTTAAGTAGAGGGAAATTCATCTATGTTTCTTATTGATACACATACAAATTATGCATAAAAAAACAACTAATTATTAAAGGGGATCCTTCAGTTAGAGAATCAACAACATCAGACAATAACTTTAACCTAGGACACAGGTCAGTTTCAGCTAAATACTGATCTAGATAATGAACTCTCAAGGATAAAACGAAACCAGAATATTCAAAACAGGGAACTAGAGACATCAATCTGTAAATGATGAACATATCAGAATAATAAAAGGGGGAATACATGGTGTCATGGTTTGAATTATGTCCCCCAAAAATGTGTGTATCAATTTGGCTGGGCCATGATTCCCAGAATTGTGTGGTTGTCCTCCATTTTGTGATTGTAATTTTATGTTAAAGAGGATTAGAGTGGAATTGTAACACCACCCTTACTCAGGTCACATCCCTGATACAATGTAAAGAGAGTTTCCCTGGGGTGTGGCCTGCACCTCCTTTTATCTCTTGTAAGAGATAAAAGGAAAGGGAAGCAAGCAGAGAGTTGGAGACCTCATACCATCAAGAAAGCAGTGCATGGAGCAGAGCGTGTCCTTTGGACCGGGGTCCCTGTGCAGAGAAGCTCCTAGTTTGGGGGAACACTGAAGAGAAGAAGGCCGACAGAGAGAAAAAGTCTTCCCCTGGAGCTGACACCCTAAATTTGGACTTTTAGCCTACTTTGACTATGAGGAAATAAACTTCTCTTCATTAAAACCATCCACTTGTGGTATTTCTGTTGTAGCAGCACTAGATGACTAAGACACATGGGGTAGATAAAGAACTTTCGAATAGAGAGGAAGTCAAAGTGATATCAGGTAATAAAAGACTGGTTGAAACTTAGGAAGATAAAGGTAAATTTCAAGGTAACCACAAAGAAAGTTAACAGACATACTTCTCAAAATAAAGAAGAAAAACAAAATATATCAAAAACCCAAAACCAAACCCATTACAGTCAAGTTGATTACAACTCATAGCAACCCATAGGACAGGGTAAAACTGCCCCGTAGGGTATCCAATGAGTGGCTGGTGGATTTGAACTGCCAACTTTTTGGTTAGCAGCCATAGCTCCTAACCATTGTGCCACCAGGGCTCCATAATGTCTCAGCAAACACAAAACCTATGAAAATGAAAGAAACAAAAAGAAATTTAATGAACAAAAGGAGCTTAGTACAGGAGACTAAAAGGAACAAAGAAAATGTCAGCACCACAAAAAAAGTCACTACAAAATGACAGCAATAAACTGAAACCCTTCAATAACCACACTAAATATAAATGGTTTAAATGCGCCTGTGAAGAGGCAGAGAGTGACAGAATGGATTAAAAGAAAAAAAAAAGGACCCATCATCTACAAGAGACACACCTTAAACACAAAGACATAAATATATTAAAAATCAAAGGATGGAAAAAACATATCAAGAAAATAGCAACCAAAAGAGAGCAGGAATGGCAACACTAATCTCAGACAAAAAAGATTTTAAGGCAAAATCCACCATAAAAGTCAAGAAAGGACTTTATATAATTATTAAAGGGACAGTCCACCATGAAGACATAACCATAAAAATAACTATGCACCCAACAACAGGGCTCCAAAATACGTAAAACCAACTCTAACAGCACTGAAAAGATAAATTGACAGTTTCACAGTAATAGTAGGAGACTTCAACATATCACTCTCAGTAAAGGACAGAACATCTAGAAAGAAACCCAGCAAACATACAGAACATCTTAAGGCCACAAATAACCATCTAGACCTCACAGACTTATATAGAACAGTTCAGTCAACAGCAGTAAAGTACACATTCTTTTCCGATGCACATGGAACATTCTCCAGAATAGACCACATCTTAGGCCACAAAGAAACCCTCAAAAAGTCCAAAACATTGAGATATTACAAACCATCTTCTCTGATCATAACACAACAAAAGAAGAAATTAATAACAGGAAAAGAAAGGAAAAAAATAAAATATATGGAAACTGATTGCTTAAAAACACCTTGCTTAAAAACCACTGGGTAGTGGAAGAAATCAAAGAGGGAATAAAAAAATTTCTAGAATCAAATGAGATTGAAACACATCACACCAAAACCTCCAGGACACAGCAAAGGCAGTGCTCAGAGGTCAATTTATAGCAATAGATGCACACATCAAAAAAGAAGATAGGGACGAAATCAAAACTTCAGCCCTGCAACTTGAACCAATAGAAAGAGCACAGCAAAAGAAGCCCACAGTCATCAGAAGAAAGGAAATAATACAGATAAGAGAAGAAATAAATGAAATAGAGAATAAAAAAAAATTGAAAGAATCAACAAAACCAAAAATTGGTTCTTTGAAAGGATCAGCAAAATTGACAAACTTTTGGCCAAATTGACAAAAGAAAAACAGGAGAGGAAGAAAATAACCCCAATAAGAATTGAAATGGAGAACATTACAACAGACCCAACTAAAATAAAAAGAATCATAAAAGGGTACTATGAAAAATTGTACTACAACAAATTTGAAAACCTAGCAGAAATGTATACATTTCTAGAAACACACTACCTACCTAAACTAATAAAACTGAGGTAGAAAATCTGAACAGATTCATAACGAGAGTAGAGTTTGGAAAGGTAATGAAAAAAAAAAGAAATCTCCCAACCAAAAAAAAAAAATATTCTGGCCCAGATGGCTTCACTGGAGAATTCTACCAAACATTCAGAGAAGAGCTTGCAGCAGTACTACTCAAAGTATTTCAGAACTAATAAAAGGAAGAGATACTTCCTAATTCATTCTATGAAGTCAGCATAACCCTGATAGTAAAATCAGGAAAAGACACCAAAAAGAAAGAAAATGACAGACCAATATCTCTCATGAATATAGATGCATGCAAAAATTCTAGTCAAAAGAATTCAACATCATATAGACAAAAATAATACACCCTGACCAAGTGGGATTCATATCAGGTATGCAAGGATGGTTCAATATTAGAAAATTAATCAACATAATACACCACATAAATAAAATAAAAGAATCACCTGATCATCTCAATCAGTGCAGAAAAGGCATTCAATAAAGTCCAACACTCATTCCTGATAAAAACTCCCAGCAAGACAGGAACAGAAGGGAAATTCCTCAACATAATAAAGGGCATCTATACAAAACCAACAGCCAACATCATTCTCAGTGGAGAGAGACTAAAAATATTCCCCTTGAGAATGGAAACAAGACAAGGATGCCCTTTATCACAATTCCTATTTAACATTGTGCTGGAAGTCCTAACTAGAGCAGTAAGACAAGAAAAAGAAATAAAGGGCACCCAAATTGTTAGGAAGAAGTAAAACTATCCTTATTTGCAGATGATATACAAAGAGACCCCTAAAGATTCTACAAGAAAACTACTGAAAATAATAGATTCAGCAGGGTAGCAGGATACAAGATAAACATAAAAAAAAATTAGTTGGATTCCTATACATCAATATGATAAAAATAATAAAAAGGAAATTGGGAAAGCAATACAATTTATAGTAGCCACTAAAATATAAAATACTTAGGAATAAATCTCACCAGGGACATAAAAGACCTATACAAAGAAAACTACAAAACACTACTGCAAGAAACCAAAAGAAACCTACATAAATGGAAAAACATACCATGCTCATGGATAGGATGACTCAACATTGTGAAAATGTCAATTCTATCCAAAGCAATCTACAAATACATTGCAATCTCAATCCAAATACCAACAACATTCTTCAAAGAGATGGAAAAATCAGTCATTAACTTTATATGGAACAAAACAGGCCCCAGATATGTAAAGTGTTATTGAAGAAAAAGAACAAAGTAGGAGGCCTTGCACTATCTGATTGCAGAACCTACTATACAGCTACAGTAGTTAAAACAGCCTGGTACTGGTAAAATGACAGGAAAAGAATAGAGAACCCAGATGTAAATCCATCTACTTATGGCCACTTTATCTTTGACGAAAGCCCAAAGTCCATTAAATTGGGAAAAGACAGTCTTTTTAACAAATAATTGGCTGTCCATCTGTTAAAAAAAAAAAAAAAAAGGTGAAACAGGGCCCATACCTCACACCATACACAAAAACAAACTCAAAAAGAGCTAAATATAAAACCAAAAACTATAGAGATTATGGAAGAAAAAATAGGGTCAACACTAGGGACCCTAATACATGGCATAAACAGCATACAAACCATAATTAACAATACACAGACATCAGAAGATAAGCTAGATAAATGGGATCGCCTAAAAATTAAGCACTTATACTCATCAAGACTTCACGAGAAGAGTAAAAAGAGAACCCACAGGCTGGTAAAAAATTTTTGGCTATGACATATCCAACAAAGGTCTAATGTTTAAAATCTATAGGAAAATCCAACACCTCTACAATAAAAAGACAAATAATCCAATGGAAAAATGCACAAAGGATATGAGCAGACACTTTACCAAAGAAGACATTCAGGAAGCTAACAGATACATGAGGAAATGCTCGTAATCATAGGCCATTAGAGAAATGCAAATGAAAACTACAAGGAGATACCATCTCACCCTGACATTACTGGCACAAATTAAAAAGAAAAAAGAAAAAAACAGAAAATAATAAATGTTGGAGAGGTTGCAGGGAGATTGGAACTCTAATGTACTGCTGGTGTGAATGCAAAATGGTACAACCATTTTGGAAAACAATATAGTGCTTCCTTAAAAAGATAGAAATAGAAATACCATATGATCCAGCAATCCCACTTCTAGAAATATATCCTAGAGAAGTAAGAGCTGTCACATTGATGGACATATGCACACCCACATTCACTGCAGCATTATTCACAATAGCAAAAAGATGGAAGCAACCTAAGTGCCCATTAACAGATGAATGGATAAACAAACTATGGTACATACACACAACGGAATACTATGCAACAATAAAGAACAATGACAAATCTGGGAAACATCTCATAACATGGATGAATCTGGAGGGCATTATGCTGAGTGAAATAAGTCAATGACAAAAGGATAAATACTGTATGAGACCACTATTTTAAAAATTCATGGAAATGTTTCCACACAGAAAGAAACAATCTTTGATGCTTACGAGGAAGGGGGAAGGGAGACACTAACTAAATAATAAATAAGTGATAACTTTGGTGAAGGGTAAGACAGTACACAACCCTGGGGAAGTCAGCACAACTTGACCAGGGTAAAGTCATAGAACCTTCACAGACACATCCAAACACCTTGAAGGACCACGATACTGGGCTGAGGGCTGGGGACCACGGTCTCGAAGGATATCTACCTCAATTGGCATAATACAGCCTATAAGGAAAATGTCCTACATCCGACTGTGGTGAGTAGAAATTAGGGTCTTAAAAGCCTGAGAGTGGCCATCTAAGATACATTTACTGGTCCATCCCCGCTAGAGCGAAGGAGAATGGTGAAGACCAAAGACACAAGGGAAAGATTAGTCTAAAGGACTAATGGACCACAACTACCACAACCTGCACCAGACTGAGCCCAGAGCAACTAGATAGTGCCTGGTTACCACCACTGACTGCTCTGGCAGGGATCACAGCAGAAGGTTCTGGACAGAGCAGGAGACAAATGTAGAGCAAAATCCAAATTCACACACACACACAAACACAAGAACATGCTTGCTGGTCTGACAGAGACTGGAGAAACCCTGAGAGTATGGCCTCTGGACACCGTTCTAACTCAGTACTGAACCCACTCCGGAGGTTCACTCTTTAGCCAAAGATTAGGCAGGTGTATAGGGACAACAATAACATATGGGGAACAAGCTTCATAGTTCAGTCATGTATACAAGACTAATGGGCACACCAGTCCAAAAGTAAAGATGAGAAGGCAGGAAGGGACAGGACAACTGGAGGAATGCAAACAGGGTAACTGGGGTGGAGAAAGGGAGAGTGTTGACACATTGCAGGGTTGGCAACCAACGTCTCAAAACAATTTGTGTATTAACTGTTTAATGAGAAACTAACCTGTTTTATAAACTTTCACCTAAATCACTGTTTAAAAAAATGCAATGCAAAGCAACACAATTGAAAAAAATAAATAAAGAAAGAAAAGTAATTAACTGGGTGGAGCACTTTTTATCTATGAACTCTTGGATTATTCTTCCTCTGATTCCTAGGGTTTCAAGCGGTAGGAATCTGTTAAGTTCCTTTGAAAATGAAGTGACCATGTTACTGAAAATAACCAGAGAATGAGAAAGGCATACAGAGATCTTAAAAGAGAAAAAAATTACCTCTTTTAGGAAAGTTCTAGATATTTTAATGTTATAACTCATAATACAACTCACTTGACAAGACAGGAAAGTATGTGTGGAATTAATCTACTAAATAGCTCTAAGAGAGAGCAAGGTTTTCAATACTAACTACAGAAGACATACCTGTACACATATAAACTAGAAAAAATGATCTGCTCTTATTTAGTAAATGACTCTTTCAGCTCTGTTGCAACATGTTTCTATGTTTCTTTTAATTTGGTTTTCATTATATATTGGATGAGTTATGCCAAAAGTGTGAGCTGGAGGAATTTTAATCAGATGATTCTTAGGAAAAAAATATATTGTACAGAAAGCTAATTTAGTGCTATATTGTGCTCTGAAAATGTGGGCTATATATGTATATAATAACATATATTTATATTCACATATAAAACTCATATATCTTAAATGAATGTCTTCATCAAGCAAAGTTATGGTGGTTTGGGACTGTCCCTATGATGATATTAACAAATCATGTGTGTATATTACTTTTAATCTCAACATCTAGTGTTCAAACCAACTTTTAAAATGTAGTAAATTCATTTTTGTGAGGCTCTACGTTCCTTTAAGCTACTAAGGTATCATTTAAGCACTTATCTCTTCCAAACAAAGAGTAAATGATCTGATGAATTAATTTACAAGTACTTAAAAGTTTTTTTTTAAACATGTTCCAATTTATCTAGCATTTTTCTGCATACTTTAGGATTCACAAGAGATAAAGAGGAGATGCAATAAAGAAAGATGCATCAAGAAAATTAAAATTGTAGTTGGGAGAGACAACACATACTTAAACAGAAAACAGGAAATTTCATGAATGTATATCAATAAAATGCATGTGTAGATATATGTATGAAGTAGATATATGTATTTAGCACTATTCTCAATAAACAAAGGATTGTCTTATACTATTGCAATATTTGAAGGAGAAAGAATCATGAGCTGAATAAAGAGGAACAAATAAAACAAATGGGCTCTTAATTATGGGAGCTGACTCAGGAAAAAAAGGAAAGGAAAGGAATGCAGAGAAAATAAGTGCGAGAGAGAGAGAGAGAATCCTGAGTTCAGTAGGGTTTAGCAATGTTTGAAGCCAGTGCTATCCTTGGACATTATTGTATTCAGGCCATATACCAGATAATCTCCCAAGGTTTTTACCTGCACTAATGAAATTAATCCTCATAATGGGACTATAAAATTAAGTATAAGATGTAGCTATGTTGATTGATGTGTTCAGGAATCTAGCTTACCCAGTTATTAAAGGTTTCCCAGTGTAGATATTAAGGCAGTGGAAATGACCCAGGGGACATCTCTAAAGTTACTGAACTTGATAAATCACCTTTCCTTTGTTAGGATAATTTAAGTTCTGAATCCAAGAGTTTTGACAAAAACACCCAAATATTGCTGTGTTCACTACTTAATACTTCACAATGAAACATGCCTTATCCCTGGTAACTTATGAACAAAAACAAAATACTGAAGGGAAACAAAAAACAAAATTCACAGAAATAAATATCTATTATTCAATTGTTAAGAAAGAGTATTTTTGAAAAACTATAATGTCAAAGCTGTATATTCTCTGGAATCCATCGCTCCCACAAGCAGGATAAGATGCAGCCCTATGTTAGCTAACAGACGGCACCAGAGAGGCCTGTGCTTATTTCCTGACGAAATCTCTGTTTAGTAATGCTGGGTGGGGAGACAAGGAGATGGGAGGGATATTTCAAATTCTAAACTTACTCTCCTCAGTTTCAGGGAGAAAATGTTGATAAAAGCACCAAGACTACCGGGTTTGTCACGTTATATTTAGTTTCATTTGTCTTGCCTGGATCTCTTATACTTACTGGGATTGTTCTCTAATTTGTGCCTTCCTGCCTCTTGATTTTAAATTTAGTTTGTATGCCTTGCCATTGACCTGCATTTATTTAATTGTTGTTGTTGTTAGGTCCCATGGAGTCAATTTCGACTCATAGCGACCCCATGTGAGAGAGTAAAACTGCCCCATAGGGTTTTCTAGTCTGTAATTTTTACAGGAGCAGATTGCCAGGTCTTTCTCCCACAGGGCCACTGCGTGGGTTTGAACTGCCAACCTCTGGGCTACCAGCCAAGCTCTTAACCCTTGCGCCACCAGGGTTCCTTAAAAAAAGTAGTAGATATGCAAATTTAAGCATAAAAATTAGATCTTTAGAAGAGTAGACTCGGTTAAGTGGTCAATTATAATTTCTAAACCCACCCAGTGGTTCCATAGAAGAAAAACCCAGTGATCTGCTCTCATAAAGATTACAACCTAGAAAACCCTATGGGACAGTTGTACTCTGTCACATGGGGCCACTATCAGTAGAAATTGACGAGATAGCACCAACTACCTTTAAAGTTCCAAAAATTTTTAAATTGAATTTTTATATATTATTAAAATATAACCCAATATGAAACGAAAAAGAAACACTCTCTTACCAACCTGTATTCATATCTCTATACTACTTTTTACTAGATATTCATACACACAATTTGCTTCTACAAGCCAAGCACTTAACCATTGCACCATCAGGGCTCCTGATTTAAACAGTCATAGGCATTTTAAATAAACTAAGAAAAAATAAACTGTCTTTTAATACTTACTCTGATATTTATGCTGTATTTATTTCTTCATTCCTTTCAAAGATTCTAATTTCTCTTTAGTATCATTTCTCCTAGTCTGAAAAAAAAAATTTTCTTTAGTTATTGTGTGTGTGTGTGTATGTGTTAGACATTTTGTTATTATCTCTCACGTCTCTGAGATTCTGTTCATTTTTGGTTTTCAATTGTTTTTTTTTCTTTATTGCATATTGAAGAGTTTCTATATATCTTGGATCCCTGGTGGCACAGTGGTTAAGAGTTCGGCTGCTAACCAAAAGTTCCACAGTTCAAATCCACCAGCTGCTCTTTGGAAACCCTATGTGGCAGTTCTACTGGGTCTTATAGGGTCGCTACGAGTCAGAATTGACTCGACGGCAACCGGTTTAGTTTTGGTTTTAGACTTTGTTTAGTTAAAAATGATAACATGTTAAAATTTCTAGCGTAACCACTAAAAGAATAAACACAAAAGACAGTTGCCTAGAGTCAGTTCTGACTCATGGTGACTCCATGTGTGTTAGAGTAGGACTGTGCTCCGCAGAGTTTTCTGAGGCTCCTCTGGGTAGTCTTCCTCCAATCTTTTGGTTAGTAGCCAAGCATGTTAACCATTTGCACCACAATGGAGCATATAATTTTCAAAATAGCGAAAGTAAAAAATAAGTGAAGAAGCCTTGTATATTAGCCTGGAAAAAAAAAATGATATTAGGTTAAAAAAAAAAAATACAAAGAAAAATCTGATGCATAAAAAGCACAAAATAAGGAGAGACCATTAATTCAAGTACGTCTGTAATGATAATAAATGCAAGTGATAAAAATTGCCATTTAATAGTTACATTATTTCAATGTATAAAAACAAGGAAGATCTGCCTTCCGACTAAATGCTGTTTTAAAATAATCTTATCTAAAAATCAATATCAAAGAAAACTGAAAATAAACACACACATACAATAGGAATATACTAAACAGAGTTTTTGCATCATTAATTAAAACCGAAGATATAGAATTTAGAACCAAACAACATTTATAGAAACAAATAAGGTCACACAGTAATGAGATAAGTCTCAATTTACCAGAAGAGTATAACAATTGTAAACTTGTATTACATAATACCAAACCAAAACCAAACCCATTGCTGTTGAGTCGATTCCAATTCATAGGGACCCTAAAGGATAGAGCAGAATTGCCCCATATGGTTTCCAGGGAGCTGCTGGTGGGTTTGAACTGCCCACCTTTTGGTTAGCAGCCAAGCTCTTAACCACTGCACCAACAGGGCTCCATTTATATAATAGGATAGCAAAAATTAACAGCATTACAAAGAAAGCTTGACAAATCCTCCATTGGAGTAGGTGATTTCTGCGTATTTCCTCAGTTTTTGACAGGTTTTACCCATAACATCATCACTGATAGAAACTTAACCATATCAAATCGAATATATAGAATTCAGTATCCAACTGTTGGGAATATTTTTGTGTTTATCTCAAGCAAATTTAACATTTGTAATTATTGGTTCCAAAGATAGGCTCAACATATTTGAGAGTCAGCACCCTGCAGATTATGTCCTCTACTCTTTACTACAATTAAGCTAAACATAAATACATTTGAAAGAGACTATATATATAATTATATATATATAAATTTAAAATTCAAATGAAATTCCAAAATACTTCAAAATAAATCATAAAAATTCTACATATCAAAACTTGTGGGGTATAGCTACTGTGGTGTTTAGAAGGCATTTAAAAATTTACTTAGAAAAGAATAAAGGCTAATTATTCATGCCTTACATATACAACGTAAGTTAGAAAATATAAAACAGAATAAACTAAAAAAAGTAGAAAGAAAATATAATAAAAATATAATCAGAAGAAGATTTAATAACAAAGGGTACAATGAGAATTAATAAAATCCAGAGAAATATAGTTAATAAGGTGAAATAAATATGAAATGGAGCATTTCCTCTGACCCATCACCTTCACTCCACATGCACAATGTAAATATCTTACTCATGGGCACGGTAATATTTGTGGAATAATTATTTTGACAGCATTTTTAGTATTACACACACATACTACGCCTTTGCCTGATGACAACATAATTCATAAGTAAAATGTACTATATTTCTTCAAAGAAAGACTGTTCCACAATGAGAAGATTGAAGGATGGTTACGTATATCAAGAGGGATGAGTTAAGACTGAATAATAATTAAAAAGAAGTAACAGAAAAATACTGTTCTAGGGTAAAAAACATCACAAAATTTAGTAAAGCAAAAAGAAAGGTTTTATTCGACGTATGTTCAAAGAGGCAAAAATAGGAAATGGACAAGCATGCCGCCAGAGCCATGTCTGCTTCAATCTGAGGAATATTACAATATCATCAGTATATGTTGACGTTACAAATGGGCAAAATCATTGAAAGCTTCACCTGTTCGTAGATTGGCTAGATACTGCTAAATCACTGTGATCCTGCATTTTGAATTGTCTTACAATCATTGGTACAGGTTTCGGTAACAACAGTCAGGAGGGTCTTCATTGGTCCAACAAGTCTTACTATTCACTAAATGCTAATAGAAAAAGATAAGAGTGGAAAGTATGTGGGTTTTTTGCACCGTTTATGATTTGTTTATGTGAAAGTTCCCTAAAAGATGTTTTCCAAGATTGTCCTAGCTAACGTCTTTATACCTCAGGGCCCAGTTGATGTGTCCTTGTGAGTCCTTGCGATTCCAGCTCCAGCTGGGTCACATTCTTTATATCCAAAGACAGGAAATAATGGCCCCAATATTATCTCCTATGAGATATGATTCACAATATGATTCATTTTATGTAAAATTCAAAAAACGCAAAATTTAATAATTTAGAGTTATATTCATATATGATTCAACAGTAAAGAAAAGCAACAGAATTATGAAAACAAATATCAAGACAGAGCTACCTCTAGGGGAAAGAGAAAGAGATGCAGCATTTTACAAAATGGAGAGTACATACAACTCATACAATCATTTCTCATTTGAAATTATTCTTTAAACAACACGTATAATTTTTTTCCAAATATTTTTTTAATTGTTGTTGAGTCAGTTGTAACTCATGGTGACTCCGTGTGGATCAGAGTAGACCTGTGCTCCAAAGGGTTTTCAGAGGTTGATTTTTCAGAAGTAAATCACCAGACCTTGCTTCCGAGGTGCCTCTCAGTGGACTGGCACCTCCAAATTTCTGGTTAGCTGCTAAGCACTTTAACTGTTTGCACAACCAATTCAATAAAATTTATTATAATAATATTGTATTATATGAGAATAGCATTATTTTTCACTATAAAAATTACTTTTTTCAGTTTCTCACTGTATAAAAATTACATGCTAATTGTGAAATAATTGTAACGATATAAAAGCGTATAACCTGTTGCTTTCGAGTCGATTCCAACTCATAGTCAACCTATAGGACAGAGTAGAACTGCCCCATAGGGTTTCCAAGGAGCAGCTGGTGCATTCCAACCGCTGACCTTTTGATTAGCAGCGTAACCTTAACCACTGAGCCACAACGGCTCCGTAAAAGCATTTAAAAGAAAGTAAATACCAAGTGAAATCGCAACATTTTGAAAAATACCCATAGGCGTATCAAGGACTGTACTTCCGTACCCTTCTTTACACACATGCCCACGTACATTTTTGCCATGAGATAATCCTTTCAATTACACCTTGGCTGGTGAACACTTGTTGACAACCAGCCACCCATTGCCATGGAGTCAATTCCGACTCACAGCAACCCTATAGGACAGGGTAGAACTGCCCCATACGGTTTCCAAGGAGCTCCTGGTGGATTCGATCTGCCACGCTTTTGGTTAGCAGCCAACTTCTTAACCACTGTGCCACCAGGGATCCTGTTGAGGACCAGGACTCGGAAATGTAGCCTAGGTCCCTGCCGTCTTGTTCACTTTACTTGTCCCTGGGGAATTCTCTTAGTTTTTAACGACTGTAACAATGGATAAATACTTATTTAATGGGTACTTGTTTTGAAACACAGGCAAGTGTTCTGTTTAAAGGAACAAAACGAGATTTACATATTGGCCTCGGGGTTTAAACATGGGCTCCCTGAAAACACAAGATGCAGAAAATTCCAGTATTGGAGACATTCCATAGAAAACGTCGGCCCCTGAGTACATAAATTGAGATTTATGAACAATCAACAGGAGCTTAACTTCATTGCCCCGTGGGAGGAAAACGAAGGGAAAGCAATGGAAAGGTAATGAGCAAAGCAGAGCTTCAATAGTAGGAAAAGTAAAAAAAAAAAAAAAAGTACCATGTTTTCTTTCTCTCTTCTCAGGTGTGTGTGTGTGTGTGTATCTGAGTATGATCATTCTAAATTATTTTCCTTAAAATGGAGAAAAAATAGAAACTTACATAAAAACCTACAATAAGCTGATAATAATAGTATTTGCGTTCACATTTGCAGACTGCTGCATAGATTTTTAATTTGTGCGTTCTCATCTGAGGCGGCCAAAAAAATGAAAGCAAAACAGTTGCTGTGGAGTCGATTCTGATACATAGCGACCCCATGTGTGTTCAGAGTAGAACTGTTCCATAAGGTTTTCAAGAATGTGACCTTTCAGAAGTGAATCACCAAGCCTTTCTTTTGAGACACCTCTGGGTGGATTCGAACCACTAATCTCTCAGTTAGTAGCCAAGCGCTTAACTGTATACTCTACCTGGGGAATCCCCTGAAGTAGCAGGTGGTATATAAAATTATTCATTCAAAAAATGATTAATCTGAGGCAAAAATATTTTGGTACCTTATTCGACATCGAAAAGCTGCTTTTGGTCAGAACCAGAACTTAAGCTATCACATCACGTTAGCTGATAACGTAGTTCATAGTTCTTTTATAAGGAATATTAATTTTTTTAATAAAACCTGCAAAGGAAGTAACATGTATAACAATAAAATACATTTACAACAAGTCTATTTCAAAGTGCATTGATTTTTTTCAAAATTTTAGGTTATAAACTGAATTAAATATATGTTTCCTTTCAAATATTTTGCAAACAGTTCATATAAACATATTATGCTTTATAGGTATTGCTTTTGAATGATGAAAAAAACTTTGGAGACATCAATCTAATTCCTTTTTTTAAAAATGAGAAACAAAATTTAGAGAGTTTAAGCTATCCAAAGCCACGTAGATTTTCTAAGATACAGTTTAACCAATATGCAATGCAATTTAGACTATAAAATGAAATACGTGTGCGTTTGTGTAGCTTGGTGAATTATATATTATCAAGAAGCTCAATCATTTATTTACCTAGTGTTATTTATTTGATAGGGAATTATTTTAATTATTGAATTACATGATCAAGGTAAACTGATTTTGTTACAACATAATATATACAAATGTCCTCATCACAAATTTTCCTACAGAGATCACACCAAGTAGCCATAACCACACAAAGAATAAATTTCAGATCATTATTAGAACAGCCAGAAGCCCACTCCTGTTTCTTTGAAGTCACTGTGTGTGTGTGTGTGTGTGTGTGTGTGTGTGTGTGTTGTGTGCCCTCAGGTTGGCTCTGACTCATAGCGACCATATAGGACAGAGTATAACGGCCCCATAAGTCACTAAGCGTCCCCAATTATGAATGCTAACAATATAGGTAAGTTTTGCCTGTTTTTGAACTATATATAAATGAAATATACAATATGTACTTTTTTGTGTTTGGATTTTTTGTTTAACGCTGTGTTTAGGAAGGTAATCCATGTTATTGCTTGAAGCTGTATGTAGTTGATGCACAATTATTTAAATTCAGTTTATTGTTGATAAATGTTTGGGTTGTTTCTAATTTTTGGAATTTGCAAATAATTCGGTATAAAATTCCTATATATGACTTTTGATGGACATACGTACAAATTTCTGTTGTGTCTGTCCCTAGGAATGGAATATTTTGCTCTGTGGCCATGTTTTAGTTTACCTTTAGTGAATAATGATACATTTCCAAAGTATTATACGTCAGATTCAGTTTTTCTAAATCCCTGTAAACGCCTGGTATTTGGTATTGCATTGAATCAATGTATAAACTTGGAAAAAAAAAGACTTTAAAATACTGAGTCTTCCAATCAACAAACCTGGTATTTTGTCTTCATTTATTTGACTATAAATTTTCATAATGTCTCATAATTTTCAGGGTGGATGATTTGTAAGTTTCTTAAGATTTATTTTTAGGTATTAAATATAATTCTTATTGTAAATAATATGATTTTCAGTCTGTATTTTCCTTTGTTTGTTATTGGACTATAGTAAACTACCTTTTTTTTTACATTTTTTATATTGTGGTAAATATATATGTGACAAAACATTTGCCATCTCAACAATTTGCACATGTACAGTTCAATAATACTACGTTCCTCATGTTGTTCAACCATCACCCTCATCTGTTCCCACATTAAAAAGGTTTTATTTTAAAATGATTATAGATTCATCTATAGTTGTAAGAAATAACACAAATGTACATTTATTCAGTTTTCCCCAAGGTGGACATCATGGATTGAATTGTGTCCCCCCAAAAATGTGTGTAGCAACTTGGCCAGGTCATGATTCCCAATATTGTATGATTGTGTTATCTGATGTGATTTCCTTATGTGTTGTAAACTCTACCACTATGATGAGATTATATGTGATCTCCTCATGTGTTATAAATTCTATCACTGTGATGAGGTTATACTGATGAGGTTGACAAGATTAGTGTCTTAATGCAATCTCTTTTGAGATATAAAAGAGAGAAACCAGGAGAGACACATGGGGACCTCATACCATCAAGAAAGCAGTGCTGGGAGCAGAGTGCGTTCTTTGGACCGGGGTCTCCATGCAGAGAAGCTCCTAGTCCGGGGGAACACCGAAGAGAAGAAGGCTGACAGAGAGAGAAAGCCTTCCCCTGGAGCTGACGTCCTGAATTTGGACTTTTAGCCTACTTTGACTGTGAGGAAATAAACTTCTCTTCGTTAAAACCATCCACTTGTATTTCTTTTAGGGCAGCACTAGATGACTAAGACAGTGGACATCCTGCAAAATTATAGTACAATATTACAACCATGATATTGCCACAACAGTCACAAAAATTAGAACAAGTCTTGTCTTTGTGGAAGGGAGGAGGTATTGACTGAAAAGTGGCATAAGAGAACTTTCTGGAATGATGGAAATGTTATATATTTGGATGGTGCTGTGACTATATGGTTTATACATTTGTTAAAACTCCTGGAACTTTTGTTCATTTCAATCTATTTTAATCATGCCTCAATGTAATAAAAGGCAGTGGGGATACTTTGTGAATAAAAGAATACCTGGAGTTCCTATCATTTCATCTTACTTTACATCATTGGTTTGGACAACTTCAAATAATATGAAATGGAGGGTATGAGTGCAGTTATGTATTAATAAAAGTTAAATCACAGCAACCCGGCAAAATTAGATTTGCTGAAGTTTGTGTTATCAGCTTGGTACTGATGTTCCTGTCTAAGCTGAGGACTCTGCTTACCAGAATCTCCTTCCTGTAGGGTTTCAGTTTAGAATTAGCTAAGAAAAGGAAGGAAACTCTGGTGGCCTAGTGGTTAAGTGCTGCGGCTGCTAACCAAAGGGCCAGTACTTCGAATTCTCTAGGCGCTCCTTGGAAACTCTAGGGGACAGTTCTACTCTGCCCTGTAGGGTTACTATGAGTCGGACTCAACTCCATGGCAACAGGTTTGGGTTTTTTAAGAAAAGAACTCACAGGATTTAGAAGGCATAAAGGAAGCAGAGGCTATTGTTCTCAGAAGATTATGACAGACATTATTTTCCTAATGAAATACCACAGACAGTGTGGTTTTAAAGAATAGAAATTTATTTTCTCACAGTTCTGGAGGCTAAATTTTAAATTCAGGGTATCAGCTGGGTCGACTTCTTCTGAGGAACTAAGGAGAGTAAATGTTTCACGCCTGTCTTCTGCTGGCACCAGTAATCCTCAGCATTCCTTTGCGGCTTTCAGATGCATCTGCCTCCATCATCCCACGGCATCCATCTTTGCCCCGTGTGTCACTCTGTGTTCCTGTCTGTCCTTCATCTTTTATAAAATGCCACCCAGAAGGGATTAGCATTAGGACCCACCCTACTATTACTTCCTTAATTTAACACATAGCATCTGCAAAGAGAAATGGTATTTCCCCAAAAAAGGTCCCATCCACCAGCGCAGGGGTTAGGACTCAACATATCTTTCGTGGGGATTGAGTGTTAGGGATTGAATTGTGTCCTCCCAAAATACGCGTTACAATCCTTACCTGTAGATGTAATCCCATTTGGAAATAGGGTTTTCTTTGTCATATTAGGAGCCCTAGTGACACGGTGCTGAACACTAACCAAAAGGTCATCAGTTCAAATCCACCATCTGCTCCTTGGAAACCCTACAGGGCAGTTCTACTCCATCCTGTAGGGTTGCTATGAGTCTTAATCAACTCACTGGCAATAGGTTTGTTATATTAATGAGGCCATATCAGTGTAGGGTGTGTTTTAAGTCAGTCACTTCTGAGATATAAAATGAGCAAATTGGGCAGAGAAACAAATGGAGAAAGTCTGATGCCACCTGGAGATCACAAGGAAACCCAGGAAGAGAAGCTGAAAGAGACAGGATTTTCGCCCTGAATTCAGACTTCTAGACTTCGAAACTATGAGAAAATAAATTCCAGTTCATAAAAGCCACTCACCTGTGGTATTTCTGTTAGAGCAGCACTAAGAAACCAAGACAAATATAATTAGCCAAGTAGTTATTTCAGTAGAATTATAAGTTGATATAATAAGAATAATGAGTTATTTTATATGTCTGTATTATATTACAGGTCATTTTAGTTAGGTTAAGGTTAGCTCACCATATTTGTGAATTGTGACAGTAGATATTAATTTTTCTATTCGGATATACAGCAGTATGAGTAATTCTGATTGAGGAGAAGGGTGGTGGTGATCTATACCCCTCTTAGTCATTCAAGGCTCCAGACAGAAATAGGCTGTTACACCTTCATCAGCTCTTGGTAACTAACAACATGAATCTCAGCTTACCCTCGGCACTGATATAAAGCTTATAAGATAACATAGAGAGAAGGTGCAGAACACATGCATGTTTCTTAACCACATTGGCCCAGAAATGATACCCATCACTTCTACTCTCACATCATTGGTGACAATGATGGTTCCCACGTACCTTCAAGGGTCAGGGATGAGGATGCGGCAGGCTGGAAAATACAGTTCTTGACTGCAGCAGCTTCCCAGAAAGAACTGTAATCCATGAAAGGGAGCATAAATCTTTGGCTAGAGCTACCCAAAACCAAAAAAAAAGCAACTTTGCCATTGAGTCAATTCTGACTCATAGCAACACTATAGGACAGGGTAGAGCTGCCCCAAAGGATTTCTAAGGAACAGCTGGTGGATTTGAACTGCTGACTTTTTGGTTAGCTGCTGCGCTCTTAACCACTGCACCACCAGGGCTGCAAAAGTTTGCTACATGAGTCTTCTGCATCAGATCTGAAGAGATTCCTTCTGTTCATTCTTATGAATAAGCAAATAAAGATGAGATCTCAGAACGCTTCTCTTCATGTACAGACTGTAATCAGGAAAAATATTTCCAGTAGGAAAAAAAAAAAAAAAGATGAATAAAAGACAAACATCTGTCACTGATTCACAGTGATAATGAAATTCTGTAAGGAATATCCTCTGCCGTAGAAGGGGGAAATACCCTAGAGAAGTCCAAGATTTTGTTCTTTGAGAGCAATTCCCTTATCCATTGTTCTCTCAGGCCCCTTCTCCCAACCTCTGGGAGCTTCATCTTTACCCATTGTCCTCTGTAACTGAACCTAAAGTGAATGTTTTGGAGTACATTCTTCTTGAGGATGTGTAGCTTTTGCAGTCTGCTCTTTCAAGTTTGTAGATCCCAGTACTGTTTGAAGGCTCAAACATTCAAATAATTCTTAGGCCACCAGGTTTTGGATATTTTTGGCAAGATCATTCCTTCAGAATCACAGTAGGCTTCTCATTTACTCATTCCCAGGAGATTATATGTGCCACAAACACACCTGAAATTCTTTCCTTAACATAGTTCTCACATTTGCTATTTTTCTTTTCCTTGGTACTATGTCTTCCTCTCAGAATTGAAATTAGTGTCTCAGCTGTCCCTGGAAACATGGCCTGCTATTTTCTGTGTGTCTCTTAATCACTGACTTCTAAGTAATTTGATTATGAGGTAGTCTAGGCCACAGGATCACAGCCTAGTTGCAAGAGAAAGAAAGAGAGTATCTGGTATTTTCAGCTTCTACCATGGCAAGGATCCCTGGTGGCACAGTGGTTAAGAGCTACAGCTGCTAACCAAAGGTCAACAGTTCAAATCTACCAGCCACTCCTTGGAAACCATATATGGCAGTTCTACTCTGTCTTATAGGGTTGCTATGAGTTGGACTCAATGGTAACAGGCTTTTTTTTTTTTTTTTTTATTTATCATGGCAAATGATTTTTGCTTCCCACCAAGACTCCTAAGGTAGGGAAATACCAAAAGAAAGGGAGTTTGTATGCTAAGAATCCCAAAGTGTAAAAAATTCCCCTATATTTGTGTATGACATGAATTGAAATTGATGCATAAAAATTAATCCAAACCACTTTTTCCATTATCATCCATGTATCCATTTAAGGTTAGTAAATCCTTCTCTTCTGCAATATTCCACATATCCTTTAATATTTATCCCATCTCAACTCTGGTTTAGTTTATAGAGGCATGAACCACCACATATTTTTCAGGGGGAAAAAACCTAGACTGAATAAGAAGTACAAAGACACCACTTTTATGTAATTTAATGTTCCCCATTTTCCATGGGACGCATTCTGTTCCACTGGTGTTTTAATGTATTCTTACTTATTTTTTTTTTTTTTTTCTGACTCCTCTGGAAAGCAGCGTAATGAAATCTTTTTATCTTGAATACTTTTCCAGTTTTCATGCGTCTTGGTTGCTTTTCCAAGGCTAGATAATAATATACATTTAAAAAATAATGCCTTGACATATAATAAGGAATTCCGTAGTTGTAATGCAAAAGCTAAATATAGACCAATTAAGGTGGCTTGGTCATCTTCTTTTTGATTTAAACTTCCCAAGGGAAGCTTGAGGAATCTTTAAAAAGTATCACGTTCGTCTTGCTGTAATCGCAGCCTGCCTAATTTGACCACTAACCTATCTATTGCAATGTTTTTATTTTTATTTTAAGAGGCGCATAGCTGTTTTTATTTCACTGAATGCTTCTTTGCCTAATTGTGCCCATGCCAATTGTTATTGAATATTTAATAACATGCATTTTATTCTACTGTATTTCTCCTTTCCTTTTCTAAATGAATTGTCCTCAGGCACCCGAAATATAAATGTGCAAGTGACATATTTTGTCTATATTACATAAAATAAAATAGTGTTTTAACAAATATTTGGTTAATTTATTTTGCATTGATATGTTACCAGTTTAAGTTTTAAATGAGTATAACATAGTAGAACTCCAAAACAAATTCATACAGAGTGAGATTACGCACATTACAAAAGCAATTTCTTAAGAGAAAATCTTAACAGATTCTTTTTTTATCAACAGCATTTCAGGTCTACTTGTCTAGCAAAACAAAGTGAGAAGGTCTGAACTACACAGCTTTGAATAGCTGACTTAATCATCAGTAATAAGTAAGCCCTCTGAGAAAAACTCATCAGACGAAGCAGACAGGTTCTAATTGCTTCAGAAGACGCTCCCTGAATCTTAAATGCATAGAGAACACTCTAGTGCTTACAGAGTATCCTGAGAAGAGAAATTCTGAAAAAGTTCACTGGGCTATGATTTTAAAGGCATGTTGTCTATGATGTCATCAAAGATAAAAGTAAAATGGAAACAAAGCTTTTGCAAAAATCAATTAAATAATTTCAGAATATATATTGTTGTTAGGTGCCATAGAGTTGATTTCAACACATAGCAACCCCATGTAACAGACCAGAACCATCCCATAGGGTTTTCTTGGCTGTAATCTTTACGGGAGCAGATAGCCAGGTCTTCTTCCCAGGTAGCTGCTGGGTGGGTTCAAACTGCCAACCTTTTGGTTAGCAGCCAAGTGCTTTACCATTGCACCACCAGGGCTCCTTAGAACATACCTACATACTTAGAAATCTTCAGACATTCAAACTAGAAATATAATGAAACAAAGCACATACATTTGTTAGACTGTGTTTTCAATATAAAAAGTGCTTCTTAGATACCCGCCTCTAACACTCTGTCTTCTGCAGATGGCACCTCACATTTGTACACACTGCTCCTTCCTCATTCACTCTCATATAACATGAGAGATGTAATATTGGTGTAACTGTACAATGAGGGCATTTATTTTTTATAAAAGCCTTACAGAAATGCTTTATTGCATGATCAACGTTGGTGCTAATTTTGTTCAACCAAAGTATCTTGTACTGGAACTTAAGACTCTAAATCATAGCTTTAGAAAAAAAAACAAAAAAAACAAACTAATTGCCATCGAGTTGATTCTAACTCATAGTGACCCTATAGGACAGAGTAGAGCTGCCCCATAGTGTTTCCAACTAGCGGCCGATGGATGCGAACCACCGATCTTTTGGTTAGCCGCTTGTTTAACCACTGCACCACCAGGGCTCCAATTACAGCTTAGGCATTTTAGAAGGAAACCTGATTTTTTTTAGTGT
The DNA here is from genome assembly GCF_000243295.1 of Trichechus manatus latirostris. Classification (NCBI taxonomy): domain Eukaryota; kingdom Metazoa; phylum Chordata; class Mammalia; order Sirenia; family Trichechidae; genus Trichechus; species Trichechus manatus. The sequence goes on along the minus strand of NW_004443991.1, from coordinate 4,679,393 downwards.
ACCAAGGCTCCTACTCCTTATCTCTGAATCCACTCTCCAACTCAAATGACCACCAGATTAATAAAATAAATCTAAATAAATTAATTCTAATTTTTTGATGCTTTAATGAAACAATTATGTTAATGATTAAAGTTATTTCAACATAGTATGCCATTGGATTAATTTATTTGACAAGAGTTCTCTACTGAACTCTTGAAACAGTTCAACTGATCTTTTGAAACTTCTAAAAGCTTTGAATGGCAACCCTTGTGATGTAGAATAGACCTGCTTTATAGGGCTTTCTCGTCTGTAATTTACACAGAAGCAGATCATCAGGACTTTCTTCTGTGCCACTGATGGGTGGGTTTGAACTGCTAACCTCTAGGTTAACAGTCCAATGAAAATCATTGGAATTGACTTGATGGCAAAGAGTTTGTTTGTTTTACGTTTTGAAACATTTTAGAATGCATCTAAGAGAGTACGTTGTTATGCAAACGATCAATCTGCTTTTGGCATGGACAAAGAAGATTTTATATTCTTTATAAGCCTGAAAACAAGTGACAGAATTGACAATAATTTTATTTTTCTTAGAATGTGAGTTTATAAATATTTAAGATTCTATGTAAGAAGGTAAGTTCCTCAACTCTCTGCAAAAGTAAATACACTTCACTTCACAGTTTGGACAACAAAAAAATTTTTCAAATAGATGAAAAAATATGCAGAGGGGATATTACTTTTAATAATAGAATTTGCATTTAAAGTTTTTCTTTTGGAGAGAAATTCTAACTATCTGATTTAATTTGTTGATATTTAATGGTGTCTCATTAATTAACAACAAAAAAAGTTGCTGTTGAGTTGATTCCAACTCTTGGTGACCCAGTGAGTAGAACTATGCTCCACAGAGTTTTCAGTAGCTGATTTTTCAGAAGTAGATCACCAGGCCTTTCTTCTGCGGCATGTTGTGATGGATTTGAACCTCCAACCTGCCAGTTACCAGCTAAGCGCATTAACCATTTGCACCACTCAGTGATGTCTCATTAATAGGAAACCTCTTCCTTACCTGAGCTTTCAAGAAATTAAAAAAACAAGGAATAAGATGGAAACTGTCACTTTTTTACAAATAGGTGGATATTGGAAAATGTGGCTCATATTTCTGGGCTAATAAGCTTACTGATGTGGACAGACCAGTGGCTTAATCACCACTGCCAATGGACTATTGCAGACCTCCACCATGAAGGAAGCTCCTGCAGGCAGCTAATTTACTAGGAAAATAGGAAAGAGAAAGAACCATAGTATGTTCAGTTCCCCATTCAAAACAAACCAGTAAGTTAGGTAGCTCCCCTTCCCTGGTGCTAAAGTAATTGAGGACATAAGTGAGACCTGGATTATTATGCTAGTAAAGTTCTATTCACATAAGGGAAACATCTGGAGGGGACAAAAATATTCCCCAGCATTATTCTTTATTGATGCATTTGAGTTATATAATAATTAATAATTTCAAATTAACTTTACAGATACACTATTTTAAGGCTCAATAACATCTCTATGAGGGATATAGGAAATTCACTGAAAATAAGGTAGTAGGAGTCAACCCATACTCTGCTCTTTGGGTTGCTGAAAGGTTGGGCAGGGCCATTTATTCTTGAGGAAAATAATACCGGTAGAACATTATGGCTATTGAGTACTTGAAATATAACTAATGTAACTATAGGGCTGACAGTTTTATTTTACTTAGTTCTAATTAAATTGATAGAACACATGTGGCTAGCAGCTACCATATTGGACAACGCAGTCCTAAAATATTTCCAAGAATAACAAGAATTGTTGGCTACAATATATCCAGATAATGAAGAAAAACATGTAATTAAGATCAATGATCAGAGGCTGAAGAAGTAAGGTTCTGATAGCTATCTCTGATCCAGCATGCATTGTTGACCAGTTTAGGGTCTGGCTGTTGTTGTTAGTTGTTGATGAGTGGGTCTCAACTCATGATGACTTCATGTATAAACAAACAAAACATTATCCTGCACCATCCTTGGGGTTTAAGAAGGAAAACTTTTAAGTTCATGAAACGTGGCGATACGCGAAGTCAGAGAAAAAATATGCCATTAAAAGGAGGTAGAGGTGACGGCGAACGACAACAAGTCTGACAGATAAAGAGTTAATTCTAGAGACAAGTTTGGAGAAGGTGGGCTCTTATACTTATTGAGAAAACCTGCCCCTGGGTACCTACTGGCTCTCTGAGCCTTCCTCTCTGACCCACTCCAGGCTGGTATTTTCAGAGCTCAGTCTCGACTCATAACCATGTTCTTTTCATCTTCTCTTCCTACCCTACTGACAAGTAGACTAGAAAAACAGAAAAAGTAGGTGATTAAGAGAAAGGAGGAAAAGAATGAAGCAGAAATATAAAAGGTCTGAGAAAGCTGAAAGAGCAAGCCCCGGCAGGGTTCTATTTCTTGGTTTAGGCCATTTCTGAAGCTGCTTTCCTGTCTTGGGTCCAAGAGAAGTATTTATTTCTTCTTAGTAGATTTATATTTTTATTTAAGTTGTCTCTGTGAGTTTCTGTTGCTGGCAGAAACAAATTAACTAATGAGATAAATCATCACCTTAATGTATTCTTTCTGTTCATAATGCCCTTCCCGTAATTTTCCAGATGGTAGAATTATGTCTATCTTGGAAGGACTAGCTTTGAACATTACCTCCTGTGAAGGCTTCTAAGTCATGCTCCTTATTCCCATATTAATCATTTCCTGTTCTAATTTATATTTTTTTAATTAAACCTTTATGTTTACCCCTGGTCTATTTCTTAAAATTTTCCCTACTTCACAGATTCACTGATCATCCACTATCAGCCAGGTATTGTGGTAGGTATTTGAAGGGGTATGGCTGCATATTTAATGTAATAAGAGCCAGTAGAGATTTTTACTTGATGCCATGGAGCCTCAGCAGAGGGAGTAATTGATTCTGTCTAAGGAAATCAGAAAGCTTTCTGGCAAAATATTATATTTGAGCTAACTCAATAAAGGGGATAGAAGCTCCTCCCTCAAAGGAAATGAGAAAACAGGAATAGGAACTGGCCAACCAGAAGAAATAGTAACTGAAAAGAAACAAGGACTGAAAAAGCCCCAGAGATTAGGGGATTTGGAAATACTGGACTGTAAAGAATATGGAGGAAAGACGAATAAAGAGGAAAAAGAGCAGGCACAGGGAGATAATTATGAAGCACCTCAAATGCCTCTTGACATATTGTGGTTTGATAATTAAATATCTGTACTCCTAAAAAGATTTAATTTTTAATGTTTTCTAATTTCCTCAAGCTTTTAAAGCAAGTAATTGAATTTTTGCTAAAGTGGCAGAGATGTTGGGAGAAGAAAACAGAGAAGGGACACTATAAGAAGAGACAGAACAATATATGAAGTCTATCCTGTAAAGTGGAGTCCTGGTGGCACAGTGTTTAAGAGCTTAGCTGCTAACCAAATGGTCAGCAGTTCGAATCCAAACCAGCCGCTCCTTGGAAACCTGATGGGGCAGTTCTACGCTGTGCTGTGGGGTCGCTAAGAGTCAGAATTGACTCGACAACAGCAGGTTATTCTGTAAAGTTAGTAATACTCTATATGATTTGAGGATCCACCTTTCAAAACTCTGTCTCTAACTAGAATTATACAAACATTCATTATTTCACTGGGTTAAATATTGAAGGTTCTCTGAAGTCTAACTTAAAAATTCAAGTGTTTGTAAAATTAGATTAGAAATACATAAAATGAATTAATTTCTTTATATTGGATGGTAAGAGCATTAGTCACTAGGACAAAGGGTAGTATGATACATTAAAAAATAAATAAAAGGTATTCAGGACAAGAGACAATTTTTATGTACATCAATTTCCTGTAAAAGCTTGGGTAAGGGAACATAAGATACTGGGAATGAATAAAGCTGGATCCAGAGGGACATTAATATTGCATGAGTTTTTAACAATGATTTGCTAAGGAATTGAAAAGAAGTTTGGAGGCAAGAGTAGGAAAATGAGAAGTTGGTTTATTCAGGAAAAAAAATGATATTGGAATAGAACTTCAAGTTCTACAGTGCGAATTTTTAAGTAAAATGACAGGATTTTTCCTCTAAAATCAAGCATCGCTAATATACATATATATACATATACAGGGTTTCTGTGGATCGGAATAAACTTGGTAGTGGGTTTGATTTTTTCGGTGGCGCAGTGGTTAAGCACTTGGCTGCTAACCAAAAGGTTAGAATTTGGAACCCACCAGCCACTCTGTGGGAGAAAGACTTGGCAATCTGCTTCCATAAAGATGACAGCCTTGAAAACCCTATGGGACAATTCCACTCAGTCTAGAGGGTCATTATGAGTCAGAGTCAACTCCACATAATGGGTTATTTATATGCTGATATCTATCTATGTATCTATTTACCTATGTATCTATTTATCTATGTATCAGTATGTATGTATGTATCTATCTATCTACCTATCTATCATCTATATGCCTGGACTCAATATATATATAGACTTAATATACATGCATACCTATATATACTTACACATACATGTCTATACATACATACATATATATATATATATATATATACGCCAAATAAAACCCTTTGCTCTCTTGTCAATTCTGACTCATCGTGTCCCTCTAGGACAGCATAGAACTGCCTCATAGGGTTTCCAAGGAGTGGTTGGTAGATTCAAACTGCCAACCTTTTGATTAGCAGCTAAGCTCTTAAACACTGTGCCACCAGGACTCCACTTTACAGAATAGACTTCATAGCTTGTAATTGTTAAGTTTGTGTGTCAGCTTGGCTGGGTCATGATCTCAGTGGTTTGGCAGTTATGATATAGTTTGACAATCGTGTAATAATGTGATCACCTCCATGATAGGATCTGCTGTGAGTAGCCAATCAGATGAAAGAGAATATCCTTGGGAGTGTGGCCTGCATCCAGTATAGGTGGACTTTCTGGCAAGGCTTGCAGGCTTTTGTTCACTCTGGATCCTGCAGCTGGCTCCTGTTCTTCTGACCTCCAGTTCTTGGGATTTAAACTAGCAGCTTACCTGCCAATCTTGGGATTCTTTAGCCTCCACAGTCTGTGTGCCAGAGGCCTGTTGTCTGACCTGCCAACCTTGGGTTCACCGGTCCCTGCAGCTATGTGAGTCAGGAGAAGCCTCCAGCCAGACCCACAGACTCGGGACTTTCCAGCCTCTACAGCTGAGTGAGCCATTTCCTTGATATAAATCTCTCTCTCTCTCTTTATATATATACATATATATGTATATACACACATACACACACACACGCATATATATGTAGATGCTTCACTGGTTTTACTAGAGAACCCAACCTAAGACAGAGCTCTTAACCACTGTGCCACCAGAGCTCTGCATATGTATATATGCATATATATATATATATATGTTGCTGTTGTATGCCATCGAGTCAATTCCAACTCAAAGTGACCCTATAAGACAGAGTAGAACTATCTCATAGGGTTTCCTGAGCTGTAATCTTTACCGAAGAATTCCTGGTTAAGCATCTGGCTGCTAACTGAAAGGTCTGCAGTTTAAACCTACCAGCAGCTAACCTGGAGAAAAATGTGGCCATCTGCTCCTATTACGATCACACCTAGGAAACCCTATGGGACAGTTCTACTCTGTCCTACTGGATCACTGTGAGTCACAGTTGACTGGAAGGCACACAGCAACAATAATCTTTATGGGAACAGATGGCCAGGTCTTTTCTCCCGTGGAGCCGCTATGTGGGTTCAAACTGCCAACCTTTCAGTTAGCAGCCAAACATTTAGTCATTGTGCCATCAGGACTCTGATACAGATATAGAGATAGAGACACAGATATATCAGTAAGCTTACAAAGAGAATCCGAGAATAGTCTTATGTTTTTATACTTTGTTCTATCAGAGTCAAAAATCTTAAAAAGTATGTTGTAGGTACTAGTTCAAAATTACAGGAAAGATAGCCCTGGCTAAAAACCTGTCATGAAATTCCATTTATCTTGATTTGGATTGTTTTGGAGATATGAAACCTGAGAGGACATCTGCCAAAGAGGTTCTGAGAATGTGTTGCTGACTCTTGTAAAAGAGACACTGGAGGTGAGAATCCCTTTTCTGTCTCTATTTGTTATGTTTAGATATTGGTCAGTGCAGGGTTAACTCAGCCAGCCTGTGTCACTCAAACGCCTGCACATTAGCAAGAAAGACTTGGTTTCCAAATGGCCCTTGGGCAGAGCTGAGCTCTGAGGCCTTGGAATGTTCTTTTTGGTGAGAGTATTTTTCATGTCTGAGGCCCTGCACCATGCTGGACCAGTCTGACCAGGTAGTTTATGCCGACAGTGTGATTTATGGTGAACACCTGCTTTTGCTCTGTGGGTCTGGAGTCTGATAGCTGTTGTCAGTTATGGAGGCACTGCATGCTTGTGTGCCTGACTCCCAATAAAAACACCAGGCACCAAGCCTCCAATGTGCTTCCCTCATTGGCAATATTTTTTCAGATATTGTCAAACATCATTTCTGTGGCAATTAAGTGCGTCTATGTAACTCCACTGGGAAGCAACACCTGAAAATTTGCAGCTGGTTTCTGCAGGAGTTTGCCCCAGGTATCTTTTCCTTTTGCTGATTTTCACCTGCATCTTTTGACTGTAATAAACTGCAACTGTGAGTAAAAATAACTTCTGAGTTCTGTGAGTCCTTCTAGTGAATCATTAGCCTGAGAGTGATCTTGGGTACTTCCAATATAGATACGATGTCTGACACGGTTCTAGCTTCTACGATGTTCTACAATGTTCTATGATGTCTATTTTCTGATCCTGAGGCCGCTAGACAAATCAGCCTTAGGATAAAATCATTGCTGAAACAAATATAGTTTTTAAAATATTTCTTTAAAAATTTTATGTTTTCCTAATCCTCCTCCATGGAGACCCAGGAAAAAGCACATTTTATCATAACTGAGGTAAAGTTGAACAGATTAATCTCTTTTGTTCTTTTCAAAACAGTTCTCTATGATATTTTAGTAGGATACATTATTGGATGTGAAAAAAAAGGACTCAAAACATAATGGATTGTTACATATGCATATTCATTCATTATGAGTTTTAACAGGGTCCAATGTTATCAATAATCCCCAGGTTAATATTAGCACAGTTTTAGCAATTGCAATGTATGTTTTTTACACACCTCATTTGATTAAATACTAATGAATTTTTATTAAAATATTGAGAAACGTGACCAAATCACCCAGCTGAATTAGGAAAGTGAGACTTTAAATCTAAGTCCATCTTAATACAAACCAATACCATTTATTTTACAATATAGAGTTTGTCGTTGATGTCACTCCATTTCTATTCCAATATTTTCCTTTCCCTCTTACATATTCATTTATTTAGTCACCTGTTCACCCATTAATATAATATATATTTTGGACGCCTATTAGGGCTCAGATACCAAGCTTAGGACTTTGAATGCAGTGATGGGAGGAAGAAAAAGACAAATTTCCTCCTTTGATGGGATGTTAAATGAATGATCATTTTATATAAATGTACAATTTTAAAGTGATTAAGTGTTCTTAGTGAAAGGAAGATGATATTATGACATCACATATCAAAGATAGTTACACTATACTGGAATAGCAGGGAACATATTTTTTAAAGAAAATGGTGCATTACATGAGAAGTCAGAAATTATGACAAATTAAGGTAAGGGTGTAGGGCTGTGCTAACCAATACAGCAATCTGTAGACATATGTGGCTGTTGAGCACTTGAAATGCTAGATCAAACTGAGATATGTGGTAAGTGTAAAATATACTCTGAATTTTAAAAATTTGTCACCAAAAAAAAAAGGAGGGATGTAAATTATTGGTGAATTTTACAGCTTAAAATTCAAGTTAGAAGACCCCCTGAGGTGGTAGCCACATCCAACACTCATTGGTTCCTCCCTGAAAAGGAAAAAATTCCTTTGAAAATGTTTTCCTGGAAACCTTGAGTACAGATTTTATTCTCATTTTTTAAAAAATGGATAAGGTTAAGAACCACAAACAAAGAAGTTATTTGGGATCTTATTAGTCCTATTTATGTGGATTGATGGGAATGTAAACCATATTGGAATAGCTTGAATAGTCAACAAAAGGCCAGGAAAATAGGTAGGAAAGTATGAACAACTTTTTTAAGCAGTTTGACTATGAAGGAAAGAGAGGTACTTCATTGGAAGGTGTTAAATGGGGTTTGTTTGTTTTAAAGACAAGACAGACTCAATCATATTTAAATATAAACCATGAGAGAGAAGTTGAATATGAACATAAAAGTTTTAAAATGAGTAACTGAGAGTGTAATAGTAACTTTTCTTAGAAGCACTTTTCTGGTGTCTTGAAGTCTAGATGAAAAGATTGAACTTCCTAGACAAGGACCTAGCATTCCTAATTGATCTCCATTTAACCTCATCATTCTGTATCTTTAAGATGTATTTGCCTTCTGCCTGATGGCTAACTAAAGCATTAAACTTATGACCCTCTGTCAGGTATGCTAGATCTCCTAAGACATTTAAATAAACACATCCCTAGTGCCTAAAACTATGACCCTCCAGTGCTGAACGCATGATGGTAGAAGACATTTGGTTGTCATCCCTTAAATTTCACTTTCTTGCATTCTACTGAGTGCCTTCCAGCATATGACTAATCCTGGAGTTAGTATTATGAAGACTTGGACACAGGCACAATTGATTTTTTAAAATTATTCTTTATAAACTTGCTTTCTCTCTTTTTGTTACAAGTTCCTATTAGCTTCTAGCCAACCACAGAGAGGCTGTCAGGAAAATTCACATTAGAATTTTCTGCAAGTAGCTTTGATTGCAATATTCATCTTACCCACTATATTCTACAATTATTATTTAATCATTAATTCAGTACTATAACAAACACCTCCCTCAGCCTCAGAACACTTTTTACATAATTAATACCTAGAAGGATTAATTTCCCTGTACTATTAACATTCAAGGTTGATCGTGAAAATTATTATAAGCATTTCCAAAACATTATATAATAGTTAATAAAAATATTAAAAAGAGTGGTCTACATGTTTAATGTCAGAAGAAAATAAAATTTCAGAGTCCAAGCTAAAGTATAACTATAATACTTAAATTCTTATATCTTTTTGGAAGAATGGGCCATATTATCATTAGAATAACATCGGTTAGGCTCTCCATTTTAACAAGTCAACTGAAAATGAGTTGTTCTTTTTTTTTTAAGGTGGTCAGCAATTCAATTGAATTGATTCAAAGCCATCCATAAGGTATGGGCCAGGTTTCTTTGCATCCCCATTCTCAAGAGTAAATTTGCAGGGGTCTACGCATGGGGTTGGGGGCAGTAGGAGTTCAGTGGTAGAATTTTCACCTCTTATGAGGGAGATCTGGGTTTAATTCCTGGACAATGCAGCCATCACCCCTCTGTCAGTGGAGGCTTCTGTGTTGCTATGATGCTGAACAGGCTTCAGTGGAGCTTCCAGAATAAGATGGACTAGGAGGAAAAGACTGGAAATCTACTTCTGCAAATCAACTACTTCAGTAAATCAGCCACTTCTGAAAATCAGACAATGAAAATCTTACAGATTACAGCAGTCTCATCCTTAATGCATCATAGGAATTACTGGGCAGCATTCCCTTCTGCTGTTCATGGTCCCTATGAGTTGAGTGCTGACTAAACAGCAGCTAACAACAGTATGTATGAGGGTTTCGTTTTACATTTTGTGGGCCTAACATTGTTTAATGACATTGAGGATCTTAGTTTGATTAAACAATTAATTTTCACTTTTGACCATGTTCTCCCTTTCTGCCCACTGTCATTTGAGAAATTTCCTTTTTAAAAAGACACATAAGTAAGACTAATTTAGGCTGCCTTCTTCACAAGATCAAAGTTGTACATGACAAGCCAGTCAAGGGTGCATGATGCTCTCTCCATTCTCAGAAATAGCCCGAATTCTCTTCAGACTAGGATAGTTTAGAAGCTTATTAATAAATGAAATTATTTCATTGTACCTGTTTCCATCACAAGCAAAGGTCAAAAACTGGTGGCTCACAGTCTAACCTAAGTGTAGCCTAAAAAATGGGAGTTTACACTAAATTCTGAATTTTCTCTCGAAAATATTAGAAACTATGTCAATATGCCACAACCTCACTATTAACCCAGTTTAGGTAACAGATGTCTCCCTTTAGAGAGGGCATGTGTCTTCCAACTTGCCACAGTCCCCACTATTCCTTACTACCCCTCTGACACTGAATTCTAAGGTCAACTCCCTTTTCTACTGAACCACTTCATTAATGTATTATTATTGTCTGAGTTCTATAGTATCTTATTGGTGATACCTAATCAAAACCAAGATTGTCTAAACATTTTGGATGAAACAGCTGTTTGATAACTTGAAGAAAGCCTTGAGCTTACTAGAGTGAGATGGGTATTGATGGCAGAGTACTTGTACAGGGTGTTCAGACATGACTACAGGGTTTATTAACATCCTAAATTAAATGCAGGCAGAGTTTGAAACTCAGTTATGCCGGCCACCTTTTAGTCTACCCAGTGTGACAAAGAAATAACCAGCACACCATATAGTAAATAAAAGCATTAAATATAGCAGTAGGATAATGCTCATGTTCATATTAGGTGTAAGCACTGAGTTTATAACTGTTAACAGAAGAGGTTTGTATCATGTGATGCTTATGAGGACGTTAGAGAAATAATATTTTTGTCACAAGTCCCCTATCTCACTATTAAAGCAGAATGTCAGGGAGTTCAGTGTTATCGTGGCTCTGCTGTGTTGTTGCTGGATGCAAACTCTGTAGAAAAAATCCACTTGAGCTCAGGTCCCTTCTCAGCCATTGTACATGTGGGTGGTGTGAGGGTGAACTTCTCTGCAGTGACTCTCACTGCTCTCTCCACTTTAAGAGTCTGCTGGTCATAAAGAGGAAAAGAAACACAACAAAAAGATTTCCCTAGAAAATTTGAACACAGATTTTAACTTGATTTGTGTTTCTTTTATTTTCTTAAATTAATAAAGAAAGGTAAGCACACATCTTAACTTTATAAAGGCATTACCAATTCCCACCTTGGAAACTAAACTATTAAGATATTCAGAGTAAAATCAGAAAGAGCAAGCTTAATAATAATTAGAGATGTTACTAAGTGCACAATCAAATAATCCAAAATGTCATGCCAGATCATTGAGAAAATAATCACTAAGTGCTTGCCAAGAGGGTAATGGCCATGTGCAGAGGGTAATTATATGAAATGCCAGAAGACCAAGCTGATGGGAGAAATGGTATTTAGGAAAATTGAAGAATAAACTTTCAACATACACCCACAATTTGATAAGCAAACTAACCAACTGCACACCTGCTGCAGTGAAATATTTTTAGGTATGAGCACTTTGGGAGAGAATTCTCTCTGGATCTCCTGCATTTCTGCGTATCTTGAGAGCAGAGGCATTGCTATATATTTTCACAGATTTTTTTTAAAGTCAGAGGCTTGGGAGATAGAGACAGTGTCTCCCTCTGGAATAAAGGGCTGATTCATTTGCTATTAATAATAAAAATAATGTCTCCCTCCAGAACAAAGATTGGACAGGTTTGCTTTCAGTCCATTAGAAAAGATGGGATTTCCTAAGCTTTGAGTTCCTCAGCTGTGACGCAAACCCATCGGGTGAGTAGCATCTACCAGAAATACTCTGCATTGCCCCTGTGGGACTTGGCAAATGATGAAAAATGATGTGAACATAAAGCTCATGCTGCGTGCTGTGCTATGAGCAATAAAGTGTCTTTGTCTCTGACCCAAGATTCTCATGTCTTCTGCCATTATTCATAAAATTTTAGCAGGTTAAACAGTTGGTGTCCTTGTAAGGTAAAATCTCAGATCTTCCAGTTCTTGACAATGCAGCAGACCTTGAGCTATACGTTATTATATCAACAATTAGATGCAGTTTCGTGATATTTGCAACTTCAGGGTTGTGAATGAAAGTTGATTTTTATAGTCTCTAGAACATACAGTTCCTGAATCTTTTATTGAATTTTTCAATCTTTATTTCTGTTAATAAGTTCATATCATGGCCCAATTTCTTGACTGAAGAGTAGAAATGAAATTTATAGATATTAATTCTATAACTAACCCCCAGTCACAAACTCTTCTGAACTTCCTCTTTTATGACCCCTATTTATAGCATAAAAATATTTAAGTGAACAGACATTGCCTAAAACAAGACTATTTGATGTAGGATCCTGCTAAGCCAACCAATTTTGAATATGTACGCTGACCTACCGTGCAACACTCAACTGGAACTTCTTGAATGCATAATAGTAACTTAATAGCCGACTTTTATGCTTCCAAAGGTTTGAAATGATATATCGGAACTCTCCTTGGTAAGTTCCTCATATCAGGTGTTCCTAAATAGTTCTAAAATTGTGCTGTTAGAGCTAAGACTCTTGCTATGACCACATTGATGAAATTACTATTGTTCAACATCAAATCCACAGATCCCATAGTTTCATTTCTGCTCTTGGATTTTGATTAAGGATAATTCATTTTTATTTCTGCTACGTTCTCTATGAGTCTTTCAAAATAGTATTGCAAAGTAATATTTGTGTGGAACAGGTTTCTGAAATTGAATGGCAGATAAGACTTAAAATAAATGTGATTCTCTGTTTCACATAAATACAATTTTTTAATTTTTTAACTCTCCCGACATAGTCCCCTGTAAAGCTCTGTTGCCAGTGAAAAAGATTCCAGGTCTGTATGTTCCTTATCAGTCATGCACAATGAGAAGGCTGGTTGGTAGCTGTAATATTTATCTTTTCTTGTTAGGTTATGTGGCACAAAGACTCAAAGCTTATTCATGAGATTTTTCTGCTAATGCTATTCACAGGGGGGGTTTCATACTTTCTGTTAAACTCCTGAGAGGTAGCTCATAAAATATAAGATTTTATAGATCATCCAAATCTCAGACATTACCTATATGAAAACTTAGACATGAATATGTGAAAGAATTTGCCCTTGGTCATAATGTTTATCAAAAAGAAGACTGGAATTTCAACTAAGAACTTGATACATAGTACCAGGTTCATTGCTCCTCTAATCTGCCACACTCTTATGTGCCCTCCATTTTTTTTTAAATAAGTTTACTGAGTATTCTATATACAAAAACAGAACTGTAGATTCTTCAATGTCCTGACAAGGAGAAAAAAGTCAGTCTGGACAAGAGAACAATTCTTATGTAATCAGCTCAAGTATCCCTTTTCTTTTCTAGCAAGCCTTCTCTCTTAGGCTGGGTTCTCTAGAGACAAAAAAGCAGTAAAGCATATACATATATATACAAGGAGAGAATTTTATATCAAGGAAATGGCTCACATGGTTGTAGAGGTTGGAACATCCCAAGTCCGTGGGTCAGGGTAGAGGCTTCTCCTGATTCATGTAGCCACAGAGAAAGCAAACCCAAGATCGGCAGGTCAGAGAGCAGGGCTCCTGCCCAAAGGCTGCAAAGACCGATGAATTTCAAGATCAGCAGGCAGGACGGCAGGTCAGTTGCTAGACCAAGTCCCAAGAACTGCAAGCCAGATGAACAGGAGCCAGCTGCAGGATCCAGACCTAGCAAAAGCCTACAAGACTTGCCAAAATGTCCACTTACGTTCAATGCAGGCCACACCCACAAGGAAATGCCCTTTCAACTGAATGGCTACTCACAGTAGATCCTATCATGGAGGTGATCCCATTATACTAAATCACATCATGGAAGTGTTCACGTCATCATATGACTACCAAACTACATCGTAACTGCTAAACCACTGAGAATCATCGCCTAGCCAAGTTGACACACAACCTTAACTGTCACACCCTCTTTAACATTGTTCCACGTCTACTGCCACCCTTATCCCCAGCCAGTCTAACCTGGATGACCTCCTCCATTCCCTCAAAACTGGGAAAATATCTATAGACAATGCAACTTTCTCTTTTAGACTGAGAACTCCTTGACTGGAGTGATTATTTTTGTTTTTAATAGACTTTATTTTTTAGAGAAGACTTAGTTTTACAGAAAAATTGTTCTAAGTATAGAGTTCCCATAAACCCCTCTTACCCCTGCTCACTGTTTCTCCTATTACTAATATATTACATTCTTATGGTACATTTGTTTCAATTGATCAACCGATATTGACATTATCTTATTAACTGAAGTCCATAGCTTACATTAGGGTTCACTCTTTGTATTGAATATTCCTATAGGTTTTGACAAATGCATACTGTCATGTGCCCATGATTATAATATCATACAGAATAGTTTTACTGCCCTAAATATGCCCTGGGCACCAGTTATTCCTTCCTCCAATACTCCCCTGAGCCCCTGGCAACCACTGATCTTTTTAGTGTCTTTATAGTTTTGCTTTTTCCAAAAAATCATATGGTTGGGATAATTCAGTATGTAGCTTTTTGAGATAGTTTTCTTACACTTTTTGTTGTTGTTAGGTGCCATTGAGTCGGTTCTCACTCATAGCAACCCTATGTACAACACAATGAAACACTGCCTGGTCCTGCGTCATTCTCAAAATCGTTGTTATGCTTAAATCCATCTCCTTGAGGGTCTTCCTCTTTTTCGCTGACCCTCTGCTTTACGAAGCATGACGTCCTTCTCCAGGGACAGGTCTTTCCTGATAACAGGTCCAACATATGTGAAACATAGTCTCACTATCCTTGCTTCTAAGGAGCTTTCTGGCTGTACTTCTTCCAAGACAAATTTGTTCGTTCTTTTGGCAGTCTATGGCATATTTAACATTCTTCACCAACACCACAATTCAAAGACGTCAGTTCTTTCTGGTCTTCTTTATTCATCGTCCAGCTTTTGCATGCCTATAAGGAGATTGAAAACACCATGGCTAGGGTCAGGCTCATCTTAGTCCTTAAAGTGACGTCTTTGCTTTTCAACACTTTAAAGAGATCTTTTGCCCAGTGCAATGCTTCATCTGATTTCTTGACTGCTGCTTCCATGGGCGTTAATTGTGGATCCAAGTAAAATGAAATCTTTGACAACTTCAGTCTTTTTTCCATTTGACATGGTGTTGCTTATTGGTCCAGTTGTGAGGATTTTTGTTTCCTTTACATTGAGGTATAATCCATACAGAAGGCTCTGGTCTTTGACCTTCATCAATAAGTCCTTCAAATCCTCTTCACTTTCAGCAAGCAAGGTTGTGTCATCTGCATATCATAGGTTGTTAATGAGTCTTCCTCCAATCCTGACATTTTGTTCCTCTTCGTATAGTCCAGCTTCTCAGATTATTTACTCAATATATAGATTGAATAGGTACAGTGAAAGATACAACACTGATGCACAACTTTCTTGACTTTAAACCATGTAGTATCCCCTTGTTCTTTTCGAACCACTGCCTCTTGGCCTATGTACAGGTTCCTCTTGAGCAAACTTAATTGTTCCAGAATTCTTATTCTTCACAATTGTTGTGGATTGAATTGTCTCCCCCCAAAATGTGTGTCAGCTTGGCTAAGCCATGATTCCAAAAGTACTGTGTGATTGTCCACCATTTTGTCATCTGATGTGATTTTCTTATGTGTTGTAAATCTTATCTTTATGATGTTAATGAGGCAGGATTAGAGGCAGTTATGTTAATGAGGCAGGACTCAATCTACAGGATTAGGTTGTATATTTAGTCAATCTCTTTTGAGATATGAAAGAAAGAAGTAAGCAGAGAGACGGGGGAACCTCGTACCACAAAGTAAGACAAATGCCAGCAGCAGAGCATGTCCTTTGGACCTGGAGTTTCTGTGCTGAGAAGGTTAGATCAGGGGAATATTGTTGACAAGGACCTTCCCCCAGAATGGACAGAGAAAGAAAGACTTTTCCTGGAACCAGCACCCTGAATTTGGGCTTCTAGCCTCCTAGACTGTGAGAGAATAAATTTCTGTTTGTTAAAGTCATGCACTGGTAGTATTTCTGTGACAGTATTACTAGATAATCATGACAGTAATGTTCTTCATAATATCTATGAACCACACAGTCGAATGCCTTTCCATAGTCAATAAAACACAGGTAAATACCTTTCTGGTATTCTCTGCTTTCAGCCAGGAGCCATCTGACATTAGCAATGATGTCTCTTGTTCCAAGTCCTCTTCTGAATCCAGCTTGAATTTCGGGCAGTTCCCTGTCAATGTACTACTGCACCCATTTTTGAATATCTTCAGCAAAATTGTACTTGCTTTACTTTACTTTTTCTTACACTTAGGGTTGTGCATTTAAGGTTCCTTCTTTTCTTTTTGTAGCTTGATAAGACATTTTTTTTTTTTTTATCATGGAATAGTAATCCATTGTATCTATGTACCAGTTTGTTTTTCCATTCACCTCTTGAAGAACACCTTGATTGCTTCCAATTTTTGGCAATTATGAAGAAAGCTGCTATAAATATTTGTGTACAGGTGTTTACATGGACATACCTTTTCAAATTATTTAGGTAAATACCTAAGAATATGATTATTGGATCATATTGTAAGCTTATGCTTAGTATTGTAAGAAAACTGCCAGACAGTCTTCTAAAGTGGCAGTAACATTTTGAATTCCCACCAACAATGAATGAGGGTTCTTGTAACACACATTCTTGCCAGTGTTTTGTTGTGTCCGTGTTTCAGATTTTAGCTATTCTAATATATACGTAGTGGTATTTCATTGTGGTTTTAATTTGCAACTCTCTGATGACATACGATGCTGAACACCTTTTCATATATTTTCTAGCTATATATCTTCTTAGGAGCCTTGGTGGCCTAGTGGCTAAGAGCTCGGCTGCTAACCAGAAAGTCAGCAGTTCTAATCTAACAGATGATCCTTGGAAACTGTATGGGGCAGTTCTACTCTGTCCTATAGGGTTGCTATGAGTCGGAATTGACTCCATTCATTATAAAAACTCTCAGCAAAATAGGAATAGAAGAGAAATTCCTCAACATAATTAAGGGCATTTATACAAAGCAAACAGTTAACATCATCCTAAATGGAGAGAGTATGAAAGCATTCACCTTGAGAATGGGAACCAGACAAGGATGCCCTCTATCACCACTCTTATTCAACATTGTGCTGGAGGTAGTAGCCAGAGCAATTAGGCTAGAAAAAGAAATAAAGGGCATTCAGATTCGTAAGAAAGAAGTAAAAGCATCCCTATTTGCAGATGATATTATCTTATACACAGAAAACCCCAAAGAATCCACAAGAAAACTATTGGAACTAATAGAAGATTTCAGCAAAGTTTCAGGATAGAAGATAAACATACAAAAATTGGTGGGATTCCTCTACACTAACAAGGAGAACTTTGAAAAGGAAATCACCAAATCAATACCAGCTACAATAGTCCCCAAGAAGACAAAATACTTAGGAATAAATCTAACCAGAGACGTAAAAGACCTATACAAAGAAAACTACAAGACACTACCACAAGAAACCAAAAGAGACCTGCATAAGTGGAAAAACATACCTTGCTTATGGATAGGAAGACTCAACATTGTGAAAATGTCAATTCTATCCAAAACAATCTATGGATACAATGCAAACTTGATCCAAATTCCAATGGCATTTTTTAATGAGATGGAGAAACAAATCACCAACTTCACTGGAAAGGGAAGAGGCCTTGGATAAGTAATGCATTATTGAAGAAGACGAACAAAGTGGGAGGCCTCACACTACCTGATTTTAGAACCTATTATACCACCAAGGTAGTCAAAACAGCCTGGTACTGGTATAACAATAGATACATAGACCAAGGGAACAGAATTGAGAATTCAGATGTAAGTTAATCCACCTATGAGTAGCTGATATTTGACAAAGGCCCAAAGTCCATTAAATGGGGAAAGACAGTCTCTTTAACAAATGGTTCTGGCATAAGTGGATTTTCATTTGCAAAAAACTAAAACAAGACCCATACCTCACACTATACACAAAAACTAACTCAAAATGGATCAAAGATCTAAATATAAAATCGAAAATGATAAAGATCATGGAAGAAAATATCGGGGCAATGCAAGGAGCCCTAATACATGCCATAAACAGAATACAAACCATAAGTAACAATGCACAAACACCAGAAGAGAAACTAGATAAATGGGAGCTCCTAAAAATCAAATACTTATGCTCATCAAAAGACTTCACCAAAAAAGTAAAAAGACAACCTACAGACTGGGAGAAAATTTTTGGCTACAACATATCCCATCAGGGTCTAATCTCTAAAATCTACAAGATATTGCAAAACTTCAACCACAAAAAGATAAATAACCCAATTAAAAAATGGATAAAGGGTATGAACATGCACTTCACCAAAGAAGACATTCAGGCGGCTAACAGATAAATGAGAAATGCTCATGACCACTAGTCATTAGAGAAATGCAAATCAAAATTACAATGAGATACCATCTCACCCCAGCAAGTCTAACATTAATCCAAAAAACACAAAATAACCAATGCTGGAGACAGGTGGAGAGACTGGAACACTTATACACTGCTGGTGGGAATGTAAAATGGTACAACCACTCTGGAAATTGATTGATGCTTCCTTTAAAAGCTAGAAATAGAAGTACCATACGATCCAGCAATCCCACTTATTGGAATATATCCTAGAGAAATAAGAGCTGTCACAAGAATAGATATATGCACATCCATGTTTATTTCACCCCTGTTCACAATGGCAAAAAGATGGAAACAACCTAGGTGCCCTTCAATGTATGAATGGATAAACAAATTATGGTATATTCATACAATGGAATACTAAGCAACAATAAATAACTATCATGAATCCTCAAAACATCTCATAACATGGGTGAATCTGGAAGGCATTATGCTGAGTGAAATTAGTCAGTTGCAAAAGGACAACTATTGTATGAGACTACTATTATAAGAACTCAAGAAAAGGTTTAAACAGAGAAGAAAACATTCTTTGATGGTTATGAGGGTGGGGAGGAAGGAAGGGGATATTCACTAACTAGATAGTAGACAAGAAATATCTTAGGTGAAGGGATGGACAACACAAAATACAGGGGAATTCAGCACAACTGGACTAAACCAAAACGTAAGAAGCTTCCTGAACACAACCAAACATCCTGAGGGTTAGAGAAGCAGGGGCAGGGTTCTGGGGACCATGGTTTCAGAGGATATCTAGGTCAATTGGCATAACAAAGTTTATTAAGAGAATGTTCTGCATTCCACTTTGGTGAGTGGCATCTGCGGTCTTAAAAGCTAGTGGGTGGCCATCTAAGATGCATCAATTGGTCCCAACCCACCTGGAGCAAAGGAGAATGAATAAAACCAAAGACACAAGGAAAATATTAGCCGAAAGAGACAAAAGGGCCATATAAACCAGAGACTCCATTAGCCTGAAACCAGAAGAACTAGATGGTGCCTGGCTACAACCAATTTCTGCCCTGCCAGGGAACACCAGAGAGTCCCCGACAGAGCAGAAGAAAAGTGGGGTGCAGAAATCAAATTCTAGTAAAAAGACCAGACTTAATGGCCTGACTGATAGTGGAGGGACCCCAGAAGACATGGCCCCCAGACTCTCTGTTAACCCAGAACTAAAACCATTCCCAAAGCCAACTCTTCAGACAAAGAATAGACTGGACTATAAGACATAAAATGATACTCATGAAGAGTGTGCTTCTTAGTTCAAGTAGATACAGGAGACTAAATGGGCAGCTCCTATCTGGAGACAAGATGAGAAGGCAGAGAGGGCTAGGAGCTGGCTGAATGGACACGGGAAATCTGGGGTGGAAAGGAGGTGTCTGCTGTCACAGTATAGGGAGAGCAACTAGGGTCACATAACAATGTGCATATAAATTTTTGTATGAGAAACTAACTTGAGCTGTAAACTTTCACTGAAAACACAATAAAAAAAGAAAACAGGCCAAATTTGTCTTCACAAACACAGTCTCCTTTTTATTTATATTTTTTGTGTTTTCATTACTTAGAATCAGACCTTCTTAGGCACTTTGCACTTTGATGCATTCTTGTATAGTTTAATTGGTTCCAAATACTGACATCTGAAATGTGACATTAGATTGGAAGCTTGGTCCTGTCCACCTTATGTCTAACCCACTGTGAACAAAAGTTCTCCCAAGTCACAGCTATTCAGAATATGTGCCTGATTTTGTATCTGGCTCAATGTTCATCTTTACATGAAGGAGATGTTGTTGCCAACTTAGAAAAAAAAAAAAGAAAGAAAGGGGAAAAATTACCTGTTTCTTGTCATCTTTGTGTTATAAGCAAAGTAACAGTATTGTACACATATATTAAATGAGTTAGGAAAATTTCCAAGTACTCTTGGCCTTTCCTATAATTTACCTATACTAAATTAGAAGCATAGCACTTAGATTGTAAAGTTAGTTATTTGTTTTTCTATATTACAAGGAGAACAGATCTAATTAATCCATTATTCAAATTCTTTAAGCACAGATAACACTGATAAACAATAATTTAATCTGAATCTCCCAACTCAAGGCTAGTTTTATGTGGACACAGCCTTCAGTATGGATTGCACCTCAACATAAAGAAAACAAAAATCCTTACAACTGGACCAACAAGCAACATCATGATAAATGGAGAAAAGACTGAAGTTGTCAAGTATTTCATTTTACTTGAATCCACAATCAACACCCACGGAAGCAGCAGTCAAGAAAATCAAACAATGTATTGCATTAGGTAAATCTGCTGCAAAAGATCTCTTTAAAGTATTTAAAAGCAAAGATGACACTTTGAGAACTAAGGTGCACCTGATACAAGCCATGGTGTTTTCAAACTCCTCGTATGTATTGAAAAGCCGGACAATGAATAAGCAAGACTAAAGAAGAAATGATGCCTTTGAATTATGGCCTTGGCAAGGAATGTTGAATATACCATGGACTTGCCAGAAGAACAAACAAATCTGTCTTGAGGAAGTACACCCAGAATGCTCCTCAGATGACAAGACTTCATCTCACCTATGTTGTCAGGAGGGACTAGTCCTTGGAGAAGGACACCATGCTTAGTAAAGTAGAGGGTCAGCAAAAAAGAGGAAGACCCTCAACAAGATGGACTGACAAACAAGGTGGACTGACACAGTGGCTGCAACATTGGGCTGGAGCATGACAACAATTGTGAGGATGGCTCAGGACCTGGCAACGCTTCATTGTGTTGTGCATAGGGTCACTGTGAGTCAGAACTGACTCGACGGCACCTAACACCAGCCTATCAGAGGACATAGCTATTCTTTTATATGATTTCAGAAGCACCATAAAGAGATCTCCACCAAAATTTATAATTCCTAAAATTTAAAAGGGAAAATCTTCTCTTCACTTTAATTTAAATGCATATGCCCCCATGGAAAGAAAAGAAGAAAAAAAAAATACAGGGTCATTGATATAAATTCACATAGTAGTGTGAATGGTTAATTTTGTATCTTTTTTGGATTTTAAGTTGTAAAGAGCTGTCATGAAACTGGATATCATGAAGGGATAAGAGACCCAGAACTGAAAAGCCTGGTGGAATAAAAATAAACTTGATCAAACTCACCATTTCAAGTGAGGCTATTCACGAACATTTTACAAGAAGAATATCATAAAGGTCAAATTTTTTGTAACAAAGCCCTGTTCTCTTACATTTTTGTCTTCACCAATAGACAACAATAGTAGCTTCATATGTTCTCACTCCATCAGCAAAACTGCCGGAGTCTTTTTCTAGCTTGTAGGGACAATTTTGATTGTTGCCATGAGCAATCCAGAAAGTTTGATTTGGCCAAAATCCTGGCTCCCAGATTATCAACTTTATGACTGACAGAACTCTGATTTGTGTCCCAGCTCTGAAAACAGTTTCTTCCTTGTTCCCAGAAGTATTGCTCTGCAGACTTTTCTTGGAAATGTTTCTTTAAAGTTTGAGGGACTTCTCTGAAATATTCCTTAAGTACTTTACAATGCAAGCCTCTTTTATACACCATCACATCACACTCTTAGGAAGAAATTCTGAAGGAAATAATATTTTTTTAAATATCTGTGTTTGAGGATACAATCAGACATGCAGTGGTAGATATTGAGATAAAATATTACTGCAGTTGGTCTTTGTTTTTAGTTATGATAAGGCCTGAATGAAAGATGATTTCTTTCATAATCTATTTAGCTGACTGTATATACTATTGCCTTCCATTCATGTTTCAGTTGCATCTCCCTTCCTCCATCACCAACTCTAACACCTAGGCAATAAAGGTAATATACACTATGATGCAGGGGAACAGAGGGTGACATAGGGGGTGGGGGTTACATTTCCTTACTCTATTTCTATGTTAATCTACTTTTCCTTAGAATATTTTTTCATCCTCATTGAGCTAGATCTACTTCTGCTGATTACTTCCTGGCCTATGGTTCTTTATTATATTTTCAAAACTCTTACAACCTTCCAAACCACCCCTCCCAGAATGTTTTAGTGTATATAATTCCATCTGATAGTGACCAAAATGAACTATCTAGAAGACCTAACAACAGGTTAAAATTCTTTTGCAATACCCCTCTCTCAGGGACACAGGGTCATATATGCAAATTATGCCACAAGAAGTGCCCTGAGTACTCTGTAGTTCCCCCAGATAGATATGCAAACTAAACTCTAATAGATAATGACCCTGGGTTAATTACATAAAACATGTAATCTGTTTATATTTCATCAGTGTATCTAGCTGACTGAGGCTTGAATTAGAGTTTACCTTGAGAAAAATGTTTGTTCAGACTATTAAATGTCTTACTTTTGCATTTGATCCAGTGAACATAATATATCAAACATACATATGAACACCTCTCAAGTATTTTTATTGTTTTATTTTAAAATTTTAAATACATTAGAAAACAATATTGAAAGTAAAACTGAAGAGGAAAAATCACTAATAACCACGATATCCAAAGACAAAGATTGTTGATACCTTGGCATATTATCTTCCTGACTTATTTCTCAGCATTACATAGTTGAAAACTATGTGTACAATTTTATACTTTGTTTATTTAAACAACCTGATACCAGGCATATTTCAATAACAGTTTATGAAATTTTGGAGAGTCAGTATAGCAAAGTGTTCAAGAAAATGGTTTTTGGAGCCTTGCAGACTGGGTTTTAACCTTTGCTCTGCTACTTACAAAACTGGGTGACTTTAGACAAGTTATTTAAAATTTCTGCACCCAAATGTTCTCAAATATAAAGCATGGGTAATAATACTGCACACCTTATCAAGTCATTGTGAGGATTAGCTGTGCTAACATATGTAGTGTTTAGATAAAACCTGGCATATATTAAGTGCTATACAACAAAGGTGAGTTGGAGTCGATTCGATGGCAGTGGGTTTCTATGCAATAAAAGTTAGATGTAATTATTTAATGGCTGTATACTACTCCATGTTACGTACATCAACCAATGTTTTCCCGATATTCCTGGAGGTTAGAAATTAGTTTTTCTCCTGTTTTATAATTTTAAAATGTTTTGATAAGCATCTTTCTATAAAATATTTAGCTGCTTTTAGAATGATTTTCTTTGGTTATAGTCACAAATGGTACATGATTTGGCCAAATAGAGAATTTGAAGACATTTGATACATATTGATAGTTTTTTGTTTTTTTTTTTTTGCCCCAGAATGATAGTACAGATTTACAAAGTCTCCAGGAGTTTACAAAAGTTTTTTATTACCTTTGAATAATATAAATACTTATTTACTTTAACAGTACTATATTGCTCATTTTAATTAAAAGTTCTTTAATTACATGTGAAATTGAGTATATATTTATGTGATTATAACCTATTGACATGTCCTCTTTGGTAAGTATGTTGTGTGACTTCTTAACCCATTTGTATATTAGGTTTTCCACACTTTTGTATTTGATTTGCTCTTTTACATACAGGTGAACTCCTTTCCCTAGTATGTTAACTGGCATCCATTCTTTGGAATGGCTTCTGGACTAATTCTTCTGCTTCTCTTTTTTTATCTATGAGTCAGAATCGACTCAATGGCACACAAGAACAACAAGAACAGTCTAGCTTTATTGTTAAGCTATTGTTTTAATTACCATATCATTTCAAAATAGGATACATTGTCTTGGAGGACGAGAGTTTCCCTTTATTTCTTCCCTTTTGTAATTTTAAAAACTCTTCTGACATATTTGTATTTCCTCAGTTTTCTTACCATTATTTTAAGTCAGTGATTGGTTTTCAGAGATGATTGAATATTTAATCTGAGATATTTATATGGTTCAGAAAAACCAGACATTCTCTCACAAGAGGGAAGTATCATAAACATCAAAAATAAAACATTCAGTGACTTCCAGCAAAATGGTGCTCTAAGAAGAAGCACCACATCGTCCCTCCACAGCAAGGATCCAAAAAACTAAGCCAAACAGAGAAAACAGCAATCCTGAAACCCTAAAACATCAAATGAAGAGACAAAGAACTCAGACAAGCACCAAATGGAGTGAGAAAACTGACAGAGAATGGAGAGCAAGGAGAGATTCATGCAGAGGTCCCCTTTCAGCTAACACATCGTGGATCCGCCATCTTGGACTACTATCAGAGATCACCAAATAGCGGATATGAGAAAGCAGCTTCATGGAGCTTCCAGCAGGAGACAGAACAACCAGTAATTTTTGATATATGCTTTCCCACCCCCCAACATTCTTCACCCCCACTCGGCCTCCTCTGCTTACCGCACCACAGTCTCTTGGCTGGGAAGCACTGGCTGCTTGGATTCTCCCACCCTCACTGGCTGACTCCCTGAGTGCCTTTTGTTGGCTGCTGGTGCTGCATTTTTCTGCTTCTTTTGATTTCTTCCTTACCTCTCACCACTTCCCCCTCCGTTTGCTCAAATACCTGGCTCTGTGCGCCATCTTTGCTTCTCCCTAAGGGGCTGTGGAGCTCCATTCAAGTGTGGAACTGCTTCCCGGTCTGGGCTGCCATGCTGATGGGATCCTGGGGCTTCTGTTTGTTTGTTTCTTTTGAATTGTTTGTTTGTTTTCTTTTCCTTTTCTCGAGTTGGGAGCCCATTTTGGCCGGGCAGTGCTACACGACTTGAGACATAACCCCTCAGCTTGCGCAAAAGTGCAGAGGGATCCCTGAGAGCATTACTTTTTGTGTTTTGTTTTTTTTTTCTGTTTTTCTGGGGGCTTTTCTTGTTTTGTTTTTTTTTTTTAATTTGTTTTGTTTTCTTTTCCCTCTTTTTCCCTTTTTGCCTTTCTTCATTACTCAGTTTCTCATGTCTCTATACCTTACTTCTCTTCCTGTTTCCTGAATACCTGGTGCTGAATATCTCTACACCTTCTAGACTGGCTGTACTGTAAAACCTGGAAAAAGCTTCCCCAGGCCTCATAGCCACACCGGTGGTATCCCTGGGAGTTTTGCTGTTCTTTTTTCTTTCTAATATTTATTTATTTATTCTTTTCTCTTCTTTTTTTTCTTCTTCTACCCCTTTTTGTTTTTCTTCACTTCATAGTCTCTCATCTCTCCACTCCAACAGCAAGCTCCCCTAGCACTCTTTTTTGTTTGTATGTTTTTGGCTCCTGTTCCTCTCTCCTCTCTCCCATATCCACCTTAGCTCCACACATAACAATCTACCCCTTCCATCCTGCCTATTGGCACCATGCACTTAACATCACACCACCAAGCAGCACAGGCACAGCCTACCAGAACCTGCCCTGCACTGATTACCGGCCTGCCCTTGTGGCTGTAGTAAGTGCCACAAACAACCCATCCCAGCAACTCCTCTTCAGCTAGACCTGCCCTGCTGTACCATATCTGAGCAACTGACCCTGCCAATTGAAGAAAGAGGTGAAAAGTATTGTGCCCACAAACAAACAAACAACAAAGAACACATAGCCGGCCTGCTCAGGCATAGCCAAATTTAAAAAAAAAAAAAGTATGAAACAAACAAATCTACAGTCAATAAATGAGAAAAGTAACTACTGAATGCCCCAGAGACAGCAGACAATATCAAAACATTTACAAAAACAGGACAGCATGGTTCCAGTAAACATCCAAACTAAAAAAGGACATGACTTTCCAGTGGAAGAAAAGTCACTAGAACTACCTGATAGGGAATTCAAATCTCTAATACTCAGAATTATCCAAGAGTTGAAGCAAAAAGCAGACAAAAATGAGTAAAAAAATAGACAAATTCATGGAAAAGGCAGACAAATTCATGGAAAATACAGACCAAAGAAATGGACGAATTCAGGAAATTAATGCAGGAACAAAATGCCAAAATAAATTCACAACTAGAAATTATACATAAACAACAATTAGAAATTCAAAAGATAAACAACAAGATTTCAGAAACGGACCGTGTCATAGAAGGGTTGAGGAGATTTGAAACGGTGGAAGACAGGAACAGTGGAATTGAAGAAAATCACTTGGATACAACTCTGTTCAAGGAAAACTCAGAAAAAAGAACAAAGAAAAATGAAGAGACCCTGAGAGTTAAGTGGGATACAATCAAAAGCAAAACTTTGCCAGGGATCAGAGTTCCAGAATGGGAAAAAAAAGAAAGCACAGAGAGATCAATGAAGAACTGCTGACAGAAAACTTCCCCAATATCATGAAAGATGAAAAGCTAGCCATTCAAGAATCTCAATGAACCCCATATAGGATAGACCCCAAAAGAAAATCACCAAGGCATATCATAATCACACTCGCCAAAACCAAAGGCAAATAAAGAATCCTGGGAGCAGCTCAGGAAAAACAAGAAATCACATACACAGGAGAAACAATAAGACTAAACTCAGAGTATTTGGCAGAAACCATGCAGGCAAAAAGTCAATGGGATGACACGTATAAAACCTTGAAAGAAAAAAATTGCCAGACAAGAATAATATATCCTGCAAAACT
>NW_004443991.1:4617694-4649615 GCF_000243295.1 Trichechus manatus latirostris | reverse complement strand
GTAAATCCATCCACCTACAGTCACCTGATCTTCGACAAGGGCCCAAAATCCATCAAATGGGGAAAAGACAGTCTTTTTAACAAGTGGTGCTCGCAAAACTGGATATCCATCAGCAAAAAAATGAAATAGGACCCATGCCTCACACCATATACAAAAACTAATTCAAAATGGATCAAAGACCTAAATATAAAGCCAAAAACTATAAAGTTCATAGAAGAAAAGATAGGACCAACTCTACAGGTCCTAATACACGGCATTAACAAGGATACAAACCATAACCATCAACTCACAAACCCCAAAAGATAAGCTAGATAACTGGGATCTTCTAAAAATCAAACACCTATGCTCTTCAAAAGACTTCACCAAAAGAGTAAAAAGAGAACTTACAAACTGGGAAAAAAGTTTTGGACAGTAGAAGTCAGACAAAGCTCTAATCTCCATAATCTACTAGAAAATCCAACATCTCTACAACAAAAAGACAAATAATCCTATTAAAAAATGGGCAAAGGAAATGTACAGACACTTCACCAAAGAAGACATTCAAGAGGCCAACAGACACATGAGGAAATGCTCGCGATCACTAGCCATTAGAGAAATGCAAATTAAAACCACAGTGAGATACCATCTCACCCCGGCATTACTGGCACGGATCAAGAAGACTGGAAATAACAAATGTTGGAGGGGCTGCAGGGAGATCAGAACTCTTATGCACTGCTGGTGGGAATGAAAATGATATAGCCATTTTGGGTAATGATATGGGACTTCCTTAGAAAGCTAGAAATAGAAATACCATATTATCCAGCAATCCCACTCCTAGGAATATATCCTAGAGAAATAAGAGTCATCACTCGAATAGACATATATGCACACCTATGTTCGTGGCAGCATTGTTCAGAACAGCAAAAAGGTGGAAGCAACCTAGATGCCCATCAACAGATGAATGGATAAACAAACTATGGTACATACAAACAATGGAGTATTATTCAAAGACAAAGAACAATGATGAATCTGTGAAGCATCTGATAACATGGATGGAACTGGAGAACATTATGCTGAGTGAAATAAGTAATCACAAAAGGACAAATATTGTATGAGACCTCTACTGTAAAAACTTATGAAAAAGTTTACACACAAAAAGTAAAAATCTTTGTTGGTTACCAGAGATGAGAGGGGTGGGGGGGAATACTAAATAGGCAATAGATAAGTGGTATCTTTGGTGAAGGGTGAGACAGTACACAATAATGGGGAAACCAGCACAACTTGCACAAGGAAAGGTCATGGAAGCTCCATAGACACATCCAAACTCCCTGAGGGACTGAATTGCTGGGCGGAGGGCTGTGGGGACCATGGTCTCGGGGAACATCTAGCTCAATTGGCATAACACAGTTTATAAAGACAATGTTCTACATTCTACCTTGGTGAGTAGCGTCTGGGGTCTTAAAAGCCTGTGAGCAGCCATCTAAGTTACTCCACTGGTCTCATCCCTTTGGGGGCTAGGGAGAATGAAGAGAACAGGATAAAAAGAAAAGATTAGTCCAAGGGACTAATGGACCACAGCTACCAAGGCCTCCACCAGACTGATTCCAGTATAGCTAGATGGTGCCCAGCTACCACCCCTGACTGCTCTGACTGGGGTCACAACAGAGGATTCTGGATAGAGCTGGAAAAGTATGTGGAACAAAATTCTAACACACACAGAAAATGACCAGATTTACTGACTTAAAGGAGACCGGAGAAACCCCGAGCCTATGGCCCCCAGACACCCTTTTAGCTCAGTGGTGAAGTCACTTCCAAGGTTCACCTTTCAGACGGGGAGTGGACAGCCCCATAAACCAAAATGGTACTAATGAGGCACAGCAGTCCAGGGATAATGCTAGAAGGCAGAAAGGGACAGGGAAGCTGGTGATAGGGAACCCAAGATTGAGTAAGTATAGTGTTGATGTGTTGTGAGGTTGTTAACCATTGTCATAGGGCAACATGTGTACTAACTGTTTAAAGAGAAGCTATTTTGTTCTGTAAACCTTCATCTAAAGTGAGAACAGCAGCACAATTGGAAGAGCATAGTCGATGTCACTGAACTGTGCATCTAGAAACTTTTGAAGTGGTGTATCTTTGGCTATGTATATTTTCACAAAAAAAAAAAGGTCAAGAAGGGAGAGGGTTGACATTTCGTGGGGCTGTTAACCAATGTCATAAAACAATATGTGTACTACAGTTTAAAGAGAGACTATTTGTTCTGTAAACCTTCACCTGAAGTACAGTAAAAAAAAAAAATCTTGAAAAAGAAAAAAAAAATTCATTTTCACACATACGTAATATTAACTTCAAGTCCATGTTATAGTTGAACAGTAGAGATAAACTGTATTTATTCAAAGAAGTTATTAGAATAGGTTTTTGGGAGAAAATAAATAGGAATTTTTAAAAATATAACATATATTACATTTGTGTAAAGCAAAGAACTGAAAGTTAATTGCAAGCTGATGTAATTTTCTTTTTTTTTTATTGTTTAAACATTGCATGCCAGCCGTTTCCCTATTCCCCATGTATTTCAGCTCTTTGCCTGATGCCTGACTTAAAATGTATCACCCCATTTAGAGATTTAGTCATCTGAAATTGTGGGATGGTTATTCTTTCTCCTTGTGCCATTTAACTTCAGTTAGGAGAAACAAATGACAGAATCTGTGATTTGCTGAATGGATAAAACACTCATCTCTATAGGTTTTGGAAGGGTAATCTCGTTTCCTGTTGAAAGTTAACTACAAAGGTTTGATGCAGAGTGCTTTTATAGTGATACATGGATGTGTTAGAAAATTTATATATCCTTTATGATTTTAAGTGATTTATTATGTAAAATGTAAAGTTTAAGGTAATCTTGTCTGAGAAATATACTTAAAACTGAGGTTGGATTTTCAAGGAAGTCTTCCTAATAAAATTAATTTTGAATAATTAAGCAATTTTACTAAAAGGTCAAACATTCAACCACTTTGTATACAACATGTAACCGTATTTTTTAAGAGTTCAAATAAAAAACCAGCCAAACTATTGCTTGCAAAATTATTTATAAGAAGTTTCATATAGGGATGCATATTTATTACATATCTGTACAGTCAAAAATTCTGGAAGTCAACATTTCAACAGAAAGTGTCTTTTCTCTGTTGTGGACACCCAATTTCTTTCTGAAGTTCAGAATTTTGCAGTTCGATCTGATCTAATGAAACTCAGCCTTCCCCCCCTACTCTAATAAAAACTATATCCATTCCATATATAGTGATATATTATGTTCAATATAAGATCTGAAAGGACTAAATGTACACCATCAAAAAGTCAATGAACGAAGTTGGTTTATGTCCCTGTTTCAAACCCATTTTATTGGAAAACTTCAGATCGTATTGTATGGTGATTTCTTCTGGCTTGTGATATCATTCTTTGGTTTTATTACATTTTCCATTTTGGTCTTTCTTTTATAGCTTTCACAAAGATATTTAGACCAGAGTGTGAATTTTACTTTTTCTTTAGTTCTGAAAGAAAATTTTGCCCTCACCAGCAATTGTATTGTCATTACTAGCTAAATTCCATAGCCCTTCCTTTTATTTTTTCACTGAAATATAAATAAGATAGCTAGATTATTCCAATAGTCAACTTATTGGTTTTACATAGTAATACCCTGAAAGTCCTTAGCAGAAAAATATCTGATATTAAATAAAGTATCCTGGGCCCTGCTCCCTTAATTCAAATACCCAGTTCAAAGGACCAGGGGTACTGCTGCTATACTCATGGTGGCCTAGGGGTCTGCTTGTTACAGGATCATTCTGATACTTGAAACATACTATTGCAATTTAGGAGTTAGTGAGGTTTTGAAATTCAGACTTAAAAAGCCTTCTTTTGTTCTTCTGATTGCGGCTAATGAGCAAAGTGGTAGGTTCATTGTGTATTCAAAACATGTGCCCTCTTTTGGACTAAACAGAGTTTTAGATGTTCTCCATAGTCATTTGCATAGCTTAATGATGGATAATCTAGTGGCTCCATTGTCCTGGAAAACAACCCTGTAAACTGAATAGAATCAACTTCTATAAGGACGTAACTTTTTGCCATTATGGGCAGGAAGTGGTCCAAAATGCAATCTACTCTCCAGTAACAAATAGGTCCAGTACTTCTATTTGTATAATAGTATATCACTAGATAAGAGCCAGTGTAGGCATACATCATAAGTGTTTGAAGTAATATGGAGATTGCCAAGAGAATATTCTTGGGACTATTCTCATGCAAAGACAGCATGACTTTCATTCCCAGCAATTTTTTTTCTAGTTTTTCTCTTTTTCCTAGTTACCTGCCTCCACAATGTCTAACCTGTCAGAGAACTTGCAACTGTTTTTTCCAATCTGAGTCCCTGGCCTTTCATATGGGAATTAAATTTTGATTTTGCTAGATCTGTAAGAAAATTGAACTACAAGGTTTTCCAATTAAAAATATGAATCATTATGATGACAGTGGACATATCAGTCAGCTAAACCACTTTCCAGAGCTAAGGAATATAAATAAATTTGTGTTTTTTTGTAACTCTAGAGCTTGTAACATGTTGCTCTATGGGATGAAGCCTATGACCTCTCATGGGTAGTGTCTTCTCTGAGTCCAGATCTTGAGTGAATTCCACTCATTTCTGACTATAGAATTGATGGTGCTGGAACCTCTTGGAATCACGTGTTTGGAACGTCAGACTACCTAACACCAAACCCATTGCCATCAAGCCAATTCTGATTCATAGTGACCCTACGGGACAGAGTAGAACTGTCCATAGGGTTTCTAAGGCTGTAATCTTTGTGGAAGCAGACTGCTACATCTTTCTCCAGCGAAGCAGCTGGTGGGTTCTAACCGTTGACCTTTCGGTTAGCAGGTGAGCACTTTAACCACTGCACCACACCTAGACTACCTCATAGAAGGTGAATTTTCAGGATTTCAGATGATCTTTTAGTGTCTAAAATCATAAACTCATTTCAAAATCTACTATTACTGCCATGGTTGATCAGTCTTATCTCTGTGTTTAAATACATTTAGTGATTTTCATAGCTAATTTTACCACAGAATCTCCATTACTGAACTGCTTAGATTTTTCTGTATATTTGCTCTGCTGTATTTCCCAGGAGGGAATCATGGGTACCCTCTTCCCTCGATCTTTTCGCTTACATGAAAATGTCTTTTCCTTTATATTTCAATGACTACTTTGCCTGGAATAATATTCTTTTTTTTTTGTTTATAGTTGTAGTTTAAGTGAAAATTTACATTTTAAGTTGGTCTCTTATACAAAAATTTATACATACACTGTTATGTGACCCTAACTGCTCTCCCCATATTGTAACAGCACACTCCTCCTTTCCACCCGATTTCCCATGTCCATTCAACCAGCTCCTAACCCTCTCTTCCTTCTCATTCCACCTCCAGACAGAAATTGTCCGTTTATTCTCATGTATCTACTTGAAATAAGAAGTACACTCTTCACGAGTGTCATTTTATGTCCCGCAGTCCACTCCACTCTTTGTCTGAAGATTTGGCATCAGAAATTGTTTTAGTTCTGGGCTGACAGAGAATCTGGTAGCCACGCTCTTCGAGGTTCCTCCAGTCTCAATCAGACCACCAAGTCTGGTCTTTTTTACTAGAATTTGACTTCTGCACCTCACCTTTCTCCTGCTCCATCAGGGACTCTCCATTGTGTTCCCTGTCAGGGTGGTCACTGGTGGTATCCGGGCACCATCTAGTTCTTCTGGTCTCAGGCTGATGAAGTCTCTGGTTTATGTGGCCCTTTCTCTCTCTTGGGCTAATATTTTCCTTGTGTCTTTGGTGTGCTTCAGTCTCCTTTACTCCAGGTGGTTGGGACCAATTGATGCATCTTAGATGGCCGCTTTCAAGCTTTTAAGACCCCAGATGCCACTCACCAAGGTATGATGCAGAACATTTTCTTAATAAACTTTGTTATGTCAATTGACCTAGATGTCCCCTGAAAGTATGGTTCCCAGACCCCAAACCTCGCTGTTCTGTCCCTCAAAGTGTTTGTATTCAGGAAACTTCTTAGCTTTGGTTTAGTGCAGTTGTGCTGACTTCCCCTGTAGTGTATGCTGTTCTTCCCTTCACCTAAGATATTTCTTGTGTACTACCTAGTTAGTGAATAACTCTCACCCTCCCTGCCCACCCTTGTAACCATCAAAGAATGTTTTCTTCTGTGTTTAAACCTTTTCTTGAGTTCTTATAATAGTGGTCTTATACAATATTTGTCCTTCTCTGACTGAATAAATTCACTCATATATCATAATGCCCTCCAGATTCATCCATGTTATAAGCTGTTCCATGGCTTCATCCTTGTTCTTTATCATTGCATAGTATTCCATTGTATGGATATACCATAATTTGTTTATCCATTAGTCCATTGATGGGCACCTAGATTGTTTCCATCTTTCTGCTATTGTGAACAGTGCTGCAATGAACATGGGTGTGAATATATCTATTCATGTGATGGCTCATATTTCTCTAGGTTATACTCCAAGGAGTGAGATTGCTGGATAGTATGGTACTTCTATTTCTAGATTTTTAAGGAAGCATCTTTTTCAAAGTGATTATACCATTTTACATTTCCACCAACAGTGTATTAGTGTTCTAGTCTCTCCACAACCTCTCCAACATCTATTATTTTGTGTTTTTGATTAATGCTAGCCTTGTTGGGGTGAGATGGTATCTCATTATAGTTTTGATCTGCATTTCTCTAATGGCTAATGATCATGAACATTTCTTCATGTGTCTGTTAGCTGCCTGAATATCTTCTTTGGCAAAGTGCCTGTTCATATCCTTTGCCCATTTTTAAATTGGGTTATTTGTATTTTTGTGGTTGATGTTTTGCAGTATCTTGTAGATTTTAGAGATTAGACTCTGATGGGATATGTTGTAGCCAAATTTTTTTTCCAGTCTGTAGGTTGTCTGTTTACTCTTTTGGTGAAGTCTTTTGATGAGCATAAGTATTTGATTTCTAGGAGCTCTCAGTTATCTAATCTCACTTCTGGTGCTTGTGCATTTTTACTTATGGTTCATAATGTGTTTATGCCATGAATTAGGACTCTTAGCGTTGTCCCTATTTTTTCTTCCATGATCTTTATCATTTTATATTTAGGTCTTTGATCCATTTTGAGTTAGTTTTGTGCATGGTGTGAGGTATGGGTCTTGTTTCAGTTTTTTGCAGATGAAAATACAGTTGTGACAACACCATTTGTTCCAGACTGTCTTTTCCCCAATTAGAGGATTTTTGGACCTTTGTCAAATATCAGCAGTTCATAGGTGGATGAATTTATGTCTGGATTTTAAATTCTGTTCCATTGATCTATGTATCTGTTGTTGTACCAGTACCAGACTGTTTTGACTACTGTGGCAGTCCCAATTTGAGGCCTCCCACTTTGTTCTTCTTCTTCAGTAATTCTTTACTTATTTGGGGGCTCTTCCCTTTCCATATAAAGTTGGTGATTTTTTTCTCCATCTCATTAAAAAGTGCCATTGGAATTTGGATGGGGATTGCATTGTATCTGTAGATCGCTTTGGGTAGAATTGATATTTTTACAATGTTGAGTCTTCCTGTCCATGATCAAGGTATGTTTTTCCACTGATGCAGGTCTCTTTTGGTTTCTTGCAGTAGTGTCTTGTAGTTTTCATTGTATAAGTCTTTTACGTCTTTGGTTAGATTTATTCCTAAGTATTTTATCTTCTTGGGGGCTATTGTAAATGGTATTGATTTGGTGATTTCCTCTTCGAAGTTCTCTTTGTTGGTGTAAAGGAATCTAACTGATTTTTGTATGTTTATCTTGTATCTTGAAACTTGGCTGAAATCTTCTATTAGTTCCAGTTTTCTTGTGGATTCTTTGGGGTTTTCTGTGTATAACAGCATATCATCTGCAAATAGAGATACTTTGACTTCTTCCTTACCAGTTTGGATGCCCTTTAATAATTTTTCTAGCCTAATTGCTCTGGCTAGGACTTCCAGCACAATGTTGAATGAGAGTGATGATAAAAGGCATCCTTATCTGCTTCCTGTTCTCAAGGAGAATGCTTTCAGACTCTCCATTTAGGATGATGTTGGCTGTTGGCTTTGTATAAATGCCCTTAATTATGTTGAGGAATTTCCCTTCTATTCCTATTTTGTTGAGAGTTTTTATCATGAATCTGTGTTGGACTTTGTCAAATGCCTTTTCTGCATCAGTTGATAAGATCATGTGGTTCTTGTCATTTGTTTTATTAATGTGATGAATGACACTGATTCTTTTTCTAATCTGGAACCATCACTGCATAGCTAGTATAATTCCCACTTGATCATGGTGAATTATTTTTTTGATATGTTGCTGAATTCTATTGGTTAGAGTTTTGTTGAGGATTTCTGTGTCAATGTTCATGAGGGCTATTGTTCTGTAATTTTATTTTTTTGTGGTGTCTTTATCTGGTTTTGGTATCAGGGTTATGCTGGCTTCATAGAATGAGTTTGGGAGTATTCCATCCTTTTCTATGCTCTGAAATACCTTTAGTAGTAGTGGTGTTAACTCTTCTCTTTAAGTTTGGTAGAATTCTCCAGTGAAGCTATCCGGGCCAGGGCTTTTTGTTGGAAGTTTTTTAATTACAGTTTCAATCCCTTCTTTTGTTATGTGTTTATTTAGTTGTTCTACCTCTGTTTGTGTTAGTTTAGGTAGGTAGAGAGTTTCTAGAAATTTGTTCATTTCCTCTAGGTTTTCAATTTGTTAGAGTACAATTTTTCATAGTATTCTGTTATGATTCTTTTAACTTCAGTTGGGTCTGTTGTGATATTACCCATCTCATTTCTTATACTGGTTATTTGCCTCCTCTCTTGTTTTTCTTTTGTCAGTTTGCCCAATGGTTTATCAATTTTGTTGATCTTTCAATGAACCAGCTTTTGGTCTTGTTAACTCTTTCAATTGTTTTCCTATTCTCTACTTCATTTAATTCTGCTCTAATTCTTATTATTTGCTTTCTTCTGGTGCCCGAGGGCTTCTTTTGCTGTTCTTTTTCCACTTGTTCCAGTTTTAGGGTTAATGTTTAGATTTTGGCCCTTTCTTCTTTTTGGATGTGTGCATTTATTGCTATAAACTGACTTCTGAGCATTGCTTTTGCTGTGTCCCAAAGGTTCTGGTAGGATGCATTTTCATTCTCATTTGAGTCTATGAATTTCTTTATTCCATCCTTATTTTCTTCTATAACCCAGTAGTTTTTGAGCAAGGTGTTGTTCAGTTTCCATGTGTTTGATTTTTTTTCCTTGCTTTTTCTGTTATTGATTTCTACTTTTATGGTTTTATGGTCAGAAAAGATGCTTTGTAATATTTCAGTGCTTTGAATTTTGTTAAGACTTGCTTTATGGCATAATATGTAGTCTATTCTGGAGAAAGTTCCACGTGCGCTGGAAAAGAACGTATACCTGGGTGCTGTTGGGTGGAGTGTTTAGTATATATCTATGAGATCAAGTTGGCTGATTGTAGCATTTAGATCTTTCATGTCTTTGTTGATCTTCTTTCTGGATGTTCTGTCCTTCACTGAAAGTGGTGTGTTAAAGACTCTTACTATTATTGTGGAGCTGTCTATCTCTGTTTTCAGTGATGTTACAGTTTGTTTTATGTATTTTGGAGCCCTCTCATTGGGTGCATAAATATTTATTATAGTTATGTCCTTCTGGTGTATTAACCTTTTAATCATTATATAGTGCCCTTCCTTATCTTTTGTGGTGGATTTTACTTTAAAGTGTACTTTGTCAGAGATTATTATTGTCACTCCTACTCTTTTTTGAGTGTTGTTTACTTGATATATTTTTTCCATCCTTTGATTTTTAGTTTGTTTGTATCTTTAAGACTAAGTTGTGTCTCTTGTAGGCAGCATATAGACAGATGATGTTTTTTTATCCAATCTGCCACTGTCTGTCTGTTTATCGGTGCATTTAGTCCATTTACATTCAGTGTATTTATTGATAGGTATGAGTTTTGTGCTGTCATTTTGATGTCTTTTTTGTGTGTTCAGTTTCTTAGTTCCACTTAATTTTCTGTGCTGGGTCATTTTTCTTTATGTATTTTCTTTTCATCTTTTTCATTTTTGTTGATTTTGTATTTGCTGAGTCTTTATATTTTTCTAGTTTTTTATTTTGATTTCTAAGATTGTTAGTTTCCTTTGTGGTTACCTTAATATTTACCCCTATTTCTCTAAGTTTATGTTTATACCAGTCTTTAATTTCTTTATATCACCTTGACTTCCTCTCCATATGAAAAATCTATGTCTACGTTTTTTAAATCCCTCTTTTTGTTTTAATTTTGTCATCTTTTATACATTTAGCTCTGTTTCCCTATTTTCAGTGTTTTAGCTTTGATTTATTTTTGTGACTTCCCTATCTGAATTGATATCTGGTTGCTCTGTCCTATGTTCTAGTCTTGGGTTGTTATCTGATGTTATTGATTTTCTAACCAGAGAACTCTCTTTAGTATTTTTTGTAATTTTGGCTTGGTTTTTACAAATTCGCTAAACTTCTGTTTATCTGGAAATGCCCTAATTTCACCATCATATTTGAGAGACAGTTTTGCTGGATATATAATTCTTGGCTGGTAGTTTCTTTCCTTCAAGGCTTTATATATGTTATCCCATTGCCTTCTTGCCTGCATAGTTTCTGCTGAGTAGTCCTGACTTACTCTTATTGATTCTCCTTTGTGTATAACTTTTCATTTATCCCTAGCTGCTCCTAAAATTCTCTTTTTATCTTTGGTTTCATCACCTTTGATTATAATGTGTCTTTGTGAGTTTCTTTTGGGATCCCCCCTATGTGGGTTTCGATGAGCATCTTTGATAGATATCTTGTCATCTTTCATGATATCAGGGAAGTTTTCTGCCAACAAATCTTCAACAATTTTCTCAGTATTTTCTATTATCCCCCTCCTGTTCTGGTACTCCAATCACTTGTAAGTTATTCCTCTTGATAGAGTCCCAAATAATTCTTAGGGTTTCTTCATTTTTTTTAATCCTTTTATCTGATTTTTCCTCAAATAAGTTGGTGTCAAGTGCTTTATCTTCAATCTCACTAATTCTGACTTCCATTGCTTCAATTCTGCTCCTATGACTTTCTATTGAGGTGTCTAATTCTCACATTTCATTGTTAATCTTCTGGGTTTCTGATTGCTGTCTCTCTATGGATTCTTGCAGCCCTGTTAAATTTGTCCTTATGCTCTTCTCTAATCTTTTTAATTTCCTCTATTGTGTGTTCTTCATTTTGATTAACTTCCTTCCTAATCTCTTGAAGAGTTCTGCATATTAATCTTTGTATTCTGCCTCCAGTAAATCCAAGAAATTTTCTTCCTCTGGAAAATTTCTAGATTTTTTATTTTGGGAGCTTGCTGAAGCCATCATGGACTGCCTCTTTTTGTGACTTGATATTGCCTGTGTCTCCAAGCCATCAATAAGTTATTATATTTATTTATTTTATGTTTGCTTACTGTGTTCTTGTTTCTTGTTGTGTTTTGTTTTGATATGCCCAAATAGGCTGCTCTTGTCAGCTAGCCCTGTCACCAGAACACTTGAAGCTCCAATGCCCTGCCCTCCAATGGCCAGAACTGCCACTAAGTATGTGAGCCCAGGAGTCTTCCCACTCCTCCTGTAAGGATTCAGCTCATGTGTCCAGGTAATCAGCCACCAACTGTGTCATGCAGTCTCTCACCTACAGTTCTAGACAGGCATGGGTGATTGGTATAGGCACAGGCATCCGACTGCAGCAGTGGTGCCGAGGCTGAGCAAGGCAGGGGCTGACGGCCACTCCCAAGTCTCCAGGAGGAAAGCATGTTCCTGTTCCCTATAGCGCACAGTAGGGTGGGTTTTGCAGCCAAACTATGAGCACCCAATGCTGTTGGCTGTAAGGACTGGGGGTACCTCTTATTCTTGGGCCCCTGTATTTGGTGCCTAGGTGGCTTGTTTGGAGCCACCAGTTCTCAGGCCCCTCATGTGGGTAGGTGAAGATCCTGCTTAATGGGCAGAGCAGTGTCAGATATCACAAACCTGCCACTTCACAGCTGAAACAGTTGAAGTTAGACTTCAGGTATATACCCTGCTGTACTGCAGTAATGAAGGCCTATGCTGTTGAAATGGGCCCACACAAGTCTATGCAGGGGGAAAGGAACTCAGAGTTTATGGATCCCTTATGCCTGTGCCTAGGCAACGGAGCTGTGCCTACCCTGAGTTCCTGGCTTAGGGCAGCTGGCAGATTATTCTTTCCCCTGTTTGTTAATTTGTTCACTCTCCAAGGCCAGGAGAATGGCTCAGGGTGAGTGACGGGTGCTACTTTCCACCCAGGGGACTTGACAATTACTGGAGCTGGCCCTGGACCCAGTGCAGAGCAGGGAGCAGGGAGGTAAACAGGAGAGAGGTTTTTCCCTAACGTGGGTGTTTTTGATCTGCATGGTAGGCCACACGCAAGTACTTATTTTTCACCGATCCAGGGCTGCTTCTCACTGGTTCCAGATGGCCGAGTAGACTCTGTCACTGGGTCTCTCCTGGTGCAGAAAACACTTCCTGAGTACCCTTGCTAGCCTGCCTCTCTGTTCACCCCCAATCCAATGCAGGCTGAATGGCACAGGCTCTTACCAAGTCAGGTTTGGCAACTCCTCACTGTTTCCAAACTGTCTCTTCCTCCCCCTGCCACTCAGTCCAGTTCCTCAACTTTGTCTTTGATGTTCGATCTTTTCTCTGTTTATCATGATGTTGCTTACTGGTCCAGTTGTGAGAATTTTTGTTTTCTTCATGTTGAGATGTAATCCATACTGAAGGCTGTAGTCTTTGATCTTCATCAGTGTTTCAAGTCCTCTTCATTTTCAGCAAGCACACTGAATGTTATTAATGAGTCTCCCTCGAATTCTGATGCTGCCTGTGTTCTTCTTCATATAGTCCACCTTCTCAGATTATTTGCCCAGCGTACAAATTGGATAAGTGTGGTGAAAAGATATAACCCTGACATACACCCTTCCTGGTTTTGACCACGCCGTATCCCCTTGTTCTGTTCAAATGACTGCCTCTTGGTGTATATACTGGTTGCACATGAGCACGATTAAATGTTCTGGAATTCCCGTTCTTTGCAATGTTGTCTATAATTTGTTATTATTCACACAGTCAAACACGTTTGCATAATCAATAAAACACAGGTAAACATCTTTCTGGTATTCTCTGCTTCCAGCCAAGATCCATCTGACATCAGCAATGCTATCCCTTGTTCCATACCCTCTTCTGAATATGGCTTGAATTTCTGGAAGTTCCCTGATGCAATTGCTTTTGACTTATCTTTAGCAAAATATTACTTGCATGTGACATTAATGATATTGTTTAATAATTTCCACATTCTGTTAGACCATCTTTCTTTGGAATGGGCACAAACATGGACCTTTTCCTGTCAGTTGACCAGGTAGCTGTCTTCCAAATTTCTTGGCATAGATGAGTGAGTGCTTCCAGTGTTGCATGCTTTTGTTGGAACATCTTAATTGGTATGCCATCAATTCCTGGAGCCTTGTTTTTCTCCAATCCCTTCAGTGCAGCTTGGACTTCTTCTTTCAATACCATCGTTTCTTGGTCATATGCTACCTCCTGAAATGGTTCAATGTTGACCAATTCTTTTTGGTATAGTGACTCTGTGTATTTCGTCCATCTTCTTTTGATGCCTCCTGGGTCATTCAATATTTTGCCCATAGAATCCTTCAATATTGCAACTCAGGCTTGAATGTTTTCTTCAGTTCTTTCAGCTTGAGAAATGATGAATCTGTTCTTCTCATTTGGTTTTCCAACTCCAGGTCCTCACACATTTCATTATAATACTTTTTCTCCTTGAGCCTCCCTTTGAAATCTTCTGTTCAGCTCTTTTACTCCATCATTTCTTCCATTTTCGTTAGCTATACTACATTCAATTGCAAGTTTCAGAGTTAATAATAGTAAAATTAAATTATATATAGTACTTGATATCAATATTTATTTAGAATATATATGGAATATAGGCACTCAATATATTATTGAATAGATGAACAAAATAAATCATTAAACAGATGACTTTCTAATGGCAGATACTTTCTTCTAATAGTTGACTGCAACTAAAACGAGCTGACATTATTTTACTTATATTGCTTTTTTCTAATCAAAGTGAAGAACTTCTATATTCTTCAGCTTGTCGATTGATAGCAAATATTTTCTTTGAACTCCCTTTGGTCAAATGTTATTAGATCAGTCCAGAAAATATTTTATCAGTCACTGCATATATCCACATAATTTTCAGAGAACATTTCAAAAATTTTGCTAAATGTGTTCCAAATTACTGCCAGCATTTCTTCTCAGGATTATGTATTAGTTTTCTGTTTCTATTTCAGTATCTTGAGTTGAGGAAAATGTCCATGAATAGATATCAACATCTATTGCCAAATGCCAGATTTTAAAATAGGTTTTAAACTGCAGAAATAAGCACCTCATGCTTTGTTCGCACCCTCAAATTTTAACGTACAATATAAGTCCGTGTATGTGGTTTACCCACACGTCTTCTTTTCCAAACTCGTTTCTTAGAACTTCCCACTCATCCGTATATCAAGAATACCAAATGACTTTATTTTACCTAATATGCCATAACTTTACACGTCTTTGTCCATTTTTGTACGTCCTCTTCCAGAAATATCCTCACAACCAGGTTTCAAGAGGAAAATTCCTTTTCACTTTTATGTATAGAATTCTTACTCCAACAACAGAATTGAAGCTACCCTTTGTACTTTCTTAGAAAGCTGTAAATGCTCCTATCATTACAATCATCACATTATTAAACTTTCTTAGGTCAGGAGTGATGTTTGACTCATTTTACATGCCTTGTGATCGACTTCACAGCAATGGGTTTGATTTGGTTTGGTTTTGTGCTTGGCAGAGCACTCGGGTTGTATTAGACACTTGTAGATTGAATTGTGTCCCCCAGATACATGTGTTGGAGTCCTCACTGCCATACCTGTGAATGTAAATCCCATTTGGAAATACAGTTTTCTTTGTTATCTTAAGGAGGCCATATCAGTGAATGGTGTGCCCTAAACCTAATAACTTTCGAGAGCTATAAAGAGTAGTATAGACACACAGAGAGGCAAGCAGACACAGTGGGAAGATAGACACGACCCGAAGACAACAGAAGCAGATGAATCTACATGCCTAGAAACTCTAAGGATTTCAAACTTCTAGAAGGTGAAATAGACAAATTATGACCTCCCTCTAGAGAAACACTGAATTCAGACTTCTAGCCTCCCAAACTGTGAGAAAATAAATTATCATTTAAAGTCACACACTTGTGGTATTTCTCTTACAGCAGTACTAGGAAACTAAGACAGCACTTGATAAGTATTTATTAAATTAAAATTTTGTTTCTGTAACTTTATGTTTTTTATAATAAAAGCTTCCTCTTTCAGGGCATTTATAGTTTAGGAAAACTTTTTGTCACTACAGAGTTGGACAAGCTGTTACTGATAAATTAATGTGTGTTTTTACTTTATCTTAGTCCACTTTTTTGTAATTGGATTTGGAACAACAAATAGAAGTAAAGCAGAAAAAATAATTTTATGTTTAATATTGTTTTTCATGCCTCTGTGGACAAAACAATAAGAGGTAGAGTTATAGTTTTCAATAATGTTTTTGTTAGGAAAAATAACAATTTTATTGGGATTTATAATGACCTGTAATAATGAAACTGAAATCAATTTATTATATCTCATTGTCACATTTCTCTAACAACATTTATGTTCATTTCGAAAGCAAAAATACAATTTTGGAAGAAGGAGACACTAGTAGGATGTCAGTGTCTCTAACTTATATAGAAGATTTAGTGACACAAGAAAAGTATCAGAGGACTAGAAAGTGTCAGTCTACACATGTAAAACTAAAAGCATTCGTATTTTTCCTGTGTGAGTGAATGACTATTGATAACATTGCTTCTCACATGATGCTTATAATCAGAATCCAGTTTAATCCAAGAAAAGCAATTGCTCAATAATTGTCTAGGTCATCACACACATCAAGTAGTTTGATCATTTGTACCAGTTTATCTCATTTTAAATTAATTGCCATTAATTTCCATCCTAAGTACTTCACCGGGCATCAAAGAGAACTTAAAGATGAGGATGGCAAATTTGTTGTCCTCAACGTGCTTATAATTGAAGACAAAAACCTGTTGCCATCAAGTTGATTCCAACTCATAGCGATCCTATAAGACAGAGGAGAGCTGCCCCATAAGGTTTCCAAGAAGCTGCTGGTGGATACGAACTGCTGACTATTTGCCGAGCTTTTGGTTAGAAGCTGAACTCTTAATCACTGTACCACCAGGGCTCCTATAATTGAAGAGTACAAGAAAATTCAAAAGTAAATATCAGTAGATAATATTTCCAAAAATCAAAAACAAAAATTTAAGAACGGATTGAATAAAGTAGGAGAGAGTGATTGCAGCAATGGATGCAAGCA
The DNA here is from genome assembly GCF_000243295.1 of Trichechus manatus latirostris. Lineage (NCBI taxonomy): Eukaryota > Metazoa > Chordata > Mammalia > Sirenia > Trichechidae > Trichechus > Trichechus manatus. The sequence continues at coordinate 4,633,106 of NW_004443991.1, read as the reverse complement.
TAGCAACGAATTTGAGGATGGTGCAGGACTGGGCAACATTTTGTTCTGTTATGCATAAGGTCGTTATGAGTCAGAACTGACTTGACAGCATCTAACAGCAAGTTACGAGTTATTAAAAATAGTATAAATGGTTTAGGAAGTTAAAGAAGATAATAGTATATTAGCCATTCAAAATCTATTTAAATTAAAATATAATATACATTTCATCTAGAAATATTTGCATAAGCAGTGTAAATGTTTTGTTAAATATATTCACCTCTTTTGTTAAGACCATAGCTGATAAAAGTATTTTACTACCTCAGGTTCCTGAAATGTGCTATGGAATCTTCAATGTGATGAGGTGTGCACTTAGGTGGTAAAATGGCAAAATTAATAAAAATAGTGATATATCTAATTTATTGCCCATGGAACATTGTAAGCAGTTTCTCAAAACCATGGTTTACCAGATAATATTACTTAGGGCCAGGATAAAAAAAAATACATCTAAGCTTTTATTTTTATTTGTCTTTGTTTGTTTAGTGTTTTTGAGTTGATTTAACAAAAAAAAAATAGTAAAGGTGTACCACAGTTATGCTACATTTCTGAAAATTGTACATACATGACTAAAATATGTCCCTAATTTTCTTATGAAGGACTTCCTAGTATTTTAGGATAGAGGTAGCTTTAAACATTCTTATTTTTCAGCTTTAACTTTTAGCTTATAAAATTTCAACAAAAAGAGAATTCTAGTTACAAGCAAAAATGTGAACTGACATAAGTCTTTTGTTCTAGAAATATGGCATAAAATACATCAACAAACAATGGAAGCAACTATAATATATATCACTGAGCTCTCCAATAATAATAAAGGTAACTTCCACTTGCCATAAACAAAAAGGAAACTAAAAACAGATTGTTTAGTATTTAAACAAGTGAGTGCATACTTTGATGACTCATTGGTCACAGTAGCCCAAGATCTTAGGTTTCAATGCCTACCTGGAAGCAGAAGAACCATCTCTAGGTCTTCATAAAAGCAGAACTCCCAAAGGAAAGTTGATTCAGTGTTCTCCCATAGAATCAAGGAGGAAACAAGAAAGCTCTAGAGGCAGAAGACAGAATCCCCTGGAAATATAAGCCTTGGCCTATAACTTTCATAGACAAGGACCAAATTTACTTTAAGAAACCCTAAGCCTGGAAATTAACATAAAAGTTTTCAAAAGCTATAGACATCCTCAAAGATTTAGCAGACTCACAATGAACAAATTTCCCATGTCTAACTTTGGTATGATACCTACTAAACAGAAATGCTGCACTAAAAAATGAGTTCAAACACACACACACGCACACATTGCACACACACACACAAGGAAAGAATTTACCTTGAATGAAAATCATTAGTGACAACAAACTGAAGAACTAGTGTCGCAAGTAATTAAAATTTTAAAAAACTACAACAGTTTCTTGAATAATTAAAAGAAAAAAACAACAAGAAAACTTGGATAATAACATAAATAATAAAACAATCTATAAAAATTTGTGGAAACAAACAAAACAGAGTAATTAAAACCAAAACAGATGAGTGGAAATATACTCAACTGAAAAAACAAAGTTTGAATTAAAACAACATTTGATAAAATAATAGAGAATGCACTTCAGAGAAAAAATATTGAAAATATTAACTCTTGATAAGGACACATGGAGAATGGAATGAGAGGGTCAGGAAGAGTTTAAAAAAGAAATCTTAAAAACAAAGTATTGTGAAAAAGATGGATAAGCAATTGTCAAAGGAAAAATAGCTGAAAATTTTCCAAAACTGATGAAAGATGCAAATTCTCAAATTCAAACAAGTAAAAAGCATCTAGCAGAGTAAAATTTTAGACATTTCAGAGTGAACATGTAAAATGTGAAAATAAAAAAAGATTTTGAAAGCAATTAAAGAGACAAGACAAACTATATATGAAGAAGCAGTACTTATATGGAAAGCAAGACATTTACCATCACCAATAAAAGCTAAAACCAAAACCCTCTGTTGCTGAATCAATTCCAACTCATAGCAACCCTATAGGACAGAGTAGAACCGCCCCATAGGGTTTCCATGGAGCGGCTGGTGAATTCAAACTACTGAGCTTTTGGTTAGCAGCTGAACTCTTAACCACTGCACCAGCAGCTAAAGATCAGGAAAAAATATAATTAAATACAAAAAAGAACATAAGTGCCCATGTAAAAGTCTTTAAGCAGTTAAACTATTACTCAAGAGGGTAAAATAAAAATAAACACTGAATGAAGAGCCCTGATGGCACAGTGGTTAAGCATTCAGCTGCTAACCAAACGGTCTGCGGTTGGAACCAACCAGCCCCTCCATGGGAGAAAGATGTGGCAGTCAGCTTCTGCAAAGATTTACAGCCTTGGAAACCTTATGGAGCAGTTCTACTCTGTCCTATAAGGTCACTATGAGTCAAAATCTGCTTGATGTCAGTGGGTTTGGTTTGGCTTTTGGTCAACAGCGAAAATTTTAAACTCAACCATGACTGAAAGAAGGGTAAAATGATGTCCTTCAGGATTAAAAATATTTACCCAGAATGAATAAGCAGAAAATAAAAACCAGATAGTATAATTTATAAAAATATAGGAACATATAAATAAGTATTGACTGTATAAAGCAACAGGAATAATGATAATTTTGAGAAGGAGGTCATAATATACATTTAAAAGACAAAAAATGCAATGGAAGATATGAGAGAGTATTGAGACTGAAAACATTCTGTAAGTTTTTTGTTGCTGTTTAGGAATGAGAAGGAGATATTGATTGTCTTAGAATTATATTATGTATGTTAAATTAGGCATGTTAAATATCCAAGAGTAATTTATAAACAATATACATAGAATATCATATCTTCCAAATCAGTAGAGTTAAGAAAAAATAAGAAGCCCTGGTGGCACAGTGGTTAAGTGCTTGGCTCCTAACCGAAAGGTAAGCCATTGGAATCCACCAGCTGCTCCAAGGGAGAAAGATGTGGCAGTCTGCTTCCATAAAGATTGCAGCCTTGGAAACCCTACCTAGCAATTCTACTTTGTCCTATGGGTGGCTGTGAGTCAGAATTGACTCAATGGCAATGATTTTTTAAAGAATAGATAAACAGAAAAGTTAATCAATGAAATATAATACACCAAGAAGATGAAAAAAAATACTCATACAAAATAGATAATATAAAAAAATACCAAATAAGATTGTATAAATGAATCCAAACATACCAGTAATCAATCACACACACACACACTTACAAATAAATGAACTAAAGGGTACATGCAGTTTAAAAGAGATACACTTAAAGCTAAATTAATAAAAAGTTAAAAGGTAAGGAGATGGAAAGAGAAATATGACATTAAAAACTAATTAAAGGAAGCAATGTAGTTAGTTATATTATTAACACATGAAGCTGACTTTAAAGCAAAGAAGAATTTTTCAGGATAAGATGTTAGTTAGGTAAGAATAAAATAAAAAAATACACCAAGAGTTTTTATGATTTATAAAGTAATACGACATAAACTCTTGAACTATATAAAGCAAAAAACCGACAGAATTACAAAGAGAAATAGACAAATCTATTTCCTCCGAAGCTAATTTTTATACGTCTCTCAGCAATACTTGAGGTGCACTGAAAAAGTACAGTTAAATTATAGAAAATATGGACATCAATCTTTCTCTAATAGATCCAATAGAACATTGTACTAAATGCTTAGAAAATGACATTCCTTTCAAGCACACATGGGGCATTTACAAAAATTGCTGAAGGACTAAGACACAAAACAAGGTGCAAAAACTGTCAATGAATCAATGTCATAGAAATGATATTCTCTGAACTCAGTACAATAATAAAAAATTACATCTGAACCTTTTTCACCTGAAAATATCAAAACATGTTTATAAATAACTAAATTGGCAATGGATATCATGTTGTTGTTGTTGTTGCTAGGTGTCATCCAGTTGGTTCTGACTCGTAGCAACCCTACATACAACAGAAGGAAACACTGCCTGGTCCTGCGCCATCCTCACAATTGTTGCTATTCCTGAGCTATCATTGCAGCCACTATGTCAATCCATCTCATTAAGGGTCTTCCTCTCTTTGGCTGACCCTCTATTTTACCAAGCATGATGTCCTTCTTCAGGGACTGGTACCTCCTGATAACATGTCCAAAGTACATGATAGGAAGTCTTTCCATCCTTGCTTCTAAGGAGCATTTTGGCTGTACTTCTTCCAAGACAGATTTGTGCATTCTTCTGGCAGTCCATGCTATATTCAATATTCTTCCCCAACACCATAATTCAAAGACAAATTCTTCTTTGGTCTTCCTTATTCATCGTCCAGCTTTTGCGTGCATATGAAGCTACTGAAAATACCACAGATTGGGTCAGGTGCACCTTAGTCTTCAAAGTGATATCTCTGCTTTTTAACACTTTAAAGAGGTCTTTTGGAGCACATTTGCCCAATGCAATACGTCATTTGATTTCTTGACTGCTGCTTCCATGGGTGTTGATTGTGGATCCAAGTAAAATGAAATCCTTGACAGCTTCAATATTTTCTACATTTATTATGATGGATATCATAGTTGATGTAAAAGAAACAATTAGAATTGAAGGCAATGAAGACATTATATATTAATATATATGAGACCAAAAGGAAGTAGCTTTGAAGGAAAAAATATAACATTAAATTTATATATTAGACAAGAAAAATGTAAAAAATGTTTTAAACATTTAGCTCACACAATCAGAGAAAGACCAAAATTAAAAAACAAAAAATCATGATGCTGGATATAAGAAAAATAATAATTAATAAAATAGAAGGCAAAGAGACGAAAGAGAATTGTTTAGACCATAATCTATAAATTTAAGAATAATAAAACATTCTGTAATTTTGACCATAAAAGAAAATATAGATAAGTAATAATGGGGTTGAAAGGAAGGCTATAACTACAAATAGAATTAAAAAGAAAATCATATCCAACACCATAGACAATTTTATGCCATGTTTTCTTTTTTTCTGTAATTTTTTTTGTGTACTGAAAATTTTTATTTAAAAATAGAAGAAAAAAAATGAATCTAGTGCAAATAGGAATGTATAGGTATATATTAACAAAGTACTTAAAAGAATATTAAGCAAGGTAAGGTAACAGTAGTGTCAAAGATTAAAAACAGTGTTTCTCCCTAACCTGGCTGATGGGCAGCTTGAACACAAATACATTTTAGTGAAAATCTCAGATAATTAGGTGTTGAGGCATAGAGGAAAGAGAGAGCTTTGGTTGAGCTATGGGCACATTTCAGGTATTTATAGTCCATGAGCTTGACTACAGGGTGTATTTTATCTTTACTACAAGCTTATAGAATAGTGATAAACCTGATATATAGTAGAACTGTCTCATAGGGCTTACAAGCAGCACCTGGTGGATTCGAACCGCGGACCTTTTGGTTAGCAGTCAAGCTCCATGCCACCAGGTCTCCATATAGGGAATATACACTCAGAAAAAAAGGTAAATATTCTGTCTAATTTCACGTAACTGACAATTGGTAAAAGATGAATTGAGCCCACATCTGTTTGATCTCAAAATTTGTGTCCTTCTCACAATTTAGTAATAATAATAATAATAACCACTATAACACTGTGCTTTAAGCACTGAATTATGTGTTTAAATATATATATATCAGTTAATTCTCAAAATAATTGTAAGGCATCGTCTGAGCAACATGGCGCTATAGTCAGAAGCACCATCCCGTCCCTCCACAGCAAAGATCAGAAAAACTAAGTCAAACAGTCACACGTCAATCCTGAAACCTTAAGCATCAAATGAAGAGATAAAGAACTCAGCCAAGCACCAAATGGAATAAGACAGTGAGAAGAGATACATGCAGAAGTCTCCTATCAGCTACCGTAGCACGGATCCTCCATCTTGGACTCCTATCGGAGATCAGTGAATGGGGGTATGAGAAAGCAGCTTCACGGAGCTTCCAAAAGGAGACAGAACAACTGGTAACCAGCGATATACACTTTCCCACCCCCCACCCTTCTTCAACCTCACTTAGCCTCCTCTGCTTCCTGCAGCCAGTCTCTTGGCCTGGAAGCACAAGCTTCACCCTGGTGTCACTTGGATTCTACCCACCTGCACTGGCCGGCTCCCTGAGTGCCTTTTGTTGGCTGCTGGTGTTGGTTCCTTCTACTTCTTTAGATTTCTTCCTTACCTCTCTCACCATCTCCCCCTCCTTTCTCTCAAATATCTGGCTCCGTGTGCCATCTTTCCTTCTTCCTGAAAGGCTGTGAAACACTGCTCAACTGGGAAACTGCCTCCCAGCCTGTGCCGCCATGCTGGTGAAACTGCTGGGGCTTTTTTGTTTGTTTGCTCTGATTTGTTCTGTTTGATTTGTTTGTTTCTTTTTCCTTTCTCAGCTTGGGAGCCCCTTCTAGCCAGGCAGAACTACATGGCTTGGAATCTACTCCCTTACTCTGCACAGACTCAGAGGGACATCCAAGGGGGCATTTCCTTTTTCTTGTTTTTTTTTTTAGATTCTTTGTTTTGTTTTCTTCTCTCTTTTGTTCCCTTTTTGTCTTCTTCATTTCCAGTTTTTTAATTTATTCATTTTTTTCTTTTACCCTTTTCCTTTTCTTTTTCATTTTTCTTTTTCCCCATTTCTCAGTCTCTCATCTCTCCAATCCAATAGCAAGCTCCCTTAGCACTCTTTTTTGTTTGTGTGTATGGTTTTGGCTCCTGTTCCTCTCTCCTCTCTCTCGTCTTTCCCATACCCATCTTAGCTACACACATCACAATCTACCCCCTCCCCTTCCTTCCTATCTGCACCATGCACTGACCATCACACTCCCAAGCAGCACAGGCATGGTCTACTGGAACCTGTCCTGCACTGATTCCCTGTCTGCACTGTCAGCCCTGGTATGTGCCAAAAACAACCCATCCCAGCAACTCCCCTTCAGCTGGACCTGCTCTGCTGTACCATACCTGAGTGACTGACCCTGCCCATTGGAGAAGGAAGTGAAAAGTATCATGCCTACAGAGGAGCAAACAACAAAGAATGGACAGCCTGTCTGCTCAGACATAACCAAATAAAACAAAAAAGCTGGACAAAACAAACAAATCTACAATCAATAAACGAGGAAAATAAACAGTGAATGCCCCAAAGACAGCAGACAATATCAAAACATTTACAAAAACAGGACAGGATGGTTCCAGTAAGAGTCCAAAATAAAACACCAGATGACCATCCAGTAGAAGAAAATGCACTAGATCTAACTGATAGGTAATTCAAAATCTAATATTCAGAATTATCCAAGAGTTGAAGCAAAAGCAAACAAAAATGAGGAAAAAAAAGACAAATTCGTGGAAAAGACAGACAAATTCATGGAAAATACAAACAAAATAAATGGAAGAATTCAAGAAAATAATACAGGAACAAAATGCTAAAATACATTCACACCTAGAAATTGTACAAAACAACAATTAGAAATCCAAAAGATAAACAATAAGATTTCAGAAATGGACAGTGTCATAAAAGGCCTGAGGAACAGATTTGAAATGATGGAAGATAGGATCAGAGAAATTGAAGACAAACACTTGGATACAACTCTGTTTGAGGAAAAGTCAGAAAAAAGAACAAAGAAAAACGAAGAGACCCTGAGAATTATGTGGGATACAATCTAAAGCAAAACTTTTCGAGTGATCGGAGTTCCAGAACGGGGAGAAAACAGAAAGCACAGAGAGGATTACTGAAGAACTGCTGACAGAAAACTTCCCCAATATCATGAAAGATGAAAAGCTGACCATCCAAGAAGCTCAACAAACCCCATGTAGGATAGATTCCAAAAGAAAATCACCAAGGCATATCATAATCACACTTGCCAAAACGGAAGACAAAGAATACCGAGAGCAGCTTGAGAAAAACAAAGTCACATACAGAGAAGAAACAATAAGACTAAGCTCAGATTATTCAGCAGAAACCATGCAAGCAAGAAGGCAATGGGATGACATATATAAAACCCTGAAAGAAAAAAATTGCCAGCCAAGAATATTATATCCTGCAAAACTCTCGTTCAAATATGATGGTGAAATTAGTTCATTTCCAGATAAACAGAAATTAAAGGACTATGTAAAAACCAAACCAAACTTACAAGACTTATTAAAGGGAGTCCTTCGATCTGTGAACAAACAACCTGAGACCACAGGCTGAGTATAGGACGCAGGATTGTACTAGCCATATACCGACCTAGGAAATGAACTCTTAAGGACTATGCAAAACCAAAAGAACTACAACAGGGAACCAGAGAGGTTACTCTGTAAATGACCACAGCATCAGAACAATAAAAGAGGGAATAAACGGTGTAAGTATAGAACCCTCTAATGGAGAGGAAGGCAAGGCGATACCAAGTAGTAATATACTGGTTCAAATCTAGGAAGATAAGGGTAAATACTAAAGTAACCACAAAGAAATTTAACAAACCTACTCATCAAAATAAAGAAGAAAAACATAAAGTCTCAGTGAAAACAAAACCTACAAAAAAAAAAAATAGAAATTAAAAAAGATCCACAGACAAAAGGAACTGAGCACAGGACATTAAGAGGAACAAAGAAAACATCAGCACCACAAAAAAGTCTTACAAAATGCAATTCCAGTCCTAGGAATATATCCTAGAGAAATAAGGGCTGTCACACACATAGACATAGGCACACCCATATTCATTGCAGCACTGTTCACAATAGCAAAAATATGGAAACAACCTAGATGCCCATCAACAGATGAATGGATAAACAAACTATGATACATACACACAATGGAGTATTATGCAACGATAAGGAACAATGATGAATCTGTGAATCATCTCATAACATGGATGAAACTGGAGGACATTATGCTGAGTGAAATAAGTCAATCACAAAAGGACAAATATTGTATGAGACCTCTACTGTAAAAACTCATGTAAAAGTTTACACACAAAAAGAAACAATCTTTGTTGGTTACGAGGGATGGGAGCGGTTGGGGGGCTGGGAGACTACATAGACAAGAGATAAGTGGTAACTTTGGTGAAGGGTGAGAGCGTACACAATGCTGGAAAGCCAGCACAACTTGTACAAGGAAGGGTCATGGAAGCTCCATAGACACTTCCAAACTCCCTGAGGGACTGAATTGCTGGGTGGAGGGCTGTGGGGACCATGGTCCTGGGGACCATCTAGCTCAGTTGGCATAACACAGTTTATAAAGGGAATGTTTTACATTCTACCTTGGTGAGTAATGCCTGGGGTCTTAAAAGCCTGTGAGCAGCCATCTAAGATACTCCACTGGTCTCATGCCTTCAGGAGAAAGGGAGAATGAAGAGAACAAGATACAAGGAAAAGATTAGTCCAAAGGACTAATGGACCACAGCTACCATGACCTCCACCAGACTGAGTCCAGTACAGCTGGATGGTGCCTGGCTACCACCACTGACTGCTCTGACCAGGATCACAATAGACGGTCCTGGATAGAGCTGGAAAAGGATGTAGAACAGAATTTTAACTCACAAAAAAGAAGACCAGATTTACTGGCCTTACAGAGTGGAGAAACCCCAAGAGTATGGGCCCCGGACACCGTTTTAGCTCAGTGGTGAAGTCACTTCTGAAGTTCACCGTTCAGCTGGAGATTGGACAGCCTCACAAAACAAAACGAGACTAAGTAAGCACAGCAGTCCAGGGACAAGGACTAGAAGGCAGGAAGGAACAGGAAAGCCTATGATAGGGAACCCAAGGTTGAGAAGGGACAGTGTTGACGTGTCATGGGGTTCTTAACCATTGCCATAGGGCAATATGTGTACTAACTGTTTAAGGAGAAACTATTTGTTCTGTAAACCTTCATCTAAGGTAAAAAAAAAAAAAAAAATTATCTATGTGAGATCAAATTGACCACAGCAACTCAAAAGGTTTGATGGGAAGCCTAGGGGGCAGTGAGTTGAAGATAATTGTGATGGAATGATTTGGAAAAGTATAGTGAGTATAGCAGCACAACTGGAAGAATGTACTCTATGTCACTGAATCGTCCACGTAGAAACTTTTGAAATGGTGTAACTTTGGGTATGTATATTTTCACTGGAAAAAGGTCCTCCAAGGTCGAGAAGGGAGAGTGTTGACATGTTGTTAACCAATGTCATAAAACAATATGTGTACTGATTGTTTAATGAGAAACTATTTGTTCTGTAAACCTTCACCTAAAGTACAATTAAAAAAAATTATAAAAATAATCCTAACAACTGGACCAACAAGCAACTTTATGATAAATGGAGAAAATATTGAAGTTGTAAAGGATTTAATTTTACTTGGATGCACAACCTACACCCATGGAAGCAACGGTCAAGAAATCAAACAATGCCTTGCATTGGGCAAATCTGCCACAAAAAATCTCCTTAAAGTCTTAAAAAGCAAAGATACCACTTTAAGGACTAAGGTTGGCCTAACCCAAGCCATGGTGTTTCCAATAGGCTCATATGCATGTGAAACCTGGACATTGAATAAGGAAGACCAGAGATGAGTTCATGCCTTTGAATTATGGTGTTGGTGAAGAATATTGGATATACCATGGACTGCCAGATGAATGAACTAATCTGTCTTGGATGAAGTACAGCCAGAATGTTCCTTAAAAGCAAGGATGGCAAGACTTCGTCTCCCATAAGTTGAACTTGTTATTAGGAGGGATTCGTCCCTGGTGAAGAGTATCATGCTTGGTAAAGTAGAAGGTCAGTTAAAAATGGGCTCAAGCATAACAACAATTGTGAGGATGATGCAGGACGCAGCATTGTTTCCCTCTGTTGTACAAAGGGTCACTATGAGTCAGAACATACTAGATGGCACCTAACAACAACAATGACAAAATTTAGGTGGTATACTGTAAAACGTAGACTAGATATGGAAATTTTTGTTTCTGTTTTTACACTAATAATGACTATATAAAGAGTAGATATGTTTCAATTTCTAGCTAAGAAATAAATTGTTGAATAGTATGAACAGAACTTTCTAGAACAATGAGACCTGTGAGAGTTATAGACTTTATTATATCTTTAACTTTAATATAACTGTTTTTTTTCTATTTCCCAAATTAACTTTCCTTTTGAGTCTTGCTTCAATGTAGCAACTTTTCAAAACTATACAAATATTTAAAAATGATAGTCTTGCTTAATGCTTTTAATTTTGGTGTTGCTGTTGTTGCTGTGGGCTATCCACTTGATTCTGACTTATGTGGGTTCATTAATACATTTTTTTCAGAGTCCTTTAAGAAAAAACAACAACAGTATTTCAAAGCTGAAGTGATATGAAGCTGTTCAAAAACCAAACATTATCAGCCTTGACTCTTAAATAACTTTTAATGGTTTCCTAAAGTAATTCATTATCTATGAATGTAATGTTCACTACTTAGGAGGGTGAAAAGAATCTCTCATGAATTCTGACATTAAAAAAACTATATATTAAAAAAATAATAATAATTGTAAGTCACCCTCACTATTTTACATATAAGGAATGTAAAGTTTAAACCAAAAAAAGAAACCCGTTGCCGTGGAGTCTATTACAACTCATAGCAACCATATAGCACAGAGTTAAACTGTCCCATAGAGTTTCCAAGGAGCTGCTGGTGGATTCAAACCGCCAACTTTTGGTTAGCAGCCAAACACTTAACCACTGAGCCACCAGGACTTAGAGAGATAAAATAAAGTATCCAGTCACCACTAATGTGTCCCAGACCCACAAATACAGCACAGACTGCATCCAAGGACTGCAACATCGAACACTAGATGGATTCTCCACCAAACTGACCTGAAATCTGCTTTTGGGTGGACAGACCCAGACATAGTTCATCTGACCCTCATAAGAGTGTCTGGGGAAAAAATCATCTTTTTGCCTTCCACTGACATGACAAAAAATCTGCAGCTGACTTTGCTTCACAAGACACCATGGTCAGTATCTCCTGTGCTTGGAAAATTATGCTGGACCTGCACAGTGAAGCCTGGTAAAACAGAGTATTCACACAAAGCCATTTATCTTTTTCCTGACTGACATTTACCTCAAGTCCAACAACTAGACCCTGATTTATCACTGGAGGAACAGTGGCAGCCTTTTAAAATTTATTTATTTTCCCATATATATATTGTTATGTCACTCTTAATTGCTCTCCCCATACTGTGACAGCACACTGTTCCTTTCCACCCCTGATTCCCCATGTCCATTCAAGCAGCTCCTAACTCTCTCTGCCTTCCCATCTCACCTCTGGACAGAAGCTGCCAGTTTAGTCCCTTGTACCTACTTGAGCTAAGAGGCACACTCCTCATGAGTATCACTTTATGTCCCACAATCGAGTCCAATCCCTGTCTGAAGAGTCAGCGTCAGAAATTGTTTTAGTTCTGGGCTCTGATAAAGAATCCAGGGGCCATGCCTTCGGGGTTCCTCCAGTCTCAGTCAGACCATTAAGTCTGGTCTTCTCACTAGAATTTGAGTTCTGCACCCCACATTTCTCCTGCTCCATCCGGGATTCTCTGTTGTGTTCCTGTCAGGGCGGTCATTGGTGGTAGCCAGGCACCATCTAGCTCTTCTGGTCTTAGGCTGATGAAGTCTCTGATTTATGTGGCTCTTTCTGTCTCTTGGGCTAATACTTTCCCTGTATCTTTGGTGTTCTTCATTCTCCTTTACTCCAGGTGGTTGGGACTAACTGATGCATCTTAGATGGCCACTTGCAAGCTTTTAAGACCCCAGATGCCACTCACCAACATAGCATGCAGAACATTTTCTTAATAAGATTTGTTATGCCAATTGTCCTAGATGTCCCCTGAAAGCGTGGTCACCAGACCCCTACCCCTACTACTCTGACCCTCAAAGTGTTTGATTGTATTCAGGAAACTTCTTAGCTTTGGTTTAGTCCAGTTGTGCTGACTTCCCCTGTAGTGTGTGCTGTCCTTCCCTTCACCTAAGATAATTCTTATCTACTATCTAGTTAGTAAATAACCCTCACCCTTCCTACCTGCCCTCTTAACAATCAAAGAAAGAATGTTTTCTTCTCTGTTTAAACCTTTTCTTGAGTTCTTATAGCAGTGGTCTTATACAATATTCGTCCTTCTGTGACTGACTAAATTCGCTTAGCATAAGGACCTCCAGCTTCCTCCATGTTATAAAATGTTTTGACATCTTCATCCTTGTTCTTTATCGCTGTGAAGTATTCCATTGTGTTGATAAACCATAATTCGTTTATCCATTCCTCCATTGATGGACACCTGGGTTGGTTCCATCCTTTTGCTATCGTGAACAGTGCTACAATGAACATGAGTGTGCATATATTTATTCAAGTGATGGCTTTTATTTATCTAGGATATATTCCAAGGAGCAGGATAGCAGGATCGTACAGTACTTCTATTTTTAGCTTTTTAAGGAAGCGCCAAATTGATTACCAAAGTGGTTGTGCCATTTTACATTCCCGCCAACAACGTATAAGTGTTCCAGTCTCGCCACATCCTCTCCAGCATTTATTATTGTGTTTTTTGGATTAATGCTAGCCTTGTTGGGGTGAGATGATATCTCACTGTAGTTTTGATCTGCAATTCTCTAATGGCTAATGATCCTGAGCATTTCTTCATGTGTCTGTTAGCCACCTGAACATCTTCTTGGGTGAAGTGCCTGTTCATATCCTTTGCCCATTTTTTAATTGGGTTTTCTTTTTGTTGTTGAGGTTTTGCAGTATTTTGTAGATTTTAGAGATCAGATTTTTGGTAGCCAAAAATTTTTTCCCAGTCTGTAGGTTGTCTTTTTACTCTTTTGGTGAAGTCTTTTGATGAGTGTGTTTGATTTTTAGGTGCTCCCATTTATATAGTCTCTCTTCTGGTGCTTGTGCATTGTTACTTATGGTTCGTATTGTGTTTATGTCATGTATTAGGGCTCCTAGCATTGTCCCTATTTTTTTCTTCCATGATCTTTATTGTTTTTGATTTTATATTTAAGTCTCTGATCCATTTTGAGTTAGCTTTTGTGCATGGTATGAGGTATGGGTCTTGTTTCAGTTTTTTGCAGATGGATATCCATTTATGCCAGCACCATTTGTTAAAGAGACTGTCTTTTTCCCAATTAACAGACTTTGGGCCTTTGTCAAATATCAGCTGCTCACAGGTGGATGAATTCATGTCTGGATTCTCAATTCTGTTCCATTGGTCTATGTATCTGTTGTTGTACCAGTACCAGGCTGTTTTGACTACCCTAGCTGTAAAATAGATTCTAAAATCAAGTAGTATGAGGCCTTCCACTTTGTTCTTCTTCTTAAGTAATGTTTTACTTATTCAGGGCCTCTTCCCTTTCCATATAAAGTTGGTGATTTTTTCTCCATCTCATTAAAAAATGCTGGTGGAATTTGGATCATGATTGCATTGTACCTGTAGATCACTTTGGGTAGAATTGACATTTTCATAATTTTGGGTTTCCCTATCTATGAGCAAGGTATGTTTTTCCACTTATGCAGGTCTCTTTTGGTTTCTTGCAGTAGAGTCTTGTAGTTTTCATTGTATAGATCTTTTATGCCTCTGGTTAGATTTATTCCTAAGTATTTCATCTTCTTATGGGTTACTGTAAATGGTATTGATTTGGTGATGTCCTCTTCAAGGTTCTCTTTGCTGGTGTAAAGGAATCCAACTGATTTTTGTATGTTTATCTTGTATCCTGAAACTTTGCTGAAATCTTCTATTAGTTTCAGTAGTTTTCTTGTGGATTTTTTGGGGTTTTCTGTGTATAAGATCATATCATCTGCAAATAGAGATACTTTGACTTCTTCTTTACCAATTTGAATGCACTTTATTTCTTTTTCTAGCCTAATTGCTCTGACTAGGACCTCCAGCACAATGTTGAATAAGAGTGGTGATTAAGGACATACTTTTCTGGTTCCCTTTCTCAAGGAGAATATATTCAAACTCTCTCCATTTAGGATGATGTTGGCTGTTGGCTTTGTATAAATGCCCTTAATTACACTGAGGAATTTCACTTCTATTCCTATTTTGTTGAGAGTTATTATCATGAATTGGTGTTGGACTTTGTCAAACACCTTTTCTGTATTGATTGATAAGACCATGTGGTTTTGGCTTTTGTTTTATTTATGTGATGGTTTACATTGATTGTTTTTCAAATGTTGAAACATCCATGCATACTGGTTATAAATCCCACTTGATCATGATGAATTTTTTTTTTTTTTTGATACGTTGCTGAATTCTATTGGCTAGAATTTTGTTGAGGATTTTTGAGTCAAAGTCCATGAGGGATGTTGGTCTGTAATTTTCTTTTTTTGTGGTGTCTTTACCTGGTTTTGGTATCAGGGTTATGCTGGCTTCAGAGAATGAGTTTGGGAGTATTCCATTCTTTTCTATGCTCTGAAATACCTTTAGTAGTA
>NW_004443991.1:4616056-4617380 GCF_000243295.1 Trichechus manatus latirostris | reverse complement strand
TTTGGCCAATGGTTTATCAATTTTGTTGATCTTTTCAAAGAACCAGCTTTTGGTCTTGTTAACTCTTTCAATTGTTTCTCTATTCCCTATTTCATTTAATTCTGCTGTAATTCTTATTATTTCCTTTCTTCTGGTGCCCGAGGGCTTCGTTTGCTGCTCTTTTTCTACTTGTTCCAGTTTTAGGGTTAATGTTTAGATTTTGGCACTTTCTTCTTTTTGGATGTGCATTTATTGCTATAAACTGACTTCTCAGCACTGCTTTTGCTGTGTCTCAAAGATTCTTGTAGGATGTGTTTTCATTCTCTGCTGATGCTATGAATTTCTTTATGCTGTCCTTAGTTTCTTCTATAACCCAGTAGTTTTTGAGCAAGGAGTTGTTCAGTTTCCATGTGTTTGATTTTTTTTCCCTGCTTTTTCTGTTGTTGATTTCTACTTTTATGGCTTTTTGGTCAGAAAAGATACTTTGTAATATTGTGATGCTTTGGATTTTGTTAAGGCTTGCCTTATGGCCTAATATGTGGTCTATTCTGGAAAATGTTCCATGTGCACGGGAAAAGAAAGTATACTTGGCTACTGTTGGGTAGAGTGTTCTGTATATGTCTATGAGCTCAAGTTGTTTGATTGTAGGATGTAGCTCTTTGGTGTCTTTGTTGAGCTTCTTTCTCAGTGTACTCTGCTGCACCAAAAGTGGTGTGTTGAAGTCTCCTACTACTATTGTGGAGCTGTCTAACTCTCTTTTCAGTGCTATTAGAGTTTGTTTTATGTATTTTGGAGCCCTGTAATTGGGTGCGTAAATATTTCTTATAGTTATGTCCTCCTGGCATATTGACCCTTTAATTATTATATAATGCCCTTCCTTATCTTTTGTGGTGGATTTTACTTTAAAATCTAGTTTGTCAGAGATTAGTATTGTCACTCCTGCTCTTTTATGAGTTTTATTTGCTTGATTTTTTTTTTTCCATCCTTTGAGTTTTGGTTTGTTTGTGTCTTTAAGTCTAAGGTGTGTCTCTTGTAGGCAGCATATAGATGGATCATGTATTTTTATCCAATCTGCCACTCTCTGTCTCTTTACTGGTGCATTTAGTCTGTTTACATTCAGCATAATTATTGATAGATATGAGTTTACTGCTGTCATTTTGCTGTCTTTTTTTGTGTGTTGTTCACAGTTTCTTTGCTCCACTTAATTTTATGTGCTGAGTCATTTTTCTGTATGTATTTTATTTTCATTGATGTTGATCTTGTGTTTGCTGAGTCTTTACATTTTTCTAGTTTTTTATTTTGACTTTTAGGATTGTTAGTTTCCTTTGTGGTTACCTTAATATTT
>NW_004443991.1:4580739-4615853 GCF_000243295.1 Trichechus manatus latirostris | reverse complement strand
AGAGGACTGCCTTTAGTATTTCCTGTAATTTTGGTTTGGTTTTTGCAAATTCCCTAAACTTCTGTTTATCTGGAAATGCCCTAATTTCACCATCATATTTGAGAAACAGTTTTGCTGGATGTATAATTCTTTGCTGGCAGTTGTTTTCCTTCAAGGCTTTATGTATATCATCCCATTGCCTTCTTGCCTGCATAGTTTCTGCTGAGTAGTCCGAGCTTAGTCTTATTGACTTTCCTTTGTGTATAACTTTTCATTTATCTCTAGCTGCTCTTAAAATTCTCTCTTTGTCTTTGGTTTTGGTAAGTTTGATTATAATATGTCTTGGTGTCTTTCTTTTTGGATCTACCTTATGTGGGGTTCAATAAGCATCTTGGATAGATATCTTCTCATCGTTCAAGATATCATTAAAGTTTTCTGCCAACAAATCTTCAACAATTCTCTCTGTATTTTCTGTTATCCCCCTCCTGTTCTGGTACTCCAATCACTCGTAGATTATTCCTCTTGATAGAGTCCCATATAATTCTTAGGGTTTCTTCACTGTTTTTAATCCTTTTATCTGATTTTTCTTCAAATAAGTTGGTGCTTTAGCTTCAGTCTCACTAATTCTGACTTCCATTGCCTCAATTTTACTCCTATAACTTTCTATTGAGTTGTATAATTCTGATATTTTATTGTTAATCTTCTGGATTTCTGATTGCTGTCTCTCTATGGATTCTTGCAGCCTGTTAAATTTGTCCTTATGCTCTTCTCTAATCTTTTTAATTTCCTCTATTGTGTGTTCTGAATTTTGCTTAATTTCCTTCCTAATTTGTTGAACAGTTCTGAATATTAATCCACCTCCAGTAATTCCAATAAATTTTCTTCCTCTGGAAAATTTCTATTTGCTTTATTTTGGGAGCTTGCTGAAGCCATCATGTATTGCCTCTTTATGTGATTTGATATTGACTGTTTTCTCCAAGCCATCAGTAAGTTATTATATTTATTTATTTTATGGTTGCTTACTGTGTCCTAGCTTCTTGTTTTGTTTTGATATGCCCAAACAGGCTGCTCTTATGAGCTAGTTTGATTTTGGAAACTTTGAAGCTCTAATGTCCTGCCACCAGGTTGTTAGATCTGTTACTAGGTATGTGAGCTCAGGAGTCTGCCCACTCCTCCTGTATGGATTCAGCTCAGGTGTCCAGCTAGATAGCCACCAAGTGTGTGGTGTAGGCTTTCACTTATAGTCCTAGACAGGCATGGGTGATTGGTGCAGACGCAGGCATCTGGCTGCAGCAGGGATACACACTCTGAGCAATGTAGGGGGCTGATGGCCTCCCCTGAGTGTCCAGGAGGAAGGCGCATCCCTGTTCCCTAGAGAGTGTAGGTGGGTGGGTTTTGCGGCTGTTCTATGAGCACCTAATGCTATTGGCTGTAAGGACTGGGGGCACCTCTTATTCACGGGCCCCTATTGCAGGTGGCTAGGTGGTGTGGGTGGCGCCTCAGTCTCAGGCTCCTGATGTGGGTAGGTGAAGACCCTGCTTAATGGGCAGAGCTGTGTCAAATGTCAAGAGCTTGCCACTTCACAGCTGAAACAGTTGAAGTTAGACTTCTGGTGTATACCCTGTTGTACTGTAGTAATGAAGGCCTATGCTGTTGAGATGGACCCACACAAGTCTATGCAGGGGAAAAAGCACTCAAAGTCCGTGGATCTCTTATGCCTGTGTCTATCAGGCAAAGGGGCTGTGCCTACCATGGGTTCCTAGCTTAGGGGAGCCGGCAGTTTATTTTTTCCCTTTTGTTAATTGGTTCACTCTACAAGGCAGGGAGAATGGTTCTGGGCATGTGATGGATCCTACTTCCAGCCCAGGGGGCTTGGCAAATGCTGAAGCCAGTCTGGGAGCCAGTGCAGAGCAGCGAGTGGGGAGGTAAATAGGAGAGAGTTTTTTCCCTAAGGGGTGTCTTTATGATCCGTGCAGTATGCTGTACGCAAGTACTTATCTTTTGTGGAGTGTTGCTTCTCACTGGTTATGGGTGGCTGTGTAGACTCTCTGGCTCTAGGTCTCTCCCAGTGTGGAAAACACACCTTCCGATCATGGCTGCTTGCCTGCCTCACCGCTCACCCACCTCACCACTCACCCACGAGCTGATCAGGCCTGAAGCATTCAGGCTCCTTCTGGGTCAAGTCTGTCAACTCCTTGCTGCGTCTGAACCATCTCTCTCTCCCCTGGCCACTCAGTCTGGTTCCTCAACTCTGCGTTTGATGTTCAGGGCTCCCAGATTGCCATATATAATCAAATCACTTGTTTCTCCTGGTCTTTGTTGTAAGAGGGTCCACCAGAAGTGTCTGATTACTCTGCCATTTTGGCCCTGCCATGTGGTAGCTTTAATGAATGTGAATGTGTTTTATTTCCTCACACAGATCTGTAGAATGCTAATGAAACACTATATGCTGTCAAATGGGATGAACACTGGACCATGATCCACTGGAGACCTGGGTTCCTTCCTTAGTCACTGCTTATAGGAGCTCAGTCTCCCTGAATCTCAATTTTCTTATCATTTACATGGGGGAATATAAACCATTGTTGTTGTGGTTGTATGCCATGGAGTCCATTCCAACTCACAGTGACCCTATACGACAAGGTAGAACTGTCCCATAGAGTTTACTGGGCTGAACTCTTTACAGGAGCAGGTCTCCAGGTCTTTTCTCCCACAGAGCTGCTGGTGGGTTCCAGTCACTGACCTTTCAGTTAGCAGCTGAGCACTAAACCACTGCACCACCAGGGATCTTTATAAAGCTATTAAACATATGAAAATCTATTGCAAACTGTAAACTCCCTTTAAGAAATATCATACTACCGCTAATTTTTTTCCTAGCAGAATTTTAAATGAAAAAGTGGGACAGAGCTGAACTAATCACATCAGCACATCAGCACTTTTCATTTTCACATTTAACCATCAGAAAATCAGTTTCAAATTTTTAGCGTTGTAAAGATATTTTAATAGGACTGAAAAGGCACAATTAGAGAACAAGTTAGAAGTTAAGTTTGGGAAGCAATTGAGAATGTGGTTGAAGGAATGAAACAGACATTTGGGAGAGAAGAGAGGAAAGAAGAAGAGAAGACAAAAAAAGAGGGGAGGGGAGAGGAGTAGAGGGAAAGAGAAAAGGTGAAGGAAAGGGAAGAAGAAAGAAGATAAAAGGAGAAGGAAAAGGCTGTGACATTGGGGATCCCTTACAATAATGTGGTTATAGAAGGTAGATTTAAGAAGGTAGCAGAAAAACAAGCAACCAGACACTTAGAAAGGGAGTAAAGAGGAGATAATTTTTCAATAATATCAATACAATATTATATCAATAGCTACCAATTATTGAGGAGCCCTGGTGGCTCTGTGGTCAAAAGCTTGGTTGCTAACCAAAAGGTCAGCAGTTTGAATCCACCTGTCAGTCCTTGGAAACACTATGGGTCAGTTCTACTCTGTACTATAAGATCGCTATGAATAGGAATCGACTAGATGGAAATGGGTTTGATTTTGGTTTGGACTGCAGACTATGGAGCCCTGGTAGTGCAGTGGTTAAGGAGCTTGGCTGCTAACCAAAAGGTCAGCAGTTCAAATCCACCAACCGCTCCTTGGAAACCTTATTGGGCAGTTCTATTCTGTCCTACAGGGGTGTTATGAGTCAGAATCAACTCGACAGCAACAGTTTTTTGTTTTTTTTGTGGCATCTTCATGATATTTGATATGCTTGAGTCCACTGTTGTGGCTATTGTGTCAATCCATCTCACTGAGGGGTTCCCTCATTTTTGTTGGCTCTCTGCTTTACCAAGCGTGATGTCCTTTTCTAACAGTCGGTCTTTCCTGATGACGTGTTCAAAGTAAGCAAGCTGAAGTTTTGCCCTCCTGGCTTCTAAGGAGTATTCTGGCTGTGTTTCTTCTAAGAGTAATTTGTTAGTTCTTCTGGCAGTTCATGACATATTCAATACTCTTCACAAACACCAGTTTTTAAATACATCCGTTCTTCTTCTGGCTTCCTTTTTTATTGTCCAGCTTTCACACACATATGAAGTGATTGAAAAGACCATGACTTGAACCAGGCACATCTTAAGTCATCAAAGTGACATCTTTGCTTTTTAACACTTTAAATAGGTCATTAGCAGTAGATTTTCCCAGTGCAATATGTCATTTGTTTTCTTGACTGCTGCTTATATGGACACTGATTGTTGATCCAAATAGAATAAAATTGTTGACAAGTTCAATTTTTTATCCATCTATCATGGTGTTATTTATAGGTTCAGTTGTAAGGATTATCATTTTCTTCACATTCAGGAGTAATCCATACTGAAGGCTGTAGTCTTTGACTTTCATCTATAAGTGCTTCAAGTCATCTTCATGTTTGGCAAGCAAAATTGTGTTATTGGTTGTTAATGCATTTTTCTCCAATTCTGATGCTTCATTCTTCTTCATATAATCTAGCTTCTTGATTTTATTCAGCATACATATTGAATAAATAAAGGGAAAAGATACAACTCTGCTGCACACCTTTTCCAATTTTAAAACCAAGCAATATCCCTTTGTTCTGTTCGAATGATTCCTCTTGATCCATGGACAGGTTCTTCATGAGCACACTTCAGTGTTCTAGAATCCTCATTCTTTGTAATGTTATCCATAATTTGTTGATTCACTCAGTTGAATGCCTTCACATAGTCATAAAACACAAGTAAACAGCCTTCTGGTATTGTCTACCTTTGGCCAAGAATCATCTGACATTAGCAGTGATATCCTTCGTTCAACATTTTGTTCTGAATCCAACTTAAACTTTTAGTCACTTTCTACTGACACACAGCTGCTTATTGAACATATTTAATTAATTTTCATGAGAACTTCTACATCCAGTTAATCCAGGGGCAGTGGATTTGTACTGACTTGCTCAGTTGTGACTACAGTAATAGAATCACATAGTACAAACCTTACTCTGTGCTTATGGTGGGATATTTCAGGGAAGAGAGGCAGATTATATACTTCGGGAAAGAAATGGGGGAGTTATAAAAACTAAGAACTGGACCAAATTTTAAAGGGTTTGGCTGATTTTTGGTTACAATTATATGGTTGATGTAGGTAAAATGCAACCACAAATTCTACATTTGTTTCTATAGTCATAAATGATATAGGAATTTCTGGTGAATAGTGAGTTATCATTTAAGGCCTTGTCCATACTTGCAGAAATGTAATCAAACTCACAAAATTTATTAGTCTCTCTCTCTCTCAGAGCCATCTCTCTTTTTGTTGACTTACATACAGACATTCAAGAATAATTATAAATAGCTATTGTCAGCCACACATTTTTTTCTCTTAATTTAACAACTGTTAAAGCAGATCCAAAATAATGTATATTTTCATAAGTGGACAGGCACTGACCATGCTGATTTTCCTCTCCCACTTCTCATTAATTAGAAGGCCCTAAGATCATTCCCTTTAATGAGACTTCCTTCCCACAAGTGGCTTCAGCCTATTAAATACTCACCTATAGCATGACAAGCCTCAAATAAAAATGGCTAAATTAGTATTGAATGTGATGATTTTTCAAGGTTTTGTTGCTCTGACCATTTGCTGGGGTGGATAATACAAACATAGATCCAAAATCAGCATATGATGAAGTACTTTAAGTAGCTAAAATTTTCTTGGAATATTGCAGAGAAAAGCATTCAAAGACTTTAGGAACAGAAATACTTGATTAGATATATTATCTGCATCCCACAACCCCATAATTAGGTCCCCCAGGAAGACCTGAGGCAGAGGTCAGTGTCTACTGATTTCAAGATGCAAGATGTATATTTGGAATAAGCACCTTTGAAAGGAAGGGAAAAGAAACAGAGTTGCTCAGAAAGAAGTTGAACTATGATGCAGGACTGACAAAGCTTCAGCCATCCCAGAACTGAGCTCTAGGGTGAAATTGTTAGTGTCCCAAATCAGGTGGAAATGTCAGACCTTTATATCCCACCTTGTTCAGTGTCTGGACATGCAGGCTGCTACAGAAGGGCATGACCTCAGGCATAGAAGATCTTTTCAGCTAAAAGAGATTCTGAAGGAGCTGATAGTTGAAGCCCTTTGTTAAGGGGTTTGAATTAATACAACTGCTTTCTATGTCTTATACCTCTGAAAAACACCATTTATTGAGTTAGTACCTATGAAAAAGGATGCAGTTCATCTAAACATTAAGCTGTCATGAAATATAACCAGTAACCAGTTGCTGTCAAGTAGATTCCAATTCATGGCAACCCCATGTATGTCAGAGTAGAACTGTGTTCCATAGAGTTTTCAATGGCTGATTTTTTTGGAAGTAAATTACCAGGCCTTTTTTCCTGATGTGCCTCTGGGTGGACTCAAACCTTCTGATTTTTAGTTAGCAGCCGAGCATGTTAACTATTTGCACTACCAAGGGACTCCATCGTAACATGTAAGAATTCCCAAATCCTTCCCTTGATTAATGACTTCTCCCTTGGACATTAGAGAAGAAATCAGGGAAAATCCATACTTTATTACTAGGTAAAACTTTGTTCTCCAATACAAAATTCTAGTAAATTAAGCAGAGGAAGTTGAGGTCTCCTTTCTCTGAATAACATAGGCCAAAGAATCTAAAAACAAAACAGTTTTTCTTTGCTTAGTCCCCCTAAAAGAAACAGACCAGAATCCAATTATTACTCATCCTGAAAATGTTAAGTGAGAAGATTCAGCATAAGAGGAAAACTAATTCCAGTGCCTGCAGCCAGGCTGACCAGAGATTTCTCCCTTAGGCATGTGAGCTAGGATCACAAATCCCAAAATGAAGCTTATGAAATGAGACCATGATTGTATATTCTTCTATCACGAACTTCTTGTAAAGCTCCAGTGACCACAATGAAGCTTCCAATGTTAGGAACCATGCACCGCCCTTGGACTTGGATCAATGCCAGCATTTTGGATTTATGAGAGTCCAAAAAGGGAATGAGTGAGGGAAACAGAAAAAAAAAAAATCCCCCAAAGAAGAGGAACAGGCCCATGCTATACCTCACCAAGCTTTAAATCACACTTTTGAGATGTGATCTTTCATTCCTTGGAGAACTCAAAGCTCTGTCATCATGATGCCTTAAACTATTCTGGCATTTGGCCAATATAGATTTGCGTTTCTAATCTATAAAATTGAAAAATGGTGATGGAATAGGGCGGAAAGAGGTCAAATGCTTCTATTCCTTTAGATTTCTTAACTAGATTGTTTGCAATTAAAAAGAATATGAATTTCTAGGAGACACTTTAATAAATTACTGGAATCTACAATTTCTCTGAGCATGCCTTCTCTTCTAAGAACTTTATGCTGATACGTCATAGTTGCTAAAACTTTCAACACTAGGTGTATTTCCACTTCTCAGAACACTGTATCTCTGCTTGTCAGCCAGCTAGATACTCTAAATGAATTATAAAGGTTAAAGATGGCTTTGTCTTTTTCTCTCTTAGGCTGAGAGAACAAGAAGTGGAGTAAGTAGAATTATGACCCTTCTCAGTTAATTTCTTTTCCTTCTTTTAACAGTTGCCTGTGAAGATCTTCCAGTGCCTCTGACAAACTCTCAAAGAAGTAGGTTAGGTGTCAAAAGTGGTAACTGCCAGGAGAACCTTTGAGAGCTCGAGTCTGCCTGGTAGAAATGGTTTATAAGTGTTGGGTCTCATGAGGGTCCTTTTGGTCTTGTGCCCACAATGAATAAAAGACTGGTTTGTAGCCAAAAGCATCGTATTTGGTGATGTTACGGCCTGGAAGCAATTTGAACTTCAAGAGTTCAATCCTAGCTCCCTACTTCTTTCTAAATGATTAATATGCAACCAAGTAGGTTTTATTTTTTCAAAGAACTATATTATAAACAAGACGATGTGTTTTCGTATGTGTGTGTTGGGTCAAGCAGTTGTGAGGTGGATAGGGACTGATAACAGTTAGACCATAAAGAAGAAACATTGATAACATGGAATATTTGAATAAGTATAGAAACAACATCAAAAATCTATGGTTTTATGAGTTAGAAAACAGAAATGACTCCCTTGCAAAGGTCAAGTCAGTGTAAACAGTAAGTTTCAGCGGTGACAACAGAAAAGGGTTCTAGAGCACAGTACTGAGATAGCGCTCCAGGACGTTGACTGTTGCAAGTCCAGCATTATGAGCATTAAATGCTGTTAATTTGAGACTCAGAAATGAAATTAAGTGAGTTATTGTTGATGTGATTTGCATGCAAAGTCCACAGTTAATACTAGAGGAAGTGCTTTGGAGGGATAAAAGAATGTGAGTCTATGGATTTATCTCAGGGAAGGAAAGAAAAAGTTAGAAAAAAAGAGGTGGTTGTTTCCTTTAAGAATCACTCCTTCCTATTCACAGTCTCAGGATCCTTACCATTACCTCATGGGGTATGCTGAATGAAAGTTTGAAAATCTATGGCAATTATTATCTGCTTATCCTTTGATATTATTGTTGTTAGTTGCCACTGAGTTTATACTGACTCATGGTGACCCATGTGCACAGAGTGGAACTGCTCCATAGAGTTTTTGAGGCTATGACCTTTTGCAAGCAGATCACCAGGCCTGTCTTCAGAGGCACCTCTGGGTGGAGTCGAATCACCAACCTTTCAAGCACTTAACCGACTACCCCACCCAGTGATTCCTGTATCAACCCTTAAAAATACATTAGGGAACAGTGAGAGAAATAAGAAATAGATGTAAGAAGGAAAATAATATTTTCCTCATTTTAATTCTCTCTTAACATTTTATTGAAATTTTATCTGGGGCAGTGTGGAGTTTGTTTGTTTGTTTGTTTTTTACCACTACTGGACATGACATCTCTAAGCCTAATATTTACGAAATTTAGATAATGTGATGCTGTTTTAATGCATAAAATGACTAATATGGACAACACAGAAACCCTGGTGGCATAGTGGTTAAGAGCTAGGGCTGCTAACCAAAAGGTTGGCAGTTTGAATCCACCAGGCACTCCCTGGAAACTCTATAGGGCAGTTCTATTCTGTCCTATAAGGTCGCTATTAGTTAGAATCAACTCGAAGGCACCGGGTTTGGTATTTTTTTTTTTTGTTTATGGACAACATTCTGTACAGGATAAATTAATTGATTTAAAAGTGCACTACAAAATGGGAATAATCTACATGTTATTTTAATATACTTAAGAAATATAAATATAAACAATAACTAGAGAATGTATAAAAGATTCACATTTTAAAATCTCATACAAATAAGAAAATATTTATATAAAAATTCTCATATTAAATGTATCAGTCAAGGATCTTAATTATGAGCAGCAGAAAGTGACTCTGATGTAAATAAGCAAAGAAGGCATTTATTAACTGGATATTGATCGGCTCCCGGAATCTTAGAGAGTCTGTATAACCAGGATCAGAGACTGTAAAACCAGTATCCAAGCCGAAACTCATGTGTAGAACTGACGTGGTGGGAACACCACTACAAAGTACTATTATACTTCAGCGTGGACACTGTCACCACCACGTTGATCAAGCGCTGCCCCAACTTAATTTTTCTGTAACTCCACAATCACCAAAATAGATTCTTCTTGGTTTGTGCTATTTTCTTGTCACTGGTTTCCAATTCAATATCTGGGGTTGATTTATCTGGTTGGGGAAGTTTAACTGCCTGAACTCTAGCTGCAAGGGAGGCTGAAACAGTGAGTATCTTCTATACCAACCATCTAAAATAGGTGGTGGGCTCTGTCACCTACAAGATTCATAAAACCAAGAATCTCTAAAGCTTTAATGATGCTTTCAGGGGGCTTCAATGGTGACAATCTAAAGAAAAAAAAAGTCAGGGGAGGCAAAGTTTATTACATTAACAACTTATTAATACACATAAGGGATAGTCATCTCTAGTCTTGTCTTCATTTCTCTTTTTTTTTTTTAATGTAAATTTCCTGATCCTTGTTTGTGTATATGAGTTATAATTTGTGATAATAGTCTATACTTACTAGTGATAGAATATGTTCAGTCTCTCATACTTGCTTAAAATTTATTTGAAGTACACCCTTTGTCTATTAATAATGGTTAAAGTTGGCTCATTTCAATATGCTCTGAAAAATGATGATTGCGTAATTTGCATATCAACCAAAGAATGACAGTGTTTTGCAGCCTTACAGACATTCTCTATTTCGGTGTTTCATTTAAATGTTGTCGAAATGCATATCTGTAGGTCCACTCACAAAAATTCTGAAATATTAGAACTCTAAGATGATTCTGATACAGTTGGGCATGCTCAGTTATCTAAGAAACACTACTTAATATTGAGTGTTCTTTATCCTGTGACTGTGTGGACTTTTGCAACAGAGGATAAAGACTGAATTCTTTACTGAATCTACAAATGAATGAAGCTTTATTGAAGCTGCAAATGAATAAATTCTGCTCATTTCTGTGTAGTTTCACCAAATTCTCCCAATTTGAAATAACATGTAGAATTTTATAACTTCCATGAATAACACTGACTAGACTATTAAAAATATTGTTTTAGTAAAAAATCAGATAAATTTATATATTTATTCAATTATTATAATCTTAATATAAACAGATTATCTTATTTTTATACTAGATATGGCATTAACCACAAAGTTATCTACCAGAGAACTCCACCATATTTCTCCCTACCCCCTCTTCAACAGTGGTATAATATTTAAGCATTAAAGAAACTTGAAATAATACAAAGTTAGTAAGGTTTCAAAGATCACATCAAACATTTTTGTTTTTGAATCTTAATATATACTTTTCTGCTCTAGTATCTCTATTTTATCACCTATCATAGAACACTATGAAATTGACATTATACACTGTTAATAGGAAAGCAAAATAAGAATCAGTGATATATGCTTTTATTTGATTTAGTGAAGTTCTCTAGCTGTGTTGCCTTTTTATTGTTTTCCAGCCATATCTTCAACATAAAAAAATAAAATAAAATAAAACAAACCCATTGCAGTTGAGTCTGAATCATAGGGACCCTATAGGACGAGTAGAACTCTGCCATAGAGTTTCCAAGGAGCAGCTGGTGGATTTGAACTGCTGATCTTTTGGTTAGCAGCTGTAGCTTGCCGTAGTTCTTAACCACTGCACTGCTAGGGCTCCTATCTTCAACATATCCTTTATAAAAGGTGACATTCAAAAGTTTTTCAGAGTTGAAACTGTGAATTCTTATCTTACACCTCTCTCTGTGTCTCTCAAGTTACTCACGGCATGTTAGAAATACTACCAAGAAAGAATTTATCTAAAATGTTCTGGCACTTTCACTTTAGTGACCAAACTGAATTAATGAAAAATGTGAGTGATGATGGAAAAGTTTGGGAGGCCTGCTTATCAGAAGATAAGACTTGAAAAATAGAAACTGTCACTACTGAAGTTGAATAAGTACAAATGCCAATTGGTCTGACAGAAATTTTATTTGGAGTCCTTATTTAAAATATATTTATTTCTTAATATGTTAATACTTCAACTATGTATTCACCTTCTGTGCCTTAGTGTACCCCTAAGTAGTTCACAGTTTTCATCATGAGAAAAGAAAAAAATCAACATGGACAAAGGAGTGAACAGAAGAATAACCATTTGTTACCACCATTTGAGATCCTGCAGAAATTATGTTATGCTATTTTATTTCTCAAATTGTCTACAACAATATATTATTTAACAGAAATGGAACTTTCTTAATCTCTTTAACATTTTTTAAACACCTAACATAGATATCAAATTCCTACAGTTAAAAGAAGATGCTTCTACTTGAATCATTTATATTTATTCTCCAGTGCTTGTCTTTTCATATTGCTATAAGATAAATATTTTACCCTTTGGAGCAGTACTCTGTTTCAAACAGATGGACAAACTTTCCTTTGGTACCACAACAGAAAACATAGCTCTGTTCATAGGACCAACAGAGGTGAAAACAATATGAAGAAGGGATATTGCAATTCTGACAATGAAAAGAAAAATTTTATTAGAAGGAAAACAAACATTTTGTAAAGGCAAAAATACAGATTCATGATCAAGTTTAATTTGATAGTGTTAAGTTAAATATCCAACTATTCGGGTTTCATTGCATTTCACTGTTATTTCTTTCTCCAGGTCAACGCAGATTCAGAGAGCACACAGCTGGAAAGAAATAGAAATACGTCACTGTGTTGTTAATGCCCAACAGATGTGAAGATTGCACAGTTCTTCGACTGATGTTTGAAGGGACTGTACAGAAAGAATTTGAAACAATTCTAGCAAACAATTACTCAGGCTGAGTCTATCCAGTGCAAAGTAGAGAGATTGCAGTTGCATGAGTCATTGACAGAGGAAAAATGATCAAACGAGATCTTTCAGACCACAGAATATTTCCCTCTTTCTGTGGTATTCTCAGAGTCCTGGTGGTGCAGTGGTTAAGAGCTTGGCTGCTGACTAAAAGGTTGGCAGTTTGAATCCACCAGCCACTCTTTGGAAACCCTCTGGGGCAGTTCTACTCTGTCCTATAGGGTGATTATGAGTCTGAATCAATTTAACATTAACGGGTTTGTTGGGTTTTGGTGGTGTTCTATGATATTTTCTCTCTCTATGTGTTTATTTTGTCTTTTTTCTTTTTGTTGTTGTTGTTAGGTGTCATCAAGTCGGTCCTCACTCATAGTGATCCTGTGTTCAACAGAATGAAACACTGCCTGGTCATACTACATCCTCACAATCATTGTTATGTTTGAGCCCATTGTTACAGCCACTGTGTCAATCCATCTCATCTAGGGTCTCCCTGTTTTTTTCTGACCCTCTCCTTTACCAAGCATGATGTCCTTCTCTAGGGACTTGTCCCTGCTAATAACTTGTCCAAATTACATGAGACGAAATCTCGCCATCCTCACTTTCAAGAGCACTCTGTCTGTATTTCTTCAAAGGCAGATTCATTTGCTCTTCTGGCAGTCCATGGTATATTCAATATTCTTCTCCAACACCACAATTCAAAGGCATCAATTCTTCAGTCTTGCTTATTCATTGTCCAGCTTTCACATGCGTATGAGGCAGCTGAAAATATCATGTCTTGGGTCAGGCTCACCTTAGTCCTCAAAGTGACATCTTTGCTCTTTAACACTTTAAGGAGGTCTTTTACAGCAGATTTGCCCAATGTAATACATTGCTTAATTTCCTGACTGGTGCTTCCATGGGCATTGATTGTTGGATCTATGTAAAATGAAATCCATGACAACTTCAATGTTTTTACCATTGATCATGATGTTGCTTATTAGTCTGGTTGTGAAGATTTTTGTTTCCTTTATGTTGAGGTGTAATCCATACTGAAGGCTGAAGTCTTTGATCTTCATCAGTAAGTGCTTCAAGTCCTCTTCACTTTCAGCAAGCAGAGTTGTGTCTTCTGCATATGGCAGGATGTAAATGAGTCTTCCACCAATCCTGATGCCACATTCTTCTTCATATAGTACACAGCTTCTCAGACTATCTGCTTAGCATGCAGATTGAATAAGCAGGGTGAAAGAACGAAACCCTGACGCATATCTTTCTTGATGTTAAACCATGCAGTATACCCTTGCTCTGCTAGAACAACTGCCTCTTGTTCTATGTACAAGTTTCACGTAAGCACAATTAAGTGTTCTGGAATTTCGATTATTCACAATGTTATCCATAATTTGTTATGATCCGCACAGTTGAGTGTCTTTGCACAGTGAATAAAAGTTAAGCAAACATCTTTCTGGTATTCTCTGCTTTCAGCCAAGGTCCATCTGACATCAGCAGTGATATCCCTCTTTCCATGTCCTCTTCTGAATCCAGCTTGAATGTCTGGCAGTTCCCTGTTGATGTACTGCTGCAACTGCTTTTGAAAGATCTTTAGCAAATTTTTACTTGCATATGATATTAATGATATCATTCGATAATTTCTGCATTCAGTTGGATCACTTTTCTTTGAAATAGGCATAAATATAGATGTCTTCCAGTCAGTTGTCCAGGTAGCTGTCTTCCAAATTTCTTGGCAAAGATGAGTGAGCAACTCCCTCACTGCATCTTTTGTTGAAACATCTCAGTTGGTATTCTGTCAATTCCTGGACCTTGTTTTTTATCAACGACTTCAGTCCACCTTGGACTTATTCCTTCAATACCATCAGTTCTTGATCATGTGCTATCCCTGAAATGCATAAACCTCAACCAATTCTTTTTGTTATAATGACTCTGTGTATTCTTTCCAACTTCTTTTGATGCTTCTTGAGTTGTTCAATATTTTGCCCATAGAATCTTTCAAAACTGCAACTTGAAGCTAGAATTTTTTCGTTTCTTTCAGCTTGAGAAATGCCAAGTGTGTTCTTCCCTTTTGGTTTTCTAACTTCAGGTTAGATTTTTTTTTCCTAGACTTTATTAACCTAAGTTTAAGTAAGCCTTGGCTATATAAGTATTTGAATTCTTGCATTTAGTGGATTTTCACAACATAATATTGTCTATCCTTATTTTATGCTTCTTGATTGACAATATTGCTGCTGACTCAAGAGCTTACTGAATTTTGTTTCTCCTATGTCCTGCAGCAGGGAAAAGTATATGCAAACTTTTCAGCATTTAAAAGTTTAATATTTACAGTATGCCATCCTATTGCCCAACAATCTAATTTTTTTTTAATGTCTGTGATCTGATACCAAAAATACCTTAAAAACAAGTTATTTACTCAGGCTAGAAAACATATAGACTGAAAGAAAAGAGGACTGTTATGTCAGCATTTTGTAGCCTATGAGTACATTGCCATGATACTTAATTCCAAATGACTTTTTTTTCTTTCTAATATTTGATTTGTTTTGGAAAATTAGAGATCTTGCAATATACTTGTATAAATAATTTGTAGAAAAAAATGTTTTGGGCTAGGTTTGTTCTGCCCTTGTGACAACATATCTCATTCGCGTCTAGGGAATGCAAAGAAAAGCTGGGCACTTGGAAATCATCCAAAACCGGAATAAGCATTACCAAACCAAAATTAAACCCATTGCTATCGAGTCAATTCCAACTCATAGCGACCCTATAGAACAGAGAAGAACTGCCCCATAGAGTTTCCCAGAAGTGCCTGGTGGATTTGAACTGCTGACCTTTTGGTTAACAGCTGTAGCACTTAACCACTACACCACCAGGGTTTCCATATAAGCATTAGGTGAAGGGAATAAGTATTAGGTGAAGGAAATAAATGTTTACGAAGTAGAATTTGAGAAAAAGTCTCAGAAAAGGAGATATGTATTTTTATACAGCAACTTAAACATGTCTACAAAATCATAACAATAGATGTATAAAGAATTTGGATTTCAGATGATCCCATAAGAGTTCTATAGCTGAGACAGCACTTCAAAATTACTCTACTTTGAAGAAAGAAGACCAATTCTTTATATAACTGAGTCAGTTGAAAGTCCATTATCAAGGGGGCATGACCTTGAGTGATGTGGCTATCTTGGAATGAGGGCAATATCTGGAGAGCAACTTAGATGAGAGCTGTCACATGCTGAGAATTCCAGAAGGTAGAAGTATCAGTTTCTCAATTCTGAAGGGGAGATCTGAGGTAGCAAACCACAATTTCCACTACAGTCCAACTCTTGTGTCACTTGGATCCAGTTCCTTCCTATAATATGTTTTAGGAACTGCACTCTTAAGTTCTGGTTTCTCTCTTTACTTGGGGAAATTTATAAAAGAAAGAAAAGTGGGACAAATTACAGCCACTACTGCTGTATACTCTCTGAAGGGCGTAATTGATGATACTTATTGCCTCTGTCCTCTGCAACCCAGTTCAGACTTGCCCTAACCTTGATTAGTACCTCTGCTAGTCTAGGCAACTTACTTAAGTCATTCTGTGGATCAATATGAACTGATTTCTTGAAATCCAATGCTGAAATGCATTTTATGTTTTGGTGACCAGAGAGATATTTTCCTTGTGTTAGTTGCTGCCAAATGGAAGGACGTGTTTGTTCTTATTCATGATCCTCAATTAGCTGCAACTTCTATAGAAATGAGAATAAAGAAACTCCCAAAATGTTGAACTGCATAGAAGAGTTTCTGTAAAGCATTCCTTGAAAAGGAGAGTTGTTCAAATCCACCATGAGAATGTAAGGAACTTTGGATTGAATATATGATAGTAAGAAGTGTTCTCTAATTTCATGCCTTTGACCCAAGCGTTGATTGATACTTTAATAGAATAGGCTCCAATTGCTTGGTTTCTTCATGTAGGAATATCCCTACTATTGAGAGAACAGGATGATACGATTGAGGCTGTGGCAGATCTACTGTATTTTTACACAAATAAGACGCACCTTCTATGTTTGTTTCTCAACCACTCCCACTACACACAAACTATTTTCATAAGTGCCGCTATGCTAATTTTTCACTTGTTGCTGTAAAAAAAATTAGTATAGCACATTTACATAAATATCTCACAGGAGAAGAGAGAGGTTGACAAACAAACATAGAAGATGTGCCTTATTTGCATAAAAATACAGTGCTAGTTCTCCCCTAAGTAGAGTAGAATAATAGACATAAATTTGAATCATTCAAAAGAAAGGAGACCATAATTTAAAAGAAAAAAAAAAAAAAAACTCTGACAAATAAAGCAGGTAGAAATATTCAGATGGTTAATTTAAAATGGCCTGGAAAAGGAAGAGATAGAGTAGCTACTAAAAATGTAATGGACCCTAGAATAAATTAGGTAATCTAGTTGCTATACTAACTCTTCAAATTATAAAAGAACCGTGACAATTAATTGATTAATAATTCAATCTAATTTTCTTTCTTGCTAATGAACAGCAGAACATCTTGCAAGGGTTGGATTCAATCTCCAAATATATTTGATCATTAATATAAGTATTACCGTAAGTTTTGCTATAATCAATCAAATTAATCGTATCTACTACACCAGTGTTAAATAAAATTGTTATTTTGAAACATTCTATTGATACCTTTCATAAAATTCAAATTTCATTTGTGAAAGGAGGTGAAAGAGGTTTTACACTTTTAGTTTTTTCAAAGTTATGTGTGAGAATATTTAGTAAACTGACGTTACTTAAAAGGAGTTGGCAAACTTTTTCTTTATAGGGCCAGATAATAAATAGTTTAGACTTTTCAGGCCACACATAGTCTCTCTTCCTTCTTCTTTTTGATCGTCCGTTGTTTTAATAATGCTGTAAAAATGTAAAAGACATCTTTTTTCCAAGGCATAAAAGAATAGGACCATGGGTCAGATTTGGTCTTTTGATTTGATCTCCACTTTTTAAATCAATATCCACACCCTATTGACTGATACATATGATGAGTATTCTGATATTTATCCTTCTGATTTTTTTTTCCAAGAATGTTGTAAAACAAGCTGTCTTAGGCTGGGTTCTGTAGAGAAGCAAATCCAGTAAGGCATATAAATATATATAGAGATTTATATCAAGGAAATGGCTTACATAGTTGTAAAGGGTGGAAAGACCAAAGTTCATGGGTCAGGCTGGAGGATTCTTCTGACTCATGTAGCCACAGGGGCTGCCGAACTCAAGATCAGAAGATCAGACAGAAGCCCTCTGGGCTCACAGGCTGCCAAGGCTGATGAATCCCAAGATGAGAAGGTAAGCTGCTAGCTCAAGTCCCAAGAACCAGATGTCAGATGACCAGGAGCCAGCTGCAGGATCCACAGTGAGCAAAAGCCAGCGAGCTTTGCCAGAAAATCCACCTATATTGGATGCAGGCCACACACCAAGGAGACTCCCTTTCAATTGATTGGCTGCTCATAGCAGATCTCATCGTGGAGATGATTACATCATTACATAACTGATAAACTGCATCATAACTGCCACATCACTAAGAATCATGGCCCAGCCAAGTTGACACACAAACTTGACCATCACAGTATGCCCCTTGTCAATTTGACACCTATAGACATCTCTAAATAAAGACAATTATAAAGTCGTACTTGGGCCTAACATGATACAACTAACGTACGCACAACCAAAAATACACTAGTCCTGTTTACATCTTATATTTTATAAGTGAAGAAAAAAAAATTTGATGCACACATACAAAGAAGAAATACTTGTAGCAATTACAGCCCTCTTTTCTGCAACTATCACATGGTCATAGCTGGTATTTACAACTACCTTCTTCCACCACCCAATACGTATTCCTTTACCCTCAGCAAGCACCTCAGCTGGTATGGTTTTTTTCCTGGTGGGGTGACCCAAACCTTTATTTCTGATGGGTCTAGGTTATTAGTAGTCATGTTGAAATTAGGTTGCTGTAGTTTTTCATTGACTTTAATCACAGGCTATGGTAGTACTAGGAGACATCCTAAGGAATCCCCTGTATTCTAGACATACTCCATTATGTAATATCAATCTGATTTCCTCTTGGTAACCAGGATCAATCACACCAGCTGATATAGTAACTCCCTTCTTTGCTCGTTGATCCAGAGGAATGAGGACACCAAAGTGGCCAGGTGGTATTCTTCTAGTTCAATGGAATCTGTGATGTGTCTCCAGGTGGGAGCGTTCCTCCCTTTGTAACTAAGACCTCTAGATATGCAGAGCATAGGGTTGCGGGGAC
This sequence comes from Trichechus manatus latirostris, assembly GCF_000243295.1. Classification (NCBI taxonomy): domain Eukaryota; kingdom Metazoa; phylum Chordata; class Mammalia; order Sirenia; family Trichechidae; genus Trichechus; species Trichechus manatus. Next base: position 4,597,299 of record NW_004443991.1, on the reverse strand, counting down.
AGGAAGTTTTTTGCAAGGGGTTCACTAGAGGTAATAGTATGCAGTGCCACTCCCATTTCAACCCCTTGATTCCTGGACCCATGAATCCTGGCTATGGGAGAAACAGCACCATATATTGGATACTGGTTTAGAGCATATACAGCCTCCTGGAGAACATTGCTCCAACTCTGCAAGGTATTGCCACGTAGCTGGTGCCGTAATAGTGTCTTTAGAAGGCCATTTCATCATTTTATCAAGCCAGCTGCTTCAGAATGATGGAAAACAAGTTAAGACCAGTGAATTCCATGTGTATGAGCCCATTGCTGCACATTATTTTCTGTGAAGTGAGTCCTTTGATGTAAGGTGATGCTGTGTGGGATACCATGATGGTGGGTAAGGCATTCTGTAAGTACCCGGATGGTAGTTTTGGCCAAAGCATTGTGTGCAGGGGAGGCAAAGCCATATCAAGAGTGTCTATTCCAGTAAGGAGAAAAAAAAAAAGAAAACAAGAACAAAAAATGCTGCCTTTTCCATGATGGAAGTGGTCCAGTGCAATCAACCTGCCACCAGGTTGCTGGTTGATCTCCTTGAGGGATGGTGCCATATCAGGACTCAGTGTTGGTCTCTGCTGATGGCAGATTGGGCACTCAGCAGTGGCTGTAGACAAGTCATCCTTGGTGAGTACAAGTCCATACTGCTGAGCACCTGCGTAACCTCCATCCCTGCCACCATGGCCACTTTGTTCATGAGCCCACTGGGCAATTATGGGAGTGTCTGGGGAAAGAGGATGACTGGTTTCTGCAGCACTCGTCATCTTCTTCACTTGATTGTTAAAATCCTCCTCTGCCAAAGTTACCCTTTGGTGAGCATTCACATGAGACACAAATATCTTCACTTCTTTGGCCTGAATGGGTCTATCCATATATGTCTTCCCCATACCTCCTTGTCACCAATTTTCCAGTCGTGTTCCTTCCAAGTCCCTAAACATCCAGCCAAACCATTGGCCGCAGCCCATGAATCATATACAATCACACATTTGGCCATTTCGCCTTCCAAGCAAAGTGAACAACCAGGTGCACTGATCGAAGTTCTGCCCATTGGGAGGATTTTCCTTCATCACTGTCTCTCAGGGAGGTCCCAGAACGGGGCTGTAGTGCTGCCACTGTTCACTTCTGAGTGGTTCCTGCATATCGTGCAGAATCGTCTGTAAACCAGACATGAGTTTTCTCTTCCTCAGTCAACTGATCATAAGGAACTCCCATGAGGCCAATAGTGTAGACTGGGAGAGGGAAGGTAATGTGACAGGAGTGGAGACGATGAGCATTTGGGTCACTTCCTCATGCAACAAACCGAGCCTTTAGTTATTGCTCAGGCCCGATCTCGTATATACCACTTCCATTTAATGATGGAGTATTGCTGTGCTTGTCCAACTTTATGGTTCTGTGGGTCAGACAACACCCAGTTCATGATGGGCAACTCAGGCCTCATGGTGACTTCTTTTTCCGTGGCTAAGCGTTCAGTCTCTACTAAGGCCCAGTAACAAGCCAAAAGTTGTTTCTCAAAAGGAAAGTAGTTATCTGCAGAGGATGGCAGAGCTTTTCTCCAAAGTCCTAAGGGTCTGCGCTGTGATTCACCAATAAGGACCTACCAAAGACTCCAAACAGCATCTCTATCTGCCACTGACACTTCAAGCACCATTGGATTAGCTGGATTATATGGTCCAAGTGGCAGAGTGGCTTGCACAGCAGCCTGAACCTGTTGCAGAGCCTTCTCTTGTTCTGGTCCCCACTCAAAACTAGCAGCTTTTCGAGTCACTTGATAAATAGGCCAGAGTAGCATGCCCAAATGAGGAATATATTGCCTCCAAAATCCAAAGAGGCCCACTAGGGGCTGCGCCTCCTTTTTATTTGTGATAGTGGCCAGATGCAATAATTTATCGTTCACTTTAGAAGGAATATTTCTACACTCCACACATCACTGGGCCCCTAGAAATTTCATTGGGATGGAAGGCATCTGAATTTTTGTCAGGTTAATTTCCCACCTTCTAGCATGAAAGAGTTTTACCAATAATTCCAGAGTCATTGCTACTTTCCCTTACTAGGTCCAATCAACATAATGTTATCAATGTAATGGAACAATGTGATGTCTTGTGGAAGGGGAAGGAAATCAAAGTCCCTGTAGATGAAATTATGACATAGTGATGGAGAGTTGATATAGTCCTGGGTAGGACACTGGAGGTATATTGCTGGCCTTGCCAGATGAAGGCACAGTGCATAATCCATGCTTCAGCAAACCAACCAAATAAACTATTAGATACTTTCCTAATCTCTTGAGCTGAAACATTGGAATGAAGAATCTGTGCTTAGTGAGCCCATATCAATAAACTCAGACTGATCCAACTTTATTTTCCTTGCCCCATTATCCCACACCCTTAATAGCCATTCCCACATGTATTCCCCCATGTTTCTGTTTGTACTTATGAGAAAACTCAAGCAATTCTTTTGGAGTGTAGCATACCTCCTTCTGTGTCATGCTTTGTACTTCACCTTTTGGGGCTTAGTGGGATTTAAGTCTAGTTACAGGTCTAGAAGCAAAAATTGGTGGTAGGGATATGCTCTGAGAACATTCAGCAAAGTCTTGTAAGGCATCTGCCTCAGATGATACACCCAGGCAATGACTCAGATGCCTCCCCAGGGGATGACTCAGACAAAGGCTCTTCAGGCACAACTGAGTTAATCTCATTAGATGAGGGTGGAGGGACTAATGGTCTTAATGGGGAGGGTGGCTTAGCTGGCAAACATGGAGTAATCTCTTCAGATTGGAGTAAGAGGGCTGGTTCTGTTGGCAATAGTGATTCAACAGAATTTATGGGCTCAGTGTCCCCAGCTTCCCGATTATTTGCCCATATGTCCCTATCCCAAGTTTCAGGATCACTTTTCTTTCCAATAAATGCCCTCACTTTTACTTCAGACACCATTCAAGATTGGGGATTCAATTGACATTGTAATTCAGGCACTCTTACTGTAAGACTCTGGGTTTGGTATTTGGCAATATCATGCTCTGTTACTACAAGAAATAAGGCTTTCTTTCAAGGCACAAGTGGAAACTTTAAGATTATTTGTGTGGTGCTTAAGCTGTTATTCTGAAGCCCTAACCAACCAGCTTCCTTACACTTCTCATTCCAATAGAATTGTAGAAGGATATCAAACATGTGATCACCCAGAGCCTCGCCTCTCACCAATACTTGATCTATTAGTGGTGATATTTTATGTATCTCTATTACCACCTCATGACATGGATTAGCAATGCCCTCTTTACTACTGGAAGCAAAGTCATCAACATATTTACGACTGACCAGACTTGAGAAACAATTTAGAAAACTCATCCTTACAATTTTGTTTCTATAGAACAACTCCTGGTACCAATTGTCTTAGGCTGGGTTCTCTGGAGAAGGAAAATCAGTGAAGCATATAAATATATGTAGAGAGAGATTTATATCAAGGAAATGGCTCATGTGGTTGTACAGGCTGGAAAATCCCAAGTTCATAGGTCAGGCTGGAGGCTTCTCCTGACTCACGTAGCTGCAGGGGCTGGTGAACTCAAGATCCGCAGATCAGACAGCATCCCTCTGGCTCACAGGTTGCAGAGGCCAACGATGCCCAAGATGGACAGGTAAGGTGCTAGCTCAACTCCCAAGAACCAGAAGTCAGATGAACAGGAGCCAGCTGCAGGATCCAGAGTTAGCAAAAGCCAGTGAGCTTTGCCAGAAAGTCCACCTATGTTGGATGCAAGCTACATCCCCAAGAAAACTCCCTTTCAGCTGATTTACTGCTCATAACAGATCTCATCATGAAGGTGATTACATCACTTCGTAGCTAACAAACCACTGAGAATCATGGCCCAGCCAAGTTGACATACAACCTTACCATCACACATTCAGAAAGAATGGAGAGTATTTGTAATTAAGAATGTTTTACCAGTCCTTGACCAAAGAAAGCCCTTTGGCTTTCTTATTTAGCCTTTAATTGTTGATTAATCACACAATGACTTTCATTATCTTTCATCAATACAAATATTTCCCTTAGCAACTGATTTCCAGTTCTATAATCATTATAATAGTTATTTCTCTTTAACCTCATGTTGTATTACATATTTACTGTTTCACGCATTTTAGTAACTCCTACTAATATATGGGCTCTTTAAGTGTAGGAACATTTTCTTCTTTACCCTTGTATTCTGAGGATATAGAAGAATGCATGACACATAAGCCATAAGAACTCATTGCTGTTGAGTTGATTTGGGCTCATAGTGACCCTATATGGCAGAGTAAAACGGTCCTCATAGGGTTTCCAAGGATGTAATCCTTACAGAAGCAGAATGCCACATCTTTCTCCTGTGGATTGGTTGATGGGACCATTGACCTTTAGGTTAGCAGCCAAGCACTTAACCACTGCACCGCCAGGGCTCCTTTTGTCTGGCACATAGTAGGTGCACAAAATTGTTGCATGCATGCACGAATGAATTTATTAAAGAGTTTCGTTCTTGAGCTAAGAGTTTTTTACACATACACAGAAGAGTGGCAAAGATATGGATAGAATTTCCTCTTTTTACCCATAGACCCTTGAATAAAAAACAAAGGACTGGACAATAAAATTAGATATTTGAAACTGAAAGAAACTTGGCATCCAACTTTGATTACCTCCCTCACTTCACTACAGGAGTTAATTGGATAATGTAATGTCTGCAGATGCGCTGATATGAAAGAAGAAGCAAATTTACTTGGCTACCTACTTGGTCCTGTTGACTCAGGGGAACAGAATTGGGCATAAATAAAGAGAAAATTACACCCTATATATTTACAACTCTCCTGGTGTTCAAACTTTAAGAAGACAAGGCCTAGAAATAAAGATAGCTTCATTCAGTAAAACTTCTCTGACTATAGCCTACAGAAATTATCTCTTTTTCCTCTAAAGTCATCTTTATCTGTAGGATTAATGTGCTATTTAGAGAAAGCCTATTTAGGAAAATCTTTTGTAAAATATTGCCTTTTACCGTATTCTTTTGAGAAAAGATTATGAGACTGAGCATTAAATAAACTTTTATTTTCTAGTCTTTATTTTCTGGCATGAAGCAGAGCATCCTAATGTAGTAGTCCATCAATAAATGCTTAATGGGTGCATGAGATTATGATTATAATGAAAGACTCCTGCACAGAGAATAGAGAAACAGGTAAGACTGAAGCAAGCTGTTAGCTTCATCTTACTGCAGGAGAGGATAATACCTAAAAATGAGTCAGCATTTAATAGTAAAATAATAAACTACAGTAGTTGTAAGTACTTGCAAGTCAACTTTCACCTGGATTTTGGAACAGATCTGTAACTCTACATAGCATTTGGATACGTCATAGCTACTGTTTTCTGTTTAAACTTACCCTTGGAGTAACATGCATTCTGCAATGGAAAAAAAATCTCCTTGAAGACATACTCACAAACATGACACAAAAATCTAACCATGGTAGAAAATATAAGAGGTCTTGTTTCAGAAGATTTCAAAAACACTCAAGAGTGAGATACATTGTACAGTTAGTACTACTGAAAGATACAGGTTACCCAGGAGTTACTCTTGCATGGTGTGGAAGTAAAGCTACATAAATATCATGTGACTGGATCTAGTGTTAAAAGTCTTCTGTATTTAGGAGGTATGATGGTTGAGCAAAACAAAAGTAAATAAATAAAAGCTTCAGAAAAAATGACAGCACTTAAAAAACACAATTCATATTGATAATCTTTTAGCAAAACTAAACAGAAGTACAGAAACTAACATTCCTTAAAAAGAAAATATTCACAAAATTCAGGGGAAAAACTGCTGCTTGCATATGTTCAAGGCAGTCTTTTCCCTCAAAGCATTGTTTTGAAGTGTACATTCTCCTTTTCTCTCTTTACAGTTGACAAGAAAATATGAATTGTTAAAATGTGAACAATATTTGAAATACTGTCTACTTACTGGCCAAACTAAATAAACACCATATGAAATTTCCATAAAAAAGAGACAAAAATAAACTTTTCTAACACTGACCTCTAAAAAGTCTACAAATTCTTTTAGGTTATTATTTGATATATATTTGCAGTGTTTTTTTTTCCCCCACAAGAATCTAAGCATGTATAAAATTTCAGCAATGTAATTTATTTGTTCAACTCTAAAAATCTTTGTGTTGAGTTAATGACTATGGAGACATTACTTCTGATGTGTATTTTTTATTTTTATTATTATTATATTTAAATTAAAACATTAATTATAATAGTTAAACCCTGTGCCATGATAAAGCATTTCAAATACAGGAATTACGCTTTTCCTGAAACAGCTGAGGAAGTTATTGTGTCAACCCACTGGAATTCAGTAATCGGGCACCTCTTGGTGGTAAATATTGTCTGGAATCATCAATTCACTGCATATGATTTGATTAACTATTCAAAAGTTCCACTATTCAAATGAAATATTAATGAATCAGCAAAGTAAGGTATATAAAGTATATAAGGTCCAATTAGCAGCTGGCAGAAGTGAGTAGAATACTTCTGAAAAGCGTTGGAATCTCTTCTGTTTAATTCAACAGAAGCAGTTCCGTATGTTTAAGTAAAGTTTCTTTCTTCTTTGTTTCTGCCAGAGAAAGTGGGGTATTGGGAAGTGAAGGGATACCAGAAAGAAGAGGAAATGATGAAAGGTTTACCCCACCGCAATGGGACTTCATAGCAAATACAAAAACTGACTCTTCCATTCTCAGTGTTTAAGGAGTGTACAATTTAGCTTAAATCAAGATTTACAAGAATATGACTTTCTATAAAGCTGCCCTATAGAATCTAATGTACAATTAAAGGTCTTCAAGCACAGAAATAAAAAACATCACCAACAATACAAAACATGTACGTAAATATTGTATCTATCTATCTATCTGTCTATATATATACATATACACATAAATATGCATACATTTTATTATATACATATATACATACATTTACATTTAATATTGTTAATATAATATTTGTATATAATATTGTGTATGCAGATATAGACACACATATATAGTTAATGTAAACATGCATTAACTAAGGATAGAAACATTCAAGCCAGGGCTAAACACTAAAATATTTTCCTCATGTGATAGGTGCTGGTAACCAAAACCAAACTCATCCATTCCGACTCATAGTGACCGTGTACCACCTCAGAGTAGAGCTGCCCTACAGGGTGTCCAAGGCTATAATCTTTACAGAAGCAGACTGCTATATTTTTTTCCCACAGCATGGCTGTTGAGTTCCAACCACTGACTTTTTGGTTAGCGACCAAACACTTAACCACTGCGCTAACAGGGTAGTCCCCTAAAATAACACAGTTAAAAATTAATTCTACCACTCTTAGGAATATATCCTAGAAAAATAAGAGTTGTCACATGAATAGACATAGGCACACCCATGTTCATTGAAGCATTTTCACAATAGCAAAAAGATAGAAACAACCTAAAAGCCCATCAACAGATGAATGGATAAACAAAGTATGGTACATACGCACAACGGAATGCTGTGCACGATAAAGAACAATAATGAATCTGTGAAACATCTCACAACATGAATGAATCTGGAGGGCATTATGCTTAGTGAAATAAGTCAGTCACAAAAGGACAAATCTTGTATGAGACCACTATTATAAAAACCCAAGAAAAGGTTTACACAGAGAGAAAAACAATCCTTGATGGTTATGAGGGAAGAGGGGTGGGGAGGTGAAATCACTAACTAGATAGCACACAAGTGTTAACTTTGGTGAGGGGAAAGACAACACATAATATAGGGGAAGTCACCACAATTAGACCAAAGCAAAGTCATAGAAGCTTCCTAGACACATCCAAATACCTTGAGGGACTGAGTTACTGGGGCTAAGGGCTGGGGACCGTGGTCTTGGGGGACATCTAGGTCAATTGGCATAACAAAGTTCATACAGAAAATCTTCTACATCCTACTTTGATGAGTTGCGTCCAGGGTCTTAAAAGCTTACCAGCAGCCATCTAAAATGCATCTATTGGTCCTATCATGTTCAGAGCAAAGGAGAATGAAGAAAAGCAAAGACGCATGGAAAATATTAGTCCAAACGACTAGTGGACCACAACTACCACAGCCTCCACCATCCTGAGCCCAGAAGAACTAGATGGTGCCGGCTACCACCACTGACCGCTCTGATCACAACAGAGGGAGCCGGACAGAGCAAGAAAAAATGCGGAACAAAATTCAATTTCATGCACAAAATAGACCAGACTTAATGATCTGACAGAGACTGGAAGAACCCCCGAGTATGTGAACCCCAGACATTCTGCTAACTCAGAACTGAAGCCATTCCTGAACGCCACCTTTCAGCCAAAGATTAGACAGGCCTATAAAACAATAACACACATGAGGAACGTGCGTCTTAGTTCAGTCAAGTATACGAGACCAAATGGCACCATCTGCCCAAAAGCTAAGATGAGAAGGCAGGAAAGGACAGGAAAACTGGATGAATGGACAGGATGAACCGAAGGTGGAAAGGAAAAGGGAGAGAGTGCTGATATATTGCTGGGATTGTGACCAATTTCACAAAACAATTTGTGTATAAATTTTTTTGAATGAGAAACTAATTTGCCCGGTAAATTGTCACCTAAAACATAATAAATTTTAAAAAAATCAATTTTGCTTTCAACAGATGTTTTTAATCAAATTCTAATATCATTTATGTTCTGAGGCCTTTCTGGAAAAAGAAAAAGTTGTTTTTATTTTACTGCTTCGTTTTTGGTCAGTCAGGTTCAGGCATCTTGGATTCCATTCAGATGAAAAGTGATGGAGTGTGTGTACCTGTATGTATATATTGTAACATGGTAACACAGCAGGCAGCTGCACATTTATGTTGACCCATTAGGCAGAACTCACCACAGGCAACCAAAGAAATTCATTTTTAGATTGCTTTTAGGATTGTTTAGGCAACAGTACTCAGAAGATTTCTGCTGGTAATGGGCCCGCCAATTGCCTAAGAGCATTTAAAAGCCTTTTAAATGGTCTTACATTGGGTATAGAATATTTATTGATGCCCTTGTAAATCATGAGCTCTAAACTGTTGTAATGTGCATTTCTCTCTCTGTTCTCTCTCTTCTGCACAACCCTTCTTCTGTATCATTTTCTCAGGCCCTCTCCTTCGCTCGGTGCTTTCTCATGTGTGATGTAAAGTTCCACAAGGTACAATGTTATATCTAACTTTCGTATTTTTTCATTTGATGTAATATTTAGTGGCATAGCATTTGCCTTGATTGTCGAGGACTGTTTCCTCTTTTACTGCTATATAATGGAAAAGAAAAAAGTTCATTACCAGAGATTTATAATTTTACTTTACATTTGATATTGCATTTCTGCTCCAACATCTGAATTTTCTCTGATGCACCAATTTAAAAAGAAAGCACTGTATATGAACAATGGAATATGCATTTAAAATTGTATGGTAATTATCTGGTAATATCCTCTTTGGTTCTTTTCAATGTTTCCTTCCACATGTGACTATTGTAGAAGTCTCGTATTAAAATTCAAATTAGGTAACAAGGTGCAAATTGACTCGTGAATGTTTTTCTTCCTCTTTTGCAAGTTATTCTTCATGTTTATAGCTCTCTTAGTTGCTCTACTTTCTCTGATGCTGAGTTTTCATACAGAATCACTGTGCAAATACTAGTGTAGTAGTTCTTAAATTAGATATGTGCATATTTCTGTCATGTTGCCTTTGAAATGAAAACTTAACTGGTTAACACGTAACTAGAGCATGAGAAGCTAATTAAAGATCCCCCAAAATCCCAAGGATGGGCTTAGTAGGGACACGTAAGTCAGTTTTCACAAAGTTCTTAAACCACATAGAGAAGTTTCTAACAGCGGTAACGTGGTACTCTCACTCCTGGGCTTATAAGATGTAGCCTGACTAAGTCGTTTATGAAAATGTGATTTCTCAGGGCTTTGGTCAAATTTGATTTATGGAAAGAAGCCGAGAAATTTTTGACGCAGCACTGAAGTGACAGGTTAATATTATTGGGAAAAGAGAGTGCAAATGCACTTTTTTCCATTTCAGTCTTTTGATTTTGTCAACAGGACTGGCACTATAATTATCTCTGGATTAGTCACTGGCCTGTATAGTTGTTAGAAGTGAACATAAAGTAAACTGTAACTTGACAGAAAATTTGTTGTAGAAGGTATGAGGGGGAAGAGGGTGAGCAGTTCAGGCTGAGAAAGGAGTCAAGCATTTGAAAACTTAACTGTTAAAACTTCATATTATTTTTTCCAAAGATGTTGCTGATAAAGACAGCTGCAGAGAGTCTCCACTTTGTCAGGATGTGGTAAATCACAGAAACAGGGAGTTTCTAACAGTGAAGATATCACCAATATCAAGACACTCTCAGACTCTTCCCTGGGCAATTCTGAGGGATCCACTCCACTTGTCATCGAGCACCTGACTTTTGACTCCTCTTAACTTCTGAAAGGGGAGAGCACCTGTTGAGGGAAAGATATGAATAGATTTCTTCCTGCTTGGTTCTTCCATTCATTGCTTTGTTTAATGATTGATTCCTTAAGTATCTGCTGAGCATATGCTGTTCTTTTTTTCCTGTTGTCAAATTGACTCCCAGAGAGTCAGTGTGACAGAGTACAACTGCCCCATAGGGTTTTCTAGGCTATAATCTTTATGGGAGCAGATTCTTTCTCCAGCAGAGCTGCTGGGTAGGTTCGAACCACCAACCTTTGTTAGCAGCAGAGTGTTTAAACATTGTGCTACCAGAGCTCCTTGTGGCTTTTTAGGTTCATTGTGTTTTGTTTTGTTTTTTTTAAAAAAACTGAGTATTATTCCTAATAGCAAAAATCTCACTTAAAGGTGTCAATAGGAAAACCCGTAAAAAGAAAATAAGACCAAATGAATAGATTTATGACAAAAAAAACAACAAAAAATGTACTTAATATGATTTTTGGAATAAATAAAATCATGGAGCATAATTTTATTAAAAGTAGAATATGAAAGATTTGGAATGCACACACAAAACCTCAATTCTACTTTTAGGAATATATCCCAAGGAAATTATTATTTACACAAGATGTAAAGAAATAATTAACTAAAAAGGTTGCCATAACAATGATTTTAAAAACAAATTCTGGATAAAAATTAAATGTTCAGCATTAGGGATACAGAGGATAAATGAAGAGGCATCCACAGGACATCAAAAATGAAGAAGTAGAATACTTTCCTCAAAATATTTCACAGTTCAGACAAGTTCTTTGCCACTTTATAACAAAGATCATCTTTTCTCTAGTGTCCAATAACATGTTCATCATTTTCTTTTAGAGCCTTAACAAAAACACATTTAATGACCTCATTGCTAACAACATTCTATTAATAACCACAGAAGTTTTCTCTACAGGATTCTTCATTTCTATCTGAGCCCTCATCAGAATCACATTTAATGTTCATAATTCTACTAACAGTTTCTTAAAGGCAATCTAGGCTCTTAGTATCAAGCTCATCAAAATTCTTCCAGCTTCTACCCATTATGCAATTCCAAAAATACGCCATATTTCAGGTAGAGCAGCACTTCACTCCTCATATCAAATTCTGTTTTAGATTCCTAGCACTGCCATAACAGAAATTTCTTATCTTGCAGTTATGGAGGCTAGAAGTCTGAATTCATGGCATCAGCAGGGCTATGCTTGCTCTCTCTCTTTGTACACTAGGGGAAGATTCTTGTCTCTTTCAGTTTCTGCAGCCCTAGGAATTTCTTGACATTTGTTGACTACTTGTAGAGGTATCTTCACATGACATCTGTTTTCTTCCTGTCCATATGTTTCTCTGTGTCTTCATTCCCCTTTTTTAAGACATCAGTCAGAAGGGATTAGGTCAGTACCTACCCTTCTCCTGTATTACCTCATTAACATATCAAAAGAAAACCACTATTTTCAATCAGGGTCATAGTCACAGCTGTGGGGTTAGGATTTCACCATACATTTTTTTTTGGGAGGGGGACAATTCAATCCATAGTACCACATTTATAAATTGAGGCTCATGCCATCTATCCTGCAAGATTATAGTGAAAAGTAGATGGGATTATGCATGTCAGGCACCTCATACCTTGCTTAGAATATGGTAAGTGCTGTAGTCATAGCAGGCTCAACAAATGGTAACATATTTTTTTTCCTTCCTATATAACACTATTTTTATAAAATTAAGGACTTTCTATATGCAGTGCAACGCATTCCATATTTTTGCCAAGATTCTTCTGTGGTGTTTATGAAATTAATAACTAATAATAAAATTGAAGTTAACCATTCAAAAAAAAGATATATGGAACCTATGATGGTTGGGGTTATGTGTAAACTTTGCTAGGTCATGATTCTCAGTATTGTGTGATTGTCTCCCATTTTATGTGCTATGGATCCTAACCTCTACATGTTAATGAGGCAGGATTGGTGTGAGGCGTATCATGAGTCACAGCCTTGCAGGACAGTGTGACTCAAGTCCCACCCTTACTCAGTTATGCCTTTCCCTGGGGTGTGGCCTGCATCCAAGGTATGTATATGGGTGCTCTGGCAGGGCTCTCTCTGCATCTGAATCCCGCATCTGGTTCATGATCATCTAACCTTCATTTCTTGGGACTTGAGCCAGAGGCCTGCCATCTGACCTGCTGATTCTGGATTCTCTGGCCTCCACAGCCCTGTAGGCCAGCAGCCTATCATCTGACCTGATTCTCCAGCTTCTGAAGCCTTGTAAGCCAGCAGCCTGTGGTATAACCTGCTGGTTTGGGTTCATCAGCCCTTGCAGCCATGTGAGTTGGGAGAAGCCTATGCCTGACCCATGGATTTGGAATTTGCCAGCCTCCACAGCCACGTGAGCTATTTCTTTGAAAGTTTCATGAGTTCTGTGAGACGTTGCAGTGGGCTGCAGAATCCAAAGACGAGAGGGAGAGTACTGAGAGGAGAGGGAGTGGTTGATGTTAAGAGATGATGGAGTAGTACAGCAGTTTGGAAATGTTGTATATTTCGGACAACTTTAGCCTCTGCCTCATAGGAACCAGCTTTGTGCTGATCCTTATAAAAGAAATTATTCATTCACTATATTATCTTCTTTAAGGTTAATGTAATGACATTGTCAAAAACAGAAAAGCTATCATTGACCTATGATGAGGTAATCTCTTTCACCTGCCTATACACAGTCTGGTGCTAAGATATTTAATTAAATTCAACCAAATTATTGAATACTTATAATTTATTATGCACTCTGGTAGGTGTTAGAGATAACAGGGACAAATACTTCAAAAATTCTGCCCTTAAGATGAAATATGACAAGTAAATATTTATAATACAGTGAAAAGTGTAACCATAAAAATAGGTACAAAATACAAAGGCATCGCAGAGGAGGGCTTGCTTAACTAGATGTCTGGAAGGTATGACAGAGCAGGCTTCCAAGCAGATATGACTTCTGAGCTGGGTTTTGAAAGTTGATTAGGGTTTGCTAGGTAGATAAGGAGGCAGACAACATTTTTTTAGCTCAAAGGAAGAGTACAACCATAGAAATAACCACATTCTATTTTGATGAACTGCAAGTGTACTTCCTCTTATAGCATAATATAAACAATTATTAGATAAGTGGGTGAGAGAGATGGAGAAGCAGCCTAGGGTCAGTGTTATGGCAGACCCTCAGGAAAATCCCAAGACTCCTGACACCACTCCCCAATTTTTTTTTCTCTCTTGAGAAGCACATGGATTTAAAATGTCTATTTTTCTCAAGTAAATTACAGCAAGATCTGTTGGCCTCTTTCTGTTGAGACTCTACTGAGAAAGTATAAAATGTACAGTCTGTAGAATCTCTGGCTCAGAGTCTCCTTTGGAGACACAGCTGGCTTGCTGTTTATGATTCTATTAGAGAAGGCAAACTTGACTACAGTTAAAAATATGTATGACCAAATACCATTATGAGCCCACAAATCTGCCCTAGGGGAGTTAATAATAGTGGTTAGAATACCTTTCTAATACCAAAATAGTCACCTGGTGGCACCCATAGAACTTGGCCATGGCAGAAGTCAAACTCATCCACGTCAACCCATTGACAAACTGAGCCAAACCGTCTCAGGGTTTTCGGTATGTTTGAAAAAAACTTTATGTCTTAGTTTCCTACTGCTGCTGTAACAGAAATACCACAAGTGGGTGGCCTTAAAGAACAGTTTATTTTCTCACAGTTCAGGAGGCTAGAAATCTGAATTCAGGGTACCAGCTCTAGAGGAAGGGCCTCTCTCTTTCGACTCTGGGGTAAGATCCTTGTGTCTTTTAGCTTCCTTGACAACCTTCACATGGCATCTTCCTTCATTTTGCTTACTTCTGTGTCTAATCTGCTCTTTTTATAACTCAGAAGTGATTAGGTTTAGAATACACCCAACACTGACATGGTCCCATTAACATAATAAAGAAAACCCTACTTTTAAATAGGATTATATCCACATCTATAGGGGTTAGGATTCCAAAACATGCTTTTGGGGAAACACAATTCAATCAATAACCTCTTGTTTGGCAGGGGGCTGGAAACAGTGTGGCTAATATCTGAGTTCTGCTTAGCATTGTCACAAATGGTAAATAAAAGGAAAGAAAATACTGTCCCCTGGTTTTCTAAAATGTGTTGCCTTACTACTATTTAAGAATTAATAAATGGTTTGACCCAGAGGGGGAAATATTTCCAAGTTTGGCAGGTCCTAAAACAGCTACATTATGAACGTACATATATGCCTCACTTGAGAGATGACAGACACTTTGGAGAATGGTTTCATGTAGATCCACTGTAAAATCATTTTTGTCTGGTTCTTTTGGAATGTTTTTTCTTTCTTTGGATATTTTGTTTTTAAATTTCTTTCATTGTTATTGATATGGTATGGTTTTCTTTTCTAGAATCAATTTTAGTAAATGGATGTCTGTTTCACTTGACAGATGTGAGTTAAAAACACATCCTACTAATATGCTTGTCAATCTTATAATCCTTGAAGCTTATGCTTTATAGCTGCATTGCTCTCTCCCATTGTCCGTTTCCTCATCCAGGAGAAGAATTCTGTATTGCGTTGCAGACTTCCTGGCTTCATACACACTCTGCCCACATTCAGGTTGGCAAATAAGCAATCTGAGAACCAACATCCCTAGAGGTGCAGAACGGACTGATCCCCATAAGACACAGGTTTGTTTCTCTTTTAATAAGAATTTACATACTGAATTGAAAGTAATTTTTCTATTTTTATATATGTATTTAAATCAACTATTGTTTAATTAAAATGGCTTACAACTAGGAAAATAAAGTTATATTTCCATTCATTGATCCATTCACTATACACTTTTCAACATACATTCAGAGAATAATATTTTAACACACATTATCAAAAATGACAGTGCTAATTAGCTACCTGAAAATACTGATAATGGGATCATCTTCAAACAGAAGAAAATCATTCAAACTACCATCTACCATATCCTAAAGAGTTTGACTAAGCTACTTCAGAAGATCAAAATAACTGACACTGTGCAGATGACAGAATTATTGCCAGCACGTACACAATCAATCCATGATCAATAGAGTTATTGAGCAGATAGCTGTGCATCATACTTGAGGTAAATAGCCCCAGCACTTTGAATGCTTCAGGCTTCTGTGATGTATAAAAGGCTGGAACATGTTAAAAGTTTAGCCTGAAGAAGTAAAGGGCTCGGGTCTTAAATACAGCTGAGGAGGAATTTTTTTGCCAGTGATATTTGGCTAAGACCAAAGGTGAAAATGCTAGGAAGAACTCTACACTAGAAATCCATTCCACCTAGAGTTTGATAAGAGCTAATACGACTTGTCTCTTATAAATGAACTTTATTCCCCCTGGGCCCTCACCACAATTGACACACCCTCACTCTGTATTTTTAAACTGTTTTTCTTTATCATGATATGTTGTTATTGTTATTATTGTGTGCCCTCGAGTCATAGCAACCCTACAGGACAGAGTAGAACTGCCCATAGGGTTTCTAAGGAGCAGCTGGTAGATTCAAACTGCCGACCTTTTGGTTAGCAGCTTCAGCTCTTAACCACTTTGCCACCAGGGCTCTGAATCCTATTGTAAATTCTGCCTTTGTCACTGCTTTGCAATGTTTCATTTTTGAGACGAAGGCTAGTTGTTTTTAATTGACTGCTTTCCAAATTTAATTCACTCTAATTAAAAAATTTGGTATCATATTGCAACCTTGTCTTTTTTTTTATCTGATAATCTGAAATTTTATTCATTGTGGATTTTTTTTTTTATTGTACTTCAGGTGAAGGCTTACAGAACAAATACTTTCTCATGAAACAGTAGTACACATGTTGTTTTATGACATTGGTTAACAACTCCACAACATATCAACTTTCTAACTTCTCAACCTTTTTTTTTTGGTGAAAATACAAATAGCCAAAGATAGACCATTTCAAAAATTTCTACATGCACAGTTCAGTGACATTGACTACGCTCTTCCAATTGTGCTGTTATTCTCACTTAAGATGAAG
>NW_004443991.1:4502976-4576385 GCF_000243295.1 Trichechus manatus latirostris | reverse complement strand
AGACAGCATATTGATGGATCCTGTTTTCTTATCCATTCTGTCACTCTCCGTCTCTTTATGGGTGCATTGAGTCCATTTACATTCAGTGTTATTATTGATAGATGTGAGTTTGTTGCTGTCGTTTTGTAGTGCTTTTCTTTGCAGTGCTGAAATTTTCTTTGTTCTTCTTACTCTCTTGTGCTGAATTACCTTTTTTTGTGGATTTTTTTTCATTTCTTTTGTGTTTTTAGGTTTTGTTTTTGCTGACACTTTATGTTTTTCC
Source organism: Trichechus manatus latirostris (assembly GCF_000243295.1). NCBI lineage: Eukaryota > Metazoa > Chordata > Mammalia > Sirenia > Trichechidae > Trichechus > Trichechus manatus. Next base: position 4,576,123 of record NW_004443991.1, on the reverse strand, counting down.
TCTTTATTTTTATGAGTATGTTTGTTAACTTTCTTTGTGGTTACCATGAATTTTACCCTTATCTTGCTAAGTTTGAAGCAGTCTACCATTACTTGGTGTCACCTTTCCTTCCTCTCCCTTACAAGGTTCTATATGTATGCCATTTATTCCCTTTTTTATTGTTTTGATGTTGTTGTCATTACTGATTAACTGCTCTATTTCCCTGTTGTATTTCTTTTGGTTTTGGGTAGTCCTCGAGAGTTCATTTCCTAGATTGGTATCTGGCTGGTACGATCCTGTGTCCTAGGTTCTTCCTGTGAACTGAGGCTGTTTGTCCTCAGATCGAAGAACTCCCTTTACTAATTCTTGTAAGTTTGGTTTGACTTTTACATATTCCGTTAATTTCTGTTTATCTGGAAATGACCTAATTTCACCATCAGATTTGAACGAGAGTTTTTCAGGATATATTATTCTTGGCTGGCAATTTTTGTCTTTCAAGTTTTTATATATGTCATCCCATTGCCTTCTTGCCTGCATGGTTTCTGCTGAATAATCTGAGCTTAGTCTTTTTGTTTCTCCTCTGTATGTGACGTCTTGGTTTTCACGAGCTGCTCTTAGGTTCTTTGTTTGTCTTTGGTTTTGGCGAGTGTGAATATGATATGCCTTGGTGATTTGCTTTTGGGGTCTCTCCTATACGGGGTTCGTTGAGCTTCTTGGATGGCCAGCTTTTCATCTTTCATGATATTGGGGAAGTTTTCTGTTAGCAGTTCTTCAATGATCCTCTCTGTGTTTTCTGTTTTCTTCCCCTGTTTTGTAATTCCAATCACTTGTAAATTTTTGCTTTTGATTGTGTCCCACATAACTCTCAGGGTCTCTTCATTTTTCTTTGCTCTTTTTTCTGAATTTTCCTGAAACAGAGTTGTATCCAAGCTTTTGTCTTCAATTTCACTGATTCTGTCTTCCACGGTTTCAAATCTGCTTCTCAGCCCTTCTATGACATCGTCCATTTCTGAAATCTTGTTGTTTATCTTTGGATTTCTAATTGTTGTTTTTGTATAATTTCTAGGTGTGAATTTATTTTGGCATTTTGTTCCTGCATAATTTTCCTGAATTCTTCAAATTTTTTGTCTGTATTTTCCATGAATTTGTCTATTTTTTCCTCATGTTTGTCAGCTTTTTGCCACAGCTCTTGGAGAATTCTGAGTATTAGAGATTTTAATTCCCTATCAGGTAGTTCTAGTGCATTTTCTTCCACAGGAGAGTCATCTGGTGTTTTATTTTGGACACCTACTGGAACCATCCTGTCCTGTTTTTGTAAATGTTTTGATATTTTCTGCTGTCTTTGGGGCATTCGGTAGTTATTTTTCTTGTTTATTGATTGTAGATTTGTTTGTTTTGTCCCTTTTTAAAAAAAAATTGACCATGTCTGAGCAGATGGACTGTGTGTTCTTTGTTGTTTGCTCATCTGTGGGCACAATAATTTTCACCTCCTTCTTCAACTGGCAGGGTCAGTCACTCAGATATGGTACGGCAGGGCAGGTCTAGCTGAAGAGGTATTACTGGGTCGGGTTGTTTATGGCACTTACTACAGGCACCAGAGTGGGTCGGTCATCAGTGCAGGGCCGGTTCCAGTAGGCCGTGCCTGTGCTGCTTGGTGATATGATGTCAAGTGCACGGTGCAGGTAGGTGGGATGCAGCGGGGAGATTGTTATGTTTGGAGCTAAGATGGATATGGGAGAGAGGAACAGGAGCCAAAAACATAGAAACAAAGAAAGAATGCTAGGGGAGCTTGCCTTTGGAGTGCAGAGATGAGAGACTATGAAATGGAGAAAAACAGAAAGGGGAAGAGGAAGAAAAGAAAAGAATGAATAAATAAAAATGAGAAAGTTTAAAGAACCACAAAGTTCCCAGGGATCCCACCAGTGCAGCTATGAGGTCTGGGGAAGTCACTCTCAGGTTGTGCAGTACAGCCTGGCTAGAAGGCGTAGAGGTACACAACACCAGGTATTCAGGGAACAGAAAGAGAAGGAAGATGTAGAGAGATGAGAAACTGAGCAATGAAGAAAGACAAAAAGGGGAAAAGAGGGAAAAGAAAACAAAACAAATTAAAAAAAAAAAAGAACAAGAAAGGCCCCCAAAAAACAGAAAAAAAAAAAAAAAAAACAAAGAAGAAAGAAATGTCCTCAGGGATCCCTCTGCATGTCTGTGCAAGCCAAGGGGGAGTCTCCTTGCCACCCAGCTCCACCTGGCCAGAAAGGGCTCCCAACTCATGAAAAGGAAAAGAAGACAAGGAAACAATTCAAAACAAACAAACGAACAAAAGCCCTGGGATCCCACCAGTGCAGCATCCCAGACCAGGAAGCAGCTCCACACTTGAACGGAGCTCCGCAGCCCATCAGGAAGAAGCAAAGATGGCGCACGGAGCTAGGTAGTTGAGCGAAAAGAGCAGGAGGTGGCAAGAGGCAGGGAAGAAATCAAAAGAAGCAGAAAAAAGCAACACCAGCATCCAACAAATGGCACTCAGAGAGCCGCCTGTTTGGGTGTGTGGAATCCAAGCAGCCGGTGTTTCCTGGTCAAGAAATTGTGGCCGTGGGAAGCAAAGGAGGCCGAGTCGGGGTGAAGAAGGGTGGGGGGGTGGGAAAGCGTACATCGCAAATTACCAGTTGTTTTGTCTCCCGCTGGATGCTCCGAGAGGCTGCTTTCTCATACTCAAATAGGAGTCCAAGATGGTGGATCCACACTGCTTTAGCTGTTAGGGGACCTCTGCATGAATCTCTCCTTGCTCTCTGTTCTCTGTCAGTTTTCTCACTCCATTTTGTGGTTGGCTGAGTTCTTTATCTCTTCATTTGATGTTTTAGGGTTTCAAGGTTGTTGTATTCTCTGTTCGGCTTAGTTTTTCGGATCTTTGCTATGGAGGGACGGCATAGTGCTTCTGCCTAGAGCACCATTTTGCCGGATTCTCCACAACCTTGTCTTACTATATTTCTCACACATTGTACTTTTATCTCAATGAGGAAAACAAAATGGAAATCCATTGAATTGTGAAACTTTTCCAAATGCAACTTCCCACTGAAGAGGCTAGCACACCCTAAAGCAACGAATAAACCTGTCTGAAAGATATCCACCTTTCTGTAAACAGAGCATATATCCCAATAATATAAATGTTTTAACACAGAGAAAAAAGTGCACAGAAAGACAAAGTTCTCATCTACTGCTACCTCCAAATCCAGTGCTTACACACTTGCTGCAATTGCATGACTGAACAGATATTGGAAAAGGATTGACATTCCAACACTTCTTTGTGGTTTAAAAGAAGTTGCCATGGAGTTCATTCCAACTTCTGGCAACTTCATGCATGTGTGTGTGTGTTTGTGTGTGAGAGAGAGAGAGAGTAGAACTGTGTTCCATAGGTTTTCAAAGACTGATGTTTGGAAGTAGATCTCCAGGCCTTTCTTCAGGGCACTTCTCAGTGGACTCAAACTGTCAACCTTTTGGCTAGCAGTCAGGAAGAAGACTCAAATCATGCCCATGTAAACAGGGACCATGGAGAATCTATTTAACCATTAACATTTTGTGAAAATTTCAGGGCCAGATACAAGACATACCATTCAATTGTTAATGAGGAGTGAGAAAAATATAAAAGAAATCAGCCTACACAAATATTTGTGACATGCAAATTATAGAAAATATGTTTTTGAAGGAGATACCCTAGGAAAAGAAGATGCATTTTTTATAACTCTGCATTCTCAAGGAAGTTTTAATTAACTCTAATAGATAAAGAATAAATAAAGAATAAAAGGAAAATTAGAAAAGTTTCAGAATTCACTTAAAAGACAAATATATAAGCCTTGAGAACAGCAAAACTCATAATAAACGATGTAGAAAACCAAGTGGAAAATATCTGGAATTGAATGCAATGTAGAAAGAGAGACAAATGAATTAAAAATAAGATGACTTATGGCAGAACAGATGAGGCTGTTCTCAGATTGGTAACTGGTGAAACTGAAGAAATAAATCAGAAAAAAAGTTTTTGAAGATATGAAAGTATACTTTCTTGAAATGAAGGAAAATCTAAAACTACAGACCACAGGCTCAACCAAAAAAAAAAAAAAAAAATCCAAACCCATTGCCATCGAGTTGATTCAGACTCATAGCTACCCTACAGGAAGCAAAACAATTTAAAAATATCCTGGTGAAGATATTGGATTGCAAGGACAAAGAAAAAATCTGATATGAATTCAAGCAAAAAAAAATATTACCTCCCAAAATATCAGGCCTGCCATGGCTACCTCTAGGTACATGATTTTTGTGTTTTTGTGTGATTTATAAGCTTTGCTTGGGTTCTAATTTGAACAAATTATTTCTTTAAATGATGAGACAATCAGAGACATAGTAACACTGTCTGGATATTGGATGATTTTAAAAATTAATGTTACCTTTTTAAAATGGCAATGGTATTGTGATTTTTTTTAAGCCTTTATCTTTTTTTTTTTTGCATTAGGACAGAGAAAATAAAATTGCAATAATTTGACCATTTTGTTTTATGTATGTGTCTATTGCTTTTTGAATTCCCTTTCCTTCCTCCCTCAGGAGCTCTGGTGGTACAGTGGTTAAGTGCTCAGTTGCTAACCTAAAGTTTGGCTGTTCGAACCCACCAGCTCCTCCAGGGTAGAAAGCTATGGCAATCTGCTTCTGTAAAAATTACGGCCTTGGAAACCCAATGGGGTAGTTCTACTCTGTCCTAGAGAGTCACTATGAGTTGGAAGTGACTTGATGGCAGTGGGTTTGGTTTGATTTTGAACCCTTCTTCCCTGGCCCCCGGTAACCACTAATCTTCTTTTGTCTGGATACATTTGCCTATTCTAGATATTTCATTAAAATGGAATCATATAATATTTGTCCTTTTGTATCTGGCTTATTTCACTTAGCATAATGTTTTCAAGATTCATCCATGTGGTGACACGTATTGGAACTCCATTTCTCTTTATAGTTGAATAATACTACATTGTATATATATATATGCATATCCACATCTAGAAAAAAAAATTAACTTAGTTAATTATTGATTTTTTAAATAGACTAATATGTAAACAAACACCTTACTTTATTTCAAAGGATTATCCCTTCCCTGAATCTGCTCTGTAAAATATATTTGTGTGTCTATTATTAAGCCATTTTAAACTCTGGATATAGTTATAGCTACTATACTTCTCAACTTTACAAATAAAACAATATATATGGTACTTAAATTTATCCTTATCTCTTTTTTCCCCAATTCTCATTTTTGTTAGTATGCTATGAAAGTTTTTACCTTGTCTTTTAGCTCTGAAGTACTGTTGCCATAGTATCATTTAGACTTTATTTCAAAATCTAAAAGCGTCAATACAGTTTTAATTCAAATTGTAATTTATTCATTTCAAGTTTAAAATGCTGTCATTGTACAACACTATTTCTTTCATGAAATTTCTTCTCCAGTTAAGAGTTCCTTTTTTGGATTAAGAATAGTCACACTTTACATAGGTTAAATTCCACTGACAGCATATAAAATGTAAATTGATCACAGTCAAATTGCGGTTGAAAACCTCTAAAACTACATATATTAAAAAGGATATATATTCCATCATCTCCCTCTAGGTAGTCTATAGTCCTTAATTGGACTAAACATGCTATTTAAATGCTGCACAAGTAAAAAAAAGATTCAATTTAATCCCAGTGCAACATTATTTATTGAGTTATATTTTGACTGCATCTCATTATCTTCGTTTGAAAAACTATTAAAAAAAAAAACCCTCTAAGTACGTCATTGCTGTAGTTTGCATTTTTAGTATATTTTTAACTATGTTACACACGACACTCCCTATGAGGATGCATAGTAATCATTTATTTCTCTGGCTTCAGTAAGAGATAGAATTGTGCCTCTGAGAAAAATCTCAGTAATTATATTAAAACACTGTGAATTATATAACCAATTATAAAACTGTTTTTTTTTTTTGAGGAGGGGGCTATTTGGAATTTATAGTCAAATATATGGCAATATTTTGCCACTTTCTTGTCTTTGTTTTTAATATTTATTTATATGAGTTGCCAAATTTTTCATCTATTAATTTTTATTCATTTTGATTTTCATCTGCCTTACATATATCTTTGTGAATCAACCCTATTAGGAATAAGGTATCATATAAATTAATGGGAATGTTGAGCATCTATTGGATATATATCACATGATGGTAGGCAAGGTTGTAGATACAAATACAAACAGTGTAGGATTAGGTATAAAGGAAAGGTGATAAGTGATAGTGAAATTTAATAGAAGGATATTGAGATTGTGTTGAAGTGGTTAGGGAAAATTTCATGAAGAAGGTAAGATTTAAGTATGGTTTTAAGTAACGAGTAAGCTTTGGATAGAAAGAGAGACAAGGGAATTATTTTTGCGTGAGAACAAATGTCAAAGAGAAACTTAGGAAGGGTCATTTGGAGATTGGTTCAAGAGATCATCTCAATGGAATAAAAGGTTCCTTTAAGCAAAGACGGTGATAAAGTTAAAATGGGTATTAAGACAAGAAAATGTCAAAATATTGCTATCCATAATGACTATGAACTTTACCCTGATGGTAAATGGGTGTCATTGATATTTGATTAGAAAGAAATTGACATTGATTAAACTGGTTTTAAAAGCAAAAAAATTATCTGGTAATAATGTGTAGACTAGATTAGAAAACTTTGCAGAGGTAAGGAGAGATATTAAGAAACTATTATAATAATTCAGGCATGAATCTAACAGAGAATACAGACGTTTAATAAATGTTCATTTAATAAATTAGTGGCTTTCATAACAAAGGAATGGACCAGAAAAAAGAGGAAACACAATTTACCAAAACAGATGTGAAAATAACTATAAATAATGAATTGATAGAATCGGAAACAGACTGTGGAAAAAGGTATAGAATAAACTAGAACCTGAGTTCAGATGGTTGTAGTATTTACAAAAATATGGTAGGAAAGAATAGCAACAACTTTGCTAAAGATGACTAATTTTTTGCTAATTATGTTGAACTGAGGTGAAAAATATTCTAGGTGAAAATATTTAAGACGTATTTTGAATGTAAGATTTAAAGGCATAGATTTTTATTTTATTCATTGATTTATACCAACCACCAAAAAATGTGCCTGGCACATAGTAGGTACTCAATATAGTTCTTAAAATGAAATGAGTTTTTAGGCAAATGTGATAAAGGTCACAAAAGATGCTATGTCTGGTGATAATTGTTTACATTACCTACATACACATGAAAGTAAAATCTTGCTGAAGAATTAAAAAATGGTTGCAGCAGTACATCTTAAGGGAACTGCCAGAAACTCAAGCCAGATTCCAAAGAACACGTGGAAAGGATATCATTGCTGATGTCAGATGGATCTTGGCTGAAAGCAGAGAATACCAGAAAGATGTTTACCTGTGTCTTACTGCCTATGCAAAGGCATTTGATTGCATGGATCATAACAAATTATGGATAACATTGTGAAGAATAGGAATTCCAGAACACTTAATTGTGCTCATGAAGAACCTCTATATAGACCTAGAAGCAGTCGTTCAAACTGAGCAAGGGAATATCGTGTGGTTTAAAATTACAAAAAGTGTGCATCAGGGTTGAATCCTTTCACATACTTATTCAATACATATGCTAAGCAAATAATCTGAGAAGCTGGACTATATGAAGAAGGACAGAGCATCACATTTGGAGTTAAGACCCATTAACAACGTGTGATACGCTAATGATACAGTCTTGCTTGCAGAAAGCAAAGAGGACTTGGAGCACTTACTGATAAAGATCAAAGACTACAGCCTTCAGTATGGATTACACATCAACATAAAGAAAACAAAAATCCTCACAACTGGAACAATAAGCAAGATCTTGATAAATGGAGAAAACATTGTAGTTGTCAAGGATTTCATTTTACTTGGTTCCACAATCAACTCCCAAGGAAGCAGCAGTGAAGAAATCAAATGATGTATTTCACCAAGCAAATCTGCTGCAAAAGACCTCTTTAAAGTGTTAAAAATCAAAGACGTCACTTTGAGGACTAAGGTGCACCTGACCCATGCCATGGTATTTTCAATCACTTCATATGTATGTGAAAGCAGGACAATAAATAAGGGAGATTGAAGAAGATTTGATTTATTCGAATTATAGTGTTGGCAAAGAATATTGAATGTATCACAGGCTACCAGAAGAATGAACAAATCTGTCTCGGAAGAAGTACAGCCAGAGTGCTCCTTGGAAGCCAGGATGGCGAAACTCTGTCTCACGTGCTTTGGACGTGTTCTCAGGACGGACCAGTCCCTGGAGAAAGACATCATGCTTGGTAAAGTAGAGGGTTAGCAAAAAAAAGACGACCCTCAACAAGATGAATTGACACAGTGGCTGCACCAAAGAGGTCAAACACAGCAATGATTGTGAGGATGGCTCAGAACCAGACAGTGTTTCATTCTATTTTACATAGGGTCACTGAGATGGAGCCACCTGGATGGCACGTAACAACATCAATAACAATCTACATAAAGAAATAAATATTGAAAGTGTTTTCTGGGGATGTACATAAAATAATATAATAAATAGCAATACTACTTTAATACCATGCACAGATTTATATCTGAAATTATGCTATGGCCTTACTTGAAATATCTTATTAAATACTCTTGATAACACTTTAAGAAAATTACTGTTACTCCATTTTACAATAAAGAAATAAGGTAAAGATCTTAATTATTTTGTTTAAGGTTATACAAATAATAAGTGGAAGAGCCAGGAATCTGAGCTAGGTCTATTTGAATCTATAGGCCATGTTTGTAGTCACTATGCTCTAGTACCTGCCAAAAAGGCCAGAATATGGGCTTGAAGATTAAGATTAAGCCTTGAGAAATTTCTAGAGTTGGGAGTAGGTGAAGAAAGATAGAAAGAAGACAAGGAGAGTGAAATACAACAATTTAAAGGAAACCTATAAGATGGAAGAATTAACAAAACAAAAATTTTCTCATCACTCTACAAATATTTATCCACCGTTGTCTTTCTGCAGTTCAATGGCAGGCACTTGTGATACAATGCGTAGAAAGGATACCAGCTCTTATAGATCTTACAGGGCATAAACAGAGGGAGATTAAACAAGTAATAACAGGGTTATCTAAACTAGCACTGTAATGCTGTAGCACTTTTGAAGAAATCATGAGACAGAATCTTCATGACCTGCAGTTGGGTAAAGAGTTCTTAGACATAACACCAAAAGCATCACCCATAAAACAAAGCAAAACAACAACAAATCTATAAATTGGGGTTCATCAAATTAAAACACTATTTCTCTGTGAAAGATTCTGTAAAGAAGATGAAAAGACAAGCCAAGGCTGGGAGAAAATGTTTGTAAATCACATATCCTACAAAGAAATTATATACATAATGTATAAAGAATTCTCTAAACTCAAAAGTAAATAAACTATCCAGTTAAAAAATGGGCAAAAGCCTTGAATAGACAACTATACTACAGAGGATACAAAGATAGCAGATAAGCACAAGAAAAATGCTAAATATCATTTGCTGTTAGGAATATGCAAAGTAAAGTTATGACAAGATACTGCTATATACCCGTTACAGTAAAATAAAATGTACTGATAATAACTAGTGCTGGTGAGGATGGGGAGCAACCAGATCTCTCATACATTGGTGTTGGGATGTAAAATGGTATAGCCACTCTGTAAAACATTTTGTTAGTTTCCTATGAAATTAAATATACACTAACCTTAGGTCACTACAATTCTGGGTGTTTTATCTTACAGAAATAAAAACTATACTCACCAAAAACCTGTACATGAAGATTCATAGCAGCTATATTTGTAATAACCCCAAACTGGAAACAATACAAATGACCTTCAAAGAGTGACTAGATAGACAAACTGTAGAACACGCATAGCATGGAATATTAGCAAAAAAAATGGAATGAGCTACTGATACACAAAACAGCATGAATGGATCCCAAGGGCATTATGCTGAAGGAAAAAAGTCAATCCCAAAAGATCACAAACCTTATGTTTTCATTTATATAACATTCCTGAAGTGATAAAATTGTGAGAACAGATAGTGGTTGCCAGAGGTTAAGGATGGGGAGGAAATATTGTGACTATTAACGATAGATAACACAAAGGAATTTCTTTGTATGATGGAATAGTTCTACATCATGATTTTAATAATGGTTAAACAAATTAACCATGTGAAAAAATTTCATAGAATCTCTCTCTCATACACACACAGTTCATGTATAAACTGTTGAAATCCAAATAAAGTCTGTTACTGAGCTAATAGTATGGTACCAATGACAATTTCCTGGTTTTGACCATGTCCTGTGTTTACATAAGACATTATCTTTGAGGGAAGCTGTGTAAAGGGTACATGGCAGATCTGTGTACTATTTTTGAAACTACTTTTGAATGCTAAACTATTTTTTAAAAATCTTATAAAGGATCGTTAAAGGATAGGAAAAGAAGATATGCAATGGAAACACTAATCATAAGAGTGACAAAATAGAATTCAGAACAAGATGAATTACCAAAAATAAAGAGGGATATTTCGTAATGATAAGAGTCAATCAACCAAGAAGATATGATGATCGAAATGTGATGCACTTAATAATAGAGCTTCAAAATACTTGAAGCAAAAACTGACAGAACTGAAGGGAGAAGTAGGCAGCTCAACAATTACTGTAAGGTATTTCAATACTTGCCTTTCAGCAAAGGATAGAACCAGTAGACAGAAAATCTGTAGGATATAAGAGACAAAAACACTATCAAACAACTGACTGAATTGACATATCTAGAACACTCCCTCTACAAACTGAAGAATAAAGATTATTTTAAAAAGAGCTTAAAACACTTACCAAGATATTCCATATGATGGATCATAAAACTAGCCATCAAAGCCATTTAAAATCTTACAGTCACACAGAACATGCCCTCTGACAACAATGGAATTAAAAAAGAAGTTGATAACTATGATATATCTGAAAAAAAAATCTGTAATATATTTGTAAACTGATCATTAGTCAAAGGAAAACTATAATTTGAAGTGAATGATTATGAAAACACAAATATAAAAATCTTGGAGGTTCAGGGTCATGGTTTCATGGGACATCCCACTTAATTGGGTTAATAACATGTTTACTGCTTCTGTTCTACCTCCTAGTCCTTTGTGTAGTTCCTGGGGTCCTAAAAGGTTGCAAACAGCCATCTAAGTCACAACAATTGTTCTCTATTTGTCTATAGCAACAGATTAAGCAGGAGAGTCAGGATTAGGAAGAGGATATGGAAATAGTGGCTAATTGCTTCCATGAACAACTGCCTCCTTTACCATGTTTTTAAAGTCTTCAAAGACTTTGAAGTCATTTTAAAACCAAACAACAGTTTAGCTTAACAAGTAAAGAATGTCTGCCTTGAGCATTATGCTTTTTAAGAACTATCTATATGGGGTCAAAGTGACAACAGCAACTCCAAAGATAAAATAGGAACCTTAGGCGGCAGTGAGTTGATGCTGAGGGAGGAACAACTCAGAAAAGGAGGATGAGAATGGTTGCACAACTCGAAAAATGTAATCATTGTCATTGAATTGCACATGTAGAAATGTTGAATTGATGCGTGTGCTGCTGCATATATTCTCAGCAACAACAAAATAAATAAAATTAAAAAAAAAACTTTGACACGCAGCTGAAGTGCATATGGGGACACTTATAGATGCAAATACATGTACTCAGATAGAAAAGTGTCTTAAAATCAATTACCCAGTCTTCCACCTTAACAAGTTAGAAAAACAAGAGCAATCTGGCATAAAGAAAGAATAAAGATGAAAGCAGAAATCAATAAAATGGAAAATGGACAAGCAATAAAGAAAAATTAATAAAATGAAAGCTGATTCTTTGAAAATTGATAAACATATAGCTAGATTGATAGAAAACAAAAGTAAGAAAACATAAATTACCAATATTTGGAAAGGAATTCGTATATAACTACAGACACTAAGGAGCCCTGGTGGTATAGTGGTTAAGAGCTCGGCTGCTAATCAAAAGGTCAGCAGTTTGAATCCACCAGCTGCTCCTTGGAATCCCTATGGGGCAGTTCTACTTTGTCTTATAGGGTTATTATGAGTTAGAATCAACTTGCTGGCAACAGGCTTGGACACACACTAAACATAACCAATTCAGTCTCATGGTGACCTCGTGTTACAGAGTAGCACTGCTCCATAGGTTATTCTTGGCTGCAATATTTATAGAATTTGATGGTAAGGGCTTTCTTCCACAGTGTTGCTGGGTGGGTTTGAACTACCAACCTTTAGTTTAGTAGACACTACATACATTAAAATGATAATCAACCAGTGGCTGTGGAGTAGATTTTAACTCATGGTGAATTAATATGTTTCAGAGAACTGCACTCAAAAGGGTTTTCAGTGACTGAACTTTCAGAGGTAGATTGCTAGGACTTTCTTCCAAGGCACTTCTAGGTGGATTCAAACACCAACTTCTAGGTTAGTAGCCTAGCACTTAACCATTTGTGTCACCCAGGGACTCCAAAATGATGATAAAAGGTATTAAAAACAATTAGTCAATTAGTTTCACAAATTTAGATGAAATGGACCAATTCCTTCAAAGACACTGATAAGCAAATCTGACACAAAAGAAAAAAATCTGAATAACCCAACAGTTATTAAATAAATTTAATTCAAAACTTAAAACCTTCCAACATCAGAACCTCCATGATCAGATGACTTCATTGGCAAATTCCATCATATATTTATGGAATAAGTGATGCCAAGCTACTGAACTACACAAACAGAAAGTAGAGGAGAAACAAACACTGATAGCACCACCTAATAGTAAAACTAGAAAGACACAGTAGAATAAAATAAACTACAGACTAATACCCTAAACAAGAAAATCTCCAATACTTTTTATCAAATGATATCCAAAAATATATAAAAAGATAATATAACATGCACAATGAAAAGTTGGTTTTACATTTGAAATTCAGTGAATGAAATTCAGCATATCAACACAATACGTGTACAAATATTTGATCATATTGTTCAATATAGAAAACCACTTTGGCAAAATTAAACAATCACTTTAAGATTTAAAACTGCCAACAAATTAGAAATAGAAGTAAACTATCGTTACGAGAAAATCTATGAGAAACTTTTAGGTTTGAGAAGATGCTGGAAAATAGGAAGAACCACAGAACAGTGGTTAGAAAAAGATGGGTCCAAGTGTCAGTTTTGAGTGCTCATGGAAAAGATCCAGTAAAGATGATGAGACTAGAGATAAAACGCACAGAAGGGATATTGAAATACAGGGAATCTGAGAATGTCGGAGAGATTAAATCCACTCCACATATGGAAGAACTAGATTTTATTGGAAGAATGGACACTTTGTCCATTGCAACAGGAAGAATCAGAGCAAGGTAGATTTAAATAACAATGTATATGTAGGTCTTTGGGCAAAATTAAAGTATATCCTTTTAAGATTGATAATATTTTTCTCAGTTTAGTACGTTACAAGATGATCCACTGAGAGTGAACAACACTGGGGAGAACAGTCAGAGATTGACAGAGAATAGCGGTGGTTTGGAATAATTCTTGCAGAGAATGTGAGAATAAACTAATAAGAGAAAGTGTTGAAATACTGGTTGTTGGTGGTGTCCAAAACTGTACTAAGCTTGCCCAAGATAACATAGTCACTAAGAAGTAGTAATGTAAGGCAATGAAATTATGTTACTTGATGAACTCTCAATAGAGTCTTGGGTGACAATAGAGTGGGCTGTGGAGCTGAGGCTTATTAGCATTCAACTCTCTCTTGGATGGGAGGCCAACAGTTGTGATACATGAAGGCAAGCCTATCCCTTTTTTCCTGGCTCTAGTAAGTGCTGCAGTAATGTGTCACAACAGTAACTGTAAGCCACACAGATCTTTGTGAACTGGGGGATAGACATGGAGAAGGCAGGCAATTGAATCAGTGTTTCACAAGGCTTCATAATGGTGCTCTATAAATCCTTGTAATGGGTGGTGAGAGTTTTCACTTTGAGTTTTCCATGATTAAGGCTTTTGTAATTGATAATTGAGCTATTGTTGGAGACTTTTGAGAATACTATAAAGAGATGTAAATTTATACCACAAGCCATCATTGTTTTGCTCTTTAATCAGAATATTGCATAGGGAAACACAGGGTACGTATAAAACCTAGGGCTCCTGGTGGTTCTTCCTTGTTTATGTTAGCCATCAAATAATTCAAATGAAAATGTCTGCAATTCACTTCCCGTTGTCAAAAAAAAAAACAAAAACTATCAATATATATATATTTATATGATAACAACTCTATTATTTTACTTTCCATTGTTTCATAGTTTTTCACGCTGCTTTTTCTCTCTGAATTGCAAAATGTTTATGGAATTGACTTGGCTTTCTTTATTTGTATAACGCCAGTGCCTGGCATTTAGTAGTTACCAAACAAATGTTGAACTGCCATTTTTGATTTGTTGTGTCCTGTTTTTACACTTCTTATACACAAAGCAGAAACTGAGTCCACCATCACCACATAGAAAGAAAAGCACTCTACGGGTTTACATGAAAGTAGGTTGTATGTCTCACACATTGTTGAGAGGTTGTGACTTGTGTGTGTGACTGCTCTATTTCTTGTGACTTAAAATACTGATATCAGTTAGGTATTTCTTGTGTCATATGTCATTTACTTAAAAGCATTACATAAACTAAAAGCAAAAATCAATTAAGAGCAAAGAGCCCAAAGAGCTGCATAAAAGACTACTCTTCCCACTATTATCGAATAGAAAATAGTTCATTAACTATATCATGTGCTTTTAACATTTGCAAATTACGTTTAGCAACACCAAAAAAAAAAAAAATTGATATAGACACTAAGAGTAGTTTGTGCAGAACTCTGCAACAAAAAAAGAAAGAAATAGGGATAATTTTACTTCTTCAAATAGTAAGAAATAATGAGCAAATGGCCTTTCCTTTCCCTTGCTTATAATAGCCCACATCTGATTTGGGAAATATTCATGAGGTCTATAAATCACAACTGCAACATTTTTATACCCTCTGAAAAGAGAAAGAAAAATAAAGAGGAAATCTGATACTGATACTGTTCTTTAACAATTGAAATTTAAAATCATATACCAACTAGCAACTTTTCCAGGATGTTTTATTGTTTTTTGTTCAACTTCACTGATCAAACGAGAGAAAACATATAGTATCGAGGTTTCTCACTAATCTTTTCTTCAAGATTGGATAAAATTCAAATGGTATAGTATGTTCTAGCCTGAATAAAAGCCCAGTTTTATGGAGTAGTGGTCTACTTTTTTGTTTACTTTCAAGGGCTGATTTCTTTACAACTTGTCACTTAATATTTGCTATGTAAGTACAAAAATGATTTTTTAACAGACACACTTCCCCATATATAATAAATAATCAAAATGTATATTTTAAGAAAATATTGCCTATCTGAATCATTACAGGCACTGGAAACAATAGCCAGAGGTAATCTGGCTAAAAGAAAGAAGGAGAGAAGGAGATAGAGACAGAGAGAGAACACAAAAAAGTAAAAATAAAGGAGATAAATTGATCATTTATCAATTGAACTTAATATCAAATAAACATTTATCATCCTTTCTTACCTGTAGGATTTTTTCTTCCCTTTTGGAAGATTCTAGAATTTACTCCATCATGCATACAACTTCTGTGCAAAGGTATGAATTTATGAATTGTTTCATGCCCCAAAACCAGAAAGAAATGGTTCAGAAGAAGGCAAATTCTGTATGGTTTGGTCAGAGATTCTGAGCGGAGTTAAGTCAGTATCATTTTCACTTCTACGAAATTTTCTCCAATACAGATCTGAATTGCCAGCCTGCTCTCAGTTACCACTCCTTAATTCTCAAGTTATTCTTTCACATAATACTCAGTGTGCATTAATATATATATATATACATATAATACATTCAGAAATATCAAGTAGAGATTTTCATTTTATTACCTATTCTTGTGATGTTGTTTTCTGTTTTTGTGTGTGTTATTTTAATTTTTTAGATTTTATGCGAAGTACTCAAATCCTGCTCTTAATTCTTATTGCATTTTCTCATAAAAACCAAACTAGGAAATAACAGTTTTGATCAAAAGTTGTATATAACTGACGGTTCACCTTATATTAAATAATTAATAACAAACAATAGGTACAACATACTGGTCTCTTTGCCATTAGCTTCAGTTTCCCCCATTCCTGAAAACTGCGTTCACCTATTTAACTCCTACTCATCTATACTAGATTGTTCTATTGGCCCCTTGGTTAAGTGGGGAACTACATTTCCTAGAATCCCTTTCCTATTGGGTTCCTAGATAGAGATAACCAAAAGAAATGTGTGAGACATTTATAAAATAATGGCCATTACCCTTGGAATATCTTATTGTGGCCACACAGATGGCAGACAGATGCAGAGGTATCCAGTGGGTTGTGGCTTCCTGCTCTCCTCTGCTCTGTGTCCAGTATTTTACCTGATTGCTAGCCCTAATAACCAACAGTGGCCCAGTCCAAAACAGAAGCAGAAGTTACACAGAAACAATAACTTTTTATGGAACTCTTTATAAGTTCCTCACAGTCTTCTTAGGCAACTGGATATTCTTGGCTTCTCAAATTCCCCTGCAGGCTTTTTCTGACTGTTCTCTGGAAGTGTTTTGGGCAGAAGTTGGTGACTTGTTCCCTGATCCTCTAACTCTCCATTTTCAAACTTCAGTTCTCTCAGCTCTTCCCCAGACTCCATATGGTTTAGTATATATAATAAATCCCTGATCCCATTATCTTCCAAATGTCTCTGCTTCACTGACTGAACCCCAATTGGTATATTATCCTTGATACTTCAGCTCAAGTGTCACTCCATTAGGGAAATTTCATACAGAAATGTTTATTCAGTGATTCCCTCCCCTTACATCTCCTAAACTAGATGATGTACTCTCCTAGATATTCTTATAGCTCCTAGTATCCCAGTGCTTTGCTTGAAAATTCATCACTGTTTTCAATTATCTATCTATCCACCTATATAATGTCTGTCTCCAACATTAAACTATAAGGATGATGGGAACAGATTCATATCTGTTTTGTTCACATTATATATGCAACTGTTAGCACAGTTCCTCAAATGGAGCAGGCACTCAGTATATATTTGCTGAATAAATGAATAAACACAGAACTCCTACGCACATGGCTGTAAGCAACTATGACATTATATGTAACTTTAGTTCACTACCTATTTAACGAATGATAAATTAAAACATCTGATATAATGCCATGGAGATTGTCTTTGTTATCTAGTGCTGCTATAATGGAAATACCACAAGTGGATGGCTTTAACAAAGATAAATTTATTCTCTCACAGCCCAGTAGGCTAGAATTCTGAATTCAGGGTGCCAGCTCCAGGCAAAGGCTTTCTGTCTCTGTCAGCTCTGAAGGAAGGTCTTTGTCATCAGTCTTCCCTTGGTCTGGGAGCATCTCAGCGAAGGAACCTCAGGTCCATAGGACGTGCTCTGCTCCTGGAACTGCTTTCTTGGTGGTATGAGGTCCCCCTGTCTCTTTGCTTGCTTCTCTCTTTTATATCTCAGAAGAGATTAGCTTAAGACACTATCTAGTTTTGAAGACCTCATCAATATAACTGCCACTAATCTATCTCCTTACATCATAGTGATAGGATTTACAACACATAGGGAAATCTCATCAGATGAAAAAATGGGAGACAATCACACAATACTGGGAATCATGACCTAGCCAAGTTGACAGATATTTTTGGGGGACACAATTCGATTCATGAGAGAGATATAGATATGAATGAAGATTTCCAGACAATGCATACATTGAGAAAAAGATGCACACACATTAATCCCAAAACTGTGAAAGTCTTAAATTAATTTATCAAAAGCCTACTTATTCCATATATAGACTCTATAGTTCTATAAGTATATATATGTATAAATATATATACATAAACATAAGAGAGTATATACATAGAGTACATATGCACATGTGTATATAAATATATTTGAATTTTGTTCAAAATTACTAAAATTATGCTTTCACTAGCAATAATCCTTAAGTATCAAAAATGACATCAGAAGGACAAACATTCTCCTTTCTAATCCAGATCTTGTTTTGACTCATTATAGGTGACCACTAATTTGCTTAATGATACTGAAGAGTTTACTTACAGTCACACCCTGTATCACCTTATCTGTGAAGTAAAATTTATGGCAAATCTTCCAATTTCTCAGGGACTTTGTCAGAATGAATTAAGTGATATCTTATTCCTTATGTGCCAGGTAAAATGTATTTAAAATCTGAGTTAACTCATTTAGCTGTGCTATTTTCCTAAGCTTCCCACTCCATTTAAAGAAGGGCTAACCTGAAGTTAATATACGGAGTTTCACCACCCTGTGGACTTCTTAAGACTTTTTCTGCCTTAAAATGTGATTGAATTATCAAACCAATCTGACCACCTTTTTTCAGCCCAACTATTTTAGAGAATATTCAATATAATTCAGAGACAAGTTCATGTAAGTTAAACACTCAACAATATATTGACATTGTATGTGTGTGTGCTTCAATCTAAGAAATTTAATGAAGAAAAGTAGACTGGTGTAATAGTATACCAGTGGAAAAGAATCTATAACATTTGGAAGCAAGAGATTTCTCTTCAACAGAAAGATAAATGTCACAAGACAACTACATGTAGCTGTATCGGTTGTCCTATAGAACTTCAAGGGTGCCTGCTCAAACCCCAACCCATAATTTTTTCTTATAATATTCATTTGTATTGGCATATTGATATAATTCAAGAGTCTTCAAAAAGAAATAAAATCATACAATTTTTTCAACACATATGCCTTTTTATTCTTAAATAATAATCAACTTTTCTAATTATTCTCTTGAAGGAAAGTTACAATTCATATACAGAGATTTGAAACAGCATGTGTGAAAAACATCTGAAAAAAATTAAAATTTCTGGACAGATGTTATAAGACTCTTGCAGAAAAAGCTATCAGCATTACAATCCCAATTCTAATTTACTTTACATCAGGCATTTAAATTTATTATCTTTAGGCCATATGTTCCAAATGAAGCTTGGCTCTATATTCATGAATCAGTTGACAATGAATAGTTAAGTTCTGCTAATTCAGAAAGGTGAAGTTGAGTGAGCTTATTTAAATGGGAGAATATTTGTCACTACAAATTCTACATACTATCAGAAAACTACCAAAAAAGATCTACCATATGTTTTAAACCGAGATGAAAATGATTTAAAAAAAGACAGACTGCAGATTTTATGCAGCTATACTTGAGAATATCTTAGCATTTCCACTAAAATTCTATTTTGAGAGGTTTAAACTTGGCTATAAAATACATCGTAGACTAAAATTTAACATGTAAAATCAAAGGGAAAATTAAGTAACAGAATATGTTGAAACGATTAGTTTCAAGACTTTATATGTCTTTAATACCTTAGTAATGTAGTAAGATTTAAAACATTTCAATAGAAATTATTTGTGCCACGTGGACTCTTGGTTACAAATAACTTATCCCAATATATTAATCATAAACTAAGCTTTTTGCAAAAAGAGCTAAAATGCTCTCAGGTGGAAAACTGGAGGCTGCAGGGAAGCATACCCAGATTTCCAAAGACCTCCAGTTGAAAGCCAAGGATATATTCCAGATCTTCTGCAAAGTAGTATAAGGATAATCAGAAAGTAAAGTGTCATCAGATATAATTTAGGGACTAGGTACCAATATGCTTAAATAGAAGCTGAATTATAAACCAGAGAACGTTCAGGTTGAAGGAGTCAGTGAAGATCTTGTGAAGAATAGTGTTTCTTTTTGTGATGGAAGGCATGAACTAATCCCCTTCCAACATCCACCACAATCAGAGTCAGTAAAATTGATCAGCTCAGAAAGCTTGCAAGAGGACACTCTCTTGTCAGCAGCAATGGTTCCAAGAAGACCATTCCTGGAGGAACATTTTTGATCATCCTAGGGCTTAATCTGAGCCAAAGGGACAACACAGTGGAGGATCTCTGTATTCTATTAGACAAAGAGACAAGCTTGCATTGTGTTGTTGTTCTGGTTAGGTGCTGCTAAGCTGGTTCCAGCTCATATCGACCCCACGTACAACAGAAAGAAACACTGTCCAGTATGCACCATCCTCACAATTGTTGCTATGTTTGAACTCATTGTTGCAGCCACCATGTCAATCCATCTCTCTTTCGCTGACCCTCTACTTTACCAAACATGATGTCCTTCTCCAGGGACTGGTCCCTCTTGATAACATGTTCAAAGTTCATGAGATGCAGTCTCATCACGCTTCTAAGGAGCATTCTGGCTGTACTTAGATTTTTTTCTTCTTCTGAAAGTACATGGTATATTCAGTATTCTTTGCCAACAGCATAATTCAAATGCATCAAATCTTCTTTGATCTCTCTTATCTATTGTCCAGCTTTCACATGCATATGAGACTACTGAAAATATCATGGCTTGGGTCAGGTGCACCTTAGTCCTTAAGGTGACATCTTTGCTTTTAAACACTTTAAAGAGGTGTTTTTGCAGCACATTTGCCCAATGCAAATCATTGTTTGATTTCTTGACTGCTGCTTCCATGGGCATCAATTGAGGATCCAAGTAAAGCAAAATCCTTGACAACTTCAATCTTTTCTCCATTTATTATGGTGTTGCTTATTGGTCCAATTGTGAGGATTTTTATTTTCTTTATGTTAAAGTCTAATCCAAAAGGATGGCTGAAGTCTTTGATCTTCCTCAGTAGGTTCTTCAAGGCTTGTTCACTTTCAGTAAGCAACTTTCAGCATATCACAAGTTGTTAATGAATCTTCCTCCAATCTTGATGCCATGATCTTCTTTGTATAGTTCACTTTCTTGGATTGTTTCCTCAGTGTACAGATTGAAAAAGTATGGTGAAAGATTACAACCCTGAGGCACACCTTTCCTTGTCTTAAACCATGTGATATCCCCTTGTTCTTTTCGAACAACCACCTTTTGGTTGATGTACAGCTTCCACATGAGCACAATTAAGTGCTCTGAAATTCCCGTTGTTCACAATGTTATCCATAATTTGTTATGATCCACACAGTTGAATAACTTTGCATAGTCAATAGAACACAGATATACATCTTTCTGGTATTCTCTGCTTTCAGCCAAGATCCATTTGACATCATCAATGATATCCCTCGTTCCACATTCTCTTCTGAATCCAGCTTGAATTTCTGGCAGTTCCCTGTCAATATACTTCTGTAACCATTTTTTAATTATTTTCAGCATAATTTTACTTGCATTTGATATTAATGGTATTGTTCAATAATTTCTACATTTCATTAGGTCTTTTCTTTGGAATAGACACATATAGAGATCTCTTCCACTCTGTTGGCCAAGTAGCCGTCTTGCAAATTTCTTGGCATAGACAAGTGAGCACTTCCAGTGCTGCATCTGTTTGTTGAAACATCTCAGTTGGTATTCGCTCAACTCTTGGAGCCTTATTTTTTGCCTATGACTTCAGTGCAGCTTGGACTTCTTCCTTTAGTACCACCAGTCCTTGATCATATGCTACCTCCTGAAATGGTTGGAAGTTTACCTATTTTTTTTGGTACAGTGACTCTGTGTATTCCTTCCATCTTCTTTTGATGCTTCCTGTATCGTTCAATGTTTTACCCATAGAATCCTTCAGTATTGCAACTACAGACTTGAGTCTTTTCTTCAATTCTTTCAGCTTGAGAAATCCTGAGCATATTCTTCCTTTTTGGTTTTCTAAATCCAGGTCTTTGTACATTTCATTATAATACTTTACTTTGTCTTCTTGAGCTACCCTTTGAAATCTTCTATTCAGCTATTTGAAGCCATCATTTCTTCTGTTCACTTTAGATATTCTACATTCAAGAGCAAGTTTCAGAGTCTCTTCTGACATCTTTTTTTTTTTTCCTGTCTTTTTAATGACCTTTTGTTTTCTTCATGTATGATGCCCTTGATGTCATCCTACAACTCTTCTGGTCTTCGGTCATTAGTGTTCAATGGGTTAAATCTATTCCTCAGATGATCTCTAACTTAAGGTGGGATATACTCAAAGTCATACTTCAGCTCTGGTGGACTTGTTTTAATTTTCTTCAGCTTCATTTTTAACTTGCACATGAGCCATTGATGTTATGTTCTGCAGTTGGCCCCTGGCCTTCTTCTGACTGATAATATTGAGCTTCTCCATCATCTCTTCCCACAGATGTCATTAACTTGCTTCCTGTGTATTCCATCCTGCAAGGTCCATGTATATAATTGCAGTTTACGTTGTTGAAAAAAGTCATTACCAATGAATAGGTCATTGTTCTTGCAAAATTTGTCATGAGATCCCTGGCATCATTTCTATCTCCAAGGCTGTATTTTTCAACTACTGATCCTTTCTCTTTGTTTCCAATTTCTGTATTCCAATCACGATAATTATCAGTGCAACTTGATTGCATGTTTGATCAATTTCAGACTGAAGAAGTTGGTAAAAATCTTCATTTTTTTCATCTTTGGCCTTAGTAGTTGATATGTAAATTTGAATAATAGTCATATTAACTGGTCTTCCTTGTAGACATATAGATATTATCCTAATAATGACAATGTTGTACCTCAGGATAGATCTTGAAATGTTCTTTAGGACAATGAATGTGATACCATGCTTCTTCCATTTGTCATTCCTAGCATAGTAGGCCATATGACTGATTAAAAATGGCCAATACCAGTCCATTTCAGCTCACTAATGCCTAGGGTATCTATGTAGCTCTTTCATTTTTGATGACTTCTGATTTTCCTAGATTCATACTTTGTGAATTCCACATTCTGATTATTAATGGATGTTTGCAGCGGTTTCTTCTTATTTTGAGTTGTGCCACATCAGCAAATGAAGGTCTTGAAAGCTTTACTCCATCCAGGTTATTAAGGTCTACTCTACTCTGAGGAGGCAGCTCTTCCTCAGTCATATTTTAACTGCCTTCCAACCTGAGGGGCTCTCTTACCGCACTGTCTCAGAAAATGTTCTGCTGCTGTCCATAAGGTTTTTCCCTAGCCAATTATTTTCAGAAGTAGGTTGCCAGGTCCTTCTTCTCAGTCTGTCTTAGACTGATGGCTCCATTGAAAACTGTCCACCTTGCATGACCATGCTGGTAATTGAAATACCAGTGGCATAGCTTCCAGCATCGCAGCAACACACAAGCCACCACAACACAACAAACTGATAGATGAGTGGTGGAAGGTTGCATTAGAATCAGAGACAACCAAGCTTAAGTCTTAAGCTCTGTCACTTTCAGCCCACATGATCTTGGATAACACAATAATATCTGTACATTTTAATACACTAATCTGTAAAATGAATTAATAATGTAAACCTCACAGTTTCTTAAATTAAGATTAGTTAGATAAAAATAAGGAGCCCTTGTGGTGCAATAGTTTAGTGCTTGGCTGCTAACCAAAAGATCAGTGGCTCAAACCCACCAGTGGCTCCATGGGAGAAAAGACTGGCGATCTGCCCCAGTAAAGATCATGGCCTAGGAAACCCTATTGGCATTCTACTCTGTCCTATAGGGTCATTACAAGCTAGAATCAACTCAATGGCACCTAAATGAACAACAACAGATAAGGCCAATAATATCTTATAAACAAATTCAATAAAAACTAATTAATACATTATGTATTATGGAAACAAAATAATGTCACATTGAATAGAACCATTTTAACTCCTTCTATCGAGTCCCTGGGTAGTGAAACTGTTTGGATGCTAACCAAAAGTTTGGAGGCTTGAATCTACCCAGTGGTGCCTCTGAAGAAAGGCCTGATGATCTACTTCTGAATAATCAGCCATTGAAAATCTGTAGAATTGAAAATTCTATGGGTCACAGTTCTACTCTGACACAAATGGAGTCACCATGAGTCAAAACTGATTCAACGGTAACTGGTTAATACTCCTATTCCAGCTATTATCAAGAGGTAGATCCACCATATTACTTTTTACTCTACCTCTGACAGTGATATCACCTGCATGAATATCAGGAAGGGGATAAGATACCAGAAGTCAAAATACTGTGCCTTAGAATTAGGATCAAATTCAGTGTTTTGCAGTATTATGTGAGAAAGTGGTTTGTGAGATATAATATGGTTAGAAATGCCAGATATGTGTTTTGTTATTGTTGTTGTTGTATTTAAAGTTTCTGTCACAAAATGCCCTGAACTCAGAGCTATACACTTATGACCTTCAATATTTGCCTTGAGAGTCTTAGCTTGGTTTGTTGGCCTTCTAGACTTGGTCCATTCATTACTTACTTTAAATGTTGATTTGCCAGATCCATTCAATTCTGCTTAACTTTTTGTATTACTTTAGTTCTGTCAATAAACATTCATTAAGCACTTATAGGTTCAGCACTGTGCTAAAGTCTGGTTTAAAAGGAATAAAGAAGATATACTTCTTGCTCTCAAAGAGCTTGTAGTTTCAAGGATGAGGCTGATAAAAAAGAAATAATTCTAATAGCATAAGATAATGACTGATAAAGTTAGATACAAAATGTATTTGTATCAGATTAGATGTTTGGGAAGACTTCTCAAAGGATGTGATGAAACAGTCTTAAAGAACTGGAGTTGACCATACAAATAAATAGAGGGAAAATGACCTAGCAGCAACGAGAGCATATGTAAATAAGTTATAGGACAAGACATAATTAAGTTTTGAAAAAGTCCAAAATTTTACTGCGAGCATGCACAGGAAGACAGATATGCAAGGGAAAGTCAGAAAATATTTCTCTAAATCACAAGGGAATCTATTACAGGATTTTAAGCTGATAACTGGTATAATTAGGTTTTTATAATTGCATAGAAGAATGATTCTAGTAGCACTATAAATGATAGTACAACTTTAATCAGTAAGATCAGTTAAGAAGATTATTTAGTAATCCTGATAAAATAATTCCACTTTTACTAGTTGTGTAATATTGGGAAGGAGTCCCTGAGTGGTGCAAATGGTTAAAACACTCAGCTGCTAAATGAAAGATTGGAGGTTCAAGTCCACCCAGAGACAACCAGGAAGAAGGGCCTACTGACTTACTTCCGAAAATCAGCCATTGAAAACCCTGTGGAGCACAGTTCTACTCTGACTTACATAGGGTCACCATGAGTCGGAATCAACTCTATGGCAACTGGTAATAAGGAGAAATTTTTTCACCTTATTTTATCTACTTGAACCTCTGTTTCATTAGTAGTATCTAAATTTACATTTTACTAAAATAATAATAATAGTGTGCGTCATATTAGACTGCTGCAAATATTAGATGAGGAAATATTTGTGAAACTATTAATCACTGTGCCCAGATAGAATTCAATCTGGTTGCTCACATCTTTCATACCAATCTCCATTGACCTGTGCCCATAAACAGGCTGTCAGCTGTTTTGTGATTTTTTTTCAGATCTAAGCAGAAATTAATGACACTGATAAATATCTACATCTCCTTAAGGTCGCTGCTTCTTGTACTTTAATGTGCATAAAAATCACCTGGGGATCTGGCAAAAATAAAGATTCAAAGTGAGCCGGTTTGGAGTGGTCCTGAGATTCTGTTATGTCTGAAAAGCTCCTAGGTCATGCGATGCTCGTGGTCCGTGAGCCTCCTTGTGAGCTGTATTGCTCTCAGGAGCGCTTGTAACTTTGTACATGCTCCCAGCAAATGGAGAGGCAGGTTTAAAATATCAAATAATAGATGTACAGGATTAATATGTTGAAATGCTACTGTGACTTACTTTGTAGAACAGGTTCTATTTTCCAGAAATAAAAAATGTTTTTCAGTGCTTTCTCCTTCAAGCGATAGATAGCACTTACACTAATTTTGCAATTTCATTACAGACTTGTTTATTTCAGGGTGTGAGTGAGAGGACATTAGCTGCCTGTTTTATGTTTTCTTTATCACAGTCTCTCAAATTAAACATTTGAAATACTCTCCTTACCCCCGCTTAGGGACCTTAGCTACAGATTGGGCACTGACTTTTCGGGAAGAAAGGGGCACCAGGTGAAGTTTGAGGATGAGAAAATTGAAGGGTCAGCACTAGAAAAAGATAATAGTGCAGTCTCCAACTGTTGTCTAGACTTGATCAGAAGCATGAAATTGCATGCAAAAAGATCCAGTAAGTATACTATGAGAGAACAAATTTGCCCTTGCAGACAATGGAACAAATTTCAGGGGAATATGCCTTTTAGCTACCTTTGACCTAGCATTGATTTAGAAAGAAGAACCTTACTATTGGGCCCTGTGTGGACTCTTTTTTTCCAGAGTGTTAAGAAACAGAAATCAAATAATGATCAAGAAAATATCAAATGTTAATTTTCTCAGGAAGGTTCAGTATGTGTTGTTGTTAGTAGTTATTGAGTCAGCTCCTACTCATGATGACCTTATGTATAACAGAATGAAACATTGCTGGTCTTGCGCCATCTTCATTACCTTTGGTATGTTTGAGTCCATTTTTGCAGCCATTGTGTCAATCTATATCACTGAGGGTTTACCTTGTTTCTGCTGATCTTCTATTTTACCAAATATGATATCCTTTTCTAGTGATTGGTCTTCCTTGATGATGCGTTTGAAGTAAGCAACCTGAGGTCTCATCATGCTCACTTCTAGGAAGTATTCTGATTGTATTTTTTCTAAGACTGATATGTCCATTCTTTTGTCAGTTCGTTCAGCATACAGTTGTGCAAAGAAAGATCAGACATACTTCTAGAATTGGAAAATACATAATCTTGAACAAAGTTAAGTCAAAACTGAGGCTTGGCTTTTCAGTTAAAAGTCAATGCTTCCTTAGAATTGATGTTCAAATTTTCTTACGTTCATTCTGTATTTAAGCATGTTTTACTAATGTATATTTAATATTATTATTCTGAGGGTATCAGGGAAATCCACGAGGGTAATAGACAAAAATACAGCATTCTTTGCTTAATAGAGCACATCAGTGGCTCTTTATTAAAGAGAATTAAACAAGACATTATTTTAGTCAGTGCAGGTAAAACCAAAATACATCTCGTTTGCATTTCAGGATGGCCATTCTGTATAAATACAATAGATCTTAGAAGCATTTTGTATATCTGATTGATGTGTAAAATGGAATCTGATGATGCATAGAATAACTAATCAGGTAACTAGGCATCTTCTGATGTCCACTAAGATCACCTAGTACATCATCCAGACTCACTAGATTTTTATTTTTAAAAAAATGCATTGCAAAATCTAATGTTTAAAATTGCATTTTTCATTTGTTTGGATTAAAGATTCAAAAGTTATCAGTTGCAAAGGAAAGAAATTCAATGTTTGGATTAAACAAAATGTGCCGTTTCTGGAAAATTTGCCTTTTTCTTGTCTATTTCTTTTTGCTTCATACATCTGTGCTTTTGTACAATAAAAACCAGTTATCATGGCAACTGGGAATCACATGTACCATCTCAGAGCTAAAATACTCTTTGTTTGAGAAATATTACATTCACTATTTATATGAATATGTATAAAACTACATTCAGAAGAGAAAATATTTCACATGTACCATATCATACAACTATTCAGTGCTTTTTGTTTAAATATTTTTCCAAATACTTCATTGTCAGTTAAGCAACATATTTAATAACATTATTGTAAAAAATAAATTAAAGAAGCTTAAAAAGTTTAACATTCTATAAGAATCATATGACAGCTAAAGGTAAGGTGTTTTCTTATATACGCTGAAATTATATAAATACAGATATCAAGGTTGTAAAAATTGTGTGATAGAGGCATCACCTGACCTCCTCTAACTTCACAAGGTGGGGAAGAGAATTAAGATCAACAGCATCAGTCACCCAAGGCTGATTCCTATGAGGTGGAGATCAGACATACCTCCTCTAGCCAAACTTTTTATCAATTCTGACACCAACTGTCCCTTCCACAGTACTCCCTATTTCTCTGCTGGGTTTGATAATTTGTTGCAATGTCCACACAAAACTCACAGTTACGGAGTTTATTAGATAAGTAACAGGTTACAATTCAGGATCAGGAAACAACTCAGAATATAGTTCTTCCATCAGGACAGCCTCTTCTCAGCCTTTCCCACAGGCATGCCTCTTTCTAGCCCTCGGGCCATTGGCCTGGCCTCTGTCCTGCTCAGACAAGTGTTACAAAGCTCTTTTAGCCCAGAGGTGCACCACTCTGCCAGTACGCCTCGGATCAAAGGCATTCAACTCCAGCTCCTTGGGTCAGGGAGCCTAGCTCTGCCACGTGCCCAGAGGCATTCCACTCTGCCAGCAAGTGTCCTAACCGAAGACACTCAGCTTTCTCAGTCCATGGGTCAGGAAGCTCATGGCCATCTCTTGCCTGTCTCCTGCTGGTCTCCTGGTTCTGCTGTTGCTGTTTCTCTGCCTCTGCTTCTTACTATCTCTGGTGTTACAGCTCTCTCTCTCTAGGAAGTTGTTGGAAAAGGGACCCCGGGTCGAAAGAACACTCTCCACTCCCAGCTCTTCTTCTTGGTGGTGGTGAGGTCCCCCTTTCAACCTCTGGGATGGCTCATTTTAGGCCTAGTGGAATAGCGAAACTGACCAATACCCTCATTCAGTTTCCATAAACCTTATTTGCATGGTCCCACCCCCACACGGGTGTCAAACAATTTATTTGCATTATTAGCAAGCAATCCAATTCCTTTGATGGACCACAATACCTTATTTGCATAGTCCCATACAATCATTTGTGTGAGAGTTGCAAGACCATGGTGAGAAAGGTCATATAAAATCAATCTTTTGCACCATAAAGGCACAATTCTAAATTACACAAAAAACCTCAGCATATACCATAAAATTCCTATTTATTTTACCATCATTCTATTTCTTGGGCTTTTTATGTAGCAATTTTAACTAACAAGCATAAAGTTATAAACTCACCTAACCAAACTTCTAGGAGAGATGGGATAACTTTGACCCTAGATATGATGGAACTGTGATCCAAAAGGCTAATGTCAGACTCTTCTATTCATTTTTGTTTGTCCTTTAAAATTATCTTCATTCTCTCTTATTTTCACTCTTGACAAGGCAGGAAACCAGCCTTCTGCAACTCAAGGCTTTTACTCTCTACTTTCAGACCAGAGAGAAACGATAACTCCCTAGCTGTTCTGAGGGAGGAAAAACTCTTACAGGAGACACCAGTTCAGGTAGCTCTATTTTTGGATTATTTACCCATGGTGAGGAGATTGGGGAGTCCTTGGGTGATGTAAACAGTTAAACATTTTAAGTCATCAAGGGACTGTAAGCATCTGAGTTAGAAAGAAAGAAAAGAAAATGAACCTCTGTTGCTCAAGAAAGTGGAGACCTTTTTCATGTTTTTTTTTCTCTCTCCCCTTTTTTTCCCTCCTCTATCTCTTTTTGGTGGTATTCATCAAAGGAAACCTAAGGAAACTATATCTGTAACATAAGGACTTCAACTCAAGACATACATAGGAGTTATAAGCAGACAAGTTAAATGACACTAAATGTTATTGCTAAATAAGTAACATTTATAATTAAAAGAAATATTTAAAATAGTTTTTTTCTCACATAGTTTATATGTGTAATTACACAGGATAGAATTAAGTACCTTAACCAGATCAAGTGCCTTTTATATGAAGACTGTATTGATTCAAGCATAGCAATGATTGTGAGGACTGGACAGGACTAGGCAACATTTTGTTCTGTACATGGGATCGCTATAAGTTGGAATGGTCTCAGTAGCACCTAACAACAACAAATGTTTACTCCTTATTAAACAATTCGGAATATAAATATTTACAAACCCTGTTCACATGATGAGATATTAGATCACATCATCATCTAGCTTGTGATAAACACCATTGTTGTTGCTGTTAGGTGCCATTGAGTTGGCTGACTCCTAGTAACCCAACATACAACAGAAGGCAACACTGCCCAGTCCTGCACCTCCTCATAATCATTGCTATGTTTGAGCCCATTGATTCAGCCACTGTGTCAATCCATCTCATTGAGGGTCTTCCTCTTTTTGCCGAATATCTACATTACCAAGCATGATATCCTTCTCCTGGGACTGGTCCCTCCTGACAATATGTCCAAAGTATGTGACACAAAGTCTCGCCATCCTTGCTTCTAAGGAACATTACAGCTATACTTCTTTGAAGACAGATTTGTTAGTTCTTCTGGCAGTCAGTCCATGGTATATTCAATATTCTTTTCCAACATCATAATTTAAAGACATCAATTCTTCTTCCATCTTCCTTATTTATTGCCCAGCTTTTGCATGCATATGAGGTGATTGAGAAAACCATGGCTTGAGTGAGGCCCACCTTAGTCTTCAAAGTGACATCTTTGCTTTTTAACAATTAAAGAGATCTTTTGCAGCAGATTTGCCCCATGCAATATGTTGTTTGATTTTTTGACTGCTGCTTCCATGGATGTTGATTGTGTATCCAAGTACAATAAAATCCTAGATAGCTTCAATATTTTCTCTGTTTATCAAGATGTTATTTACCAGTCCAGTTGTGAGGATTTTTGTTTTCTTTATGTAAAGGTGTAATCCATACTGAAGGTTGTAATCTTTGATAGTCAACACCATAGTTTATGTGTATTAAGTGACTATGTCCATGTGCTATGCCAAGCACGTTGTATATATTATATAATTTAATCTACTCCAAAACTTATATGGTAGTTACTATTATTATCCATTGTCTTAGGCTGGGTTCTATAGAGAAGCAAAACCAGCAAAGCATATATATATATATATATAAATATAAATATGTATATATATATATATACCAAGGAAATTGCTCAAATGTTTTTTAGAGGCTGCATGTCCCAATTCCGTGGGTCAGGAAAGAAGATTCTCCTGATTCATATAGCCCCAGGGGCTGGCAAACCCCAGATCAGTGGATCGGAGAGCATTGCTGTTGCACGCTGTGAAGATTAAGGAATCACAAGATCGGTAGGCAAGACTGCCAGTAAGCTGCTAGCCAGAGTCCCAAGAACAAGATTTCAGACGAATGGGAGCCAGCTGCAGGATCTGGAACAAGCAAAAGTTTCAGTAAGGCGAGCAGGTAGGAAGTAGGTGGAGGAGGGCAGAGAGATGAAGGCTGAGGGGGCAGTGAGCTGCCACAAGCTCTGCCCCCACCGGTACCACTCAGCAGATTCCATCATGGGGGTGATCACGTATCAAATTTCAACAGGGAAGTGGTCATAACATTATATGACTGCCAAAACACTGGGAATCATAGGCCAGTCAAGTTGACACACAACCTTAACCATCGCATCCACATTTCCAGATAAGAAACTAAGCATTTAGGATGTAAGGTGAGTTTCACAAGAACACACATCACATATACTTGTCAAAGTTAAGCAAAGTTTTCCAGAGTGGTATCTGCCTCTGGAAGAGGGAAAGGAACTTGGGATAACATGAAAATGTATTTGATGGGGACTTCTGGCAACATGGCGCTCTAGGCAGAAGCACCACACTGTCCTCCACAGCAAAGATCCGAAAAACTAAGCCAAACAGAGAAAACAGCGATCCTGAAATCTTAAACATCAAATGAAGAGATAAAGAACTCAGCCAAGCACCAAATGGAATAAGAAACTGACAGAGGACAGAGAGAAAGGAGACATACATGGAGAAGTCCCCTATCAGCTAATGCAGCACGGATCCACCATCTTGAACTCCCATCAGAGACCAGCAAATAGGGATACGAGAAAGCAGCTTCACAGAGCTTCTAGCAGGAGACAGAACAACCGGTAAACAGCGATATATCCTTTCCCACCCCCACCCTTCTTCACCCCCACTCGGCCTTCTCTGCTTCCCAAGGCCACAGTCTCTTGGCCTGGAAGCAAACGGCTGCTTGGATTCCACTCGCCCATACTGGCTGACTCCCTGAGTGCCGTTTGCTGGTTGCTGGTGCTGCTTTTTTCTGCTTCTTTTGATTTCTTCCTTACCTCTCACCACCTCCCCCTCCTTTTGCTCAAATACCTGGCTCCGTGGGTCATCTTTGTTTCTTCCTGAGGGGCTGTGGAGCTCCGTTTGAGTGTGGAACTGCTTCCTGGTCCATGCTGCCACGCTGGTGGGATCGCAGGGCTTTTTTTTGTTTGTTTGTTTTCAATTGTTCATTTGTTTTCTTTTTCTTTTCTTGAGTTGGGAGCCCATTCTGGCTAGGCAGTGCTGAGCGGCTTGGGACCTACCCCCTCATCTTGTGTAGATGAGCAGACGGATCCCTGAGGGGATTTCTTTTTTTTTTTTTTTCTGTTTTTCGGGGTGGGGGGGTTTCTGTTCTTTTTTTAAAAATTTGTTTTGTTTTCTTTTCCCTTTTTTTGCTTTTTTGTCTTTCTTCATTACTCAGTTTCTTGTCTCTCTATACCTTCCTTCTCTTCCTGTCCCCT
The DNA here is from genome assembly GCF_000243295.1 of Trichechus manatus latirostris. NCBI lineage: Eukaryota > Metazoa > Chordata > Mammalia > Sirenia > Trichechidae > Trichechus > Trichechus manatus. The sequence continues at coordinate 4,543,632 of NW_004443991.1, read as the reverse complement.
GAATACCTGGTGCTGAATACCTCTATGCCTCCTAGCCAGGCTGTACTTCAACACCTGGGAACAACTTCCCCAGACCTCTTAGCCGCACCAGTGGGATCCCCGGGAGCTTTGCTGTTCTTTTTTCTTTTTAATTTTTATTTATGCATTGTTTTCTTGTTTTCTTCTTCATCTTTTTGTTTTTCTCCATTTCATAGTCTCTCATCTCTCCACTCAAATGGCAAGCTCCCCTAGCACTCTTTTTTGTTTGTATGTTTTTGGCCCCTGTTTCTCTCTCCTCTCTCCCTTATCCACCTTAGCTCCACCAATCACAATCTCCTGTCTCCATCCTGCTTACCTGCACCATGCACTTAACATCACATCACTAAGCAGCACAGGCACGGCCTACTGGAACCTGACCTGCACTGATTACCGACCCGCCCTGGTGGCTGTAGTAAGTGCCACAAACAATCCATCCCAGCAATTCCTCTTCAGCTAGATCTGTCCTGCTGGACCATATCTGAGTGACTGACCCTGCCAATTGGAGAAGGAGGTGAAAAGTATCGTGTCCACAGACGAGCAAACAACAAAGTACATACAGCCCGCCTGCTCAGACATAGCCAAATAAAAAAAAAAAGGATGAAACAATCAAATCTACAATCAATAAATGAGCAAAATAACACTGAATGTCCCAAAGACAGAAGACAATATTAAAACATTTACAAAAACAGGTCAGGATGATTCCAGTAGGTGTCCAAAATAAAACACCAGATGACTTTCCGGTAGAAGAAAAGGCACTAGAACTACCTGATAGGGAATTCAAATTTCTAATACTCAGAATTATCCAAAAGTTGAAGCAAAAAGCAGACAAAAATGAGGAAAAAATAGACAAATTCATGGAAAAGGCAGACAAATTCGTGGAAAATACAGACAAAAAAATGGAAGAATTCAGGAAAACAATGCAGGAACAAAATGCCAAAATAAATTCACAACTAGAAATTAAACAAAAACAACAATTAGAATTCCAAAAGTTAAACAACAAGATTTCAGAAAGGGACAGTGTCATAGAAGGGCTGAGGAGCATATTTGAAACCGTGGAAGACAGGATTAGCGGAACTGAAGACAAACACTTGCATACAACTCTGTTTGAGGAAAAATAAGAAAAAAGAGGAAAGAAAAATGAAGAAACCCTGAGAATTGTGTAGGATACAATCAAAAGCAAAAATCTGCAAGTGATTGGAGTTCCAGAACAGGAGGAGAAAACAGAAAACACAGAGAGGATCACTGAAGAAACGCTGGCAGAAAACTTCCCCAATATCATGAAAGATGAAAAGCTGACCATCGAAGATGTTCAATGAACCCCATATAGGATAGACACCAAAAGAAAATCACCAAGGCATGTCATAATCACACTCGCTAAAACCAAAGACAAACAAAGAATCTTGAGAGCAGCTCAAGAAAAACAAAAAGTCACATACAGAGGAGAAATAATAAGACTAAGCTCAGATTATTCAGCAGAAACCATGCAGGCAAAAAGGCAATGGGATGACATATATAAAACTTTGAAAGAAAACAATTGCCAGCCAAGAATAATATGTCCTGCATAACTCTCGTTCAAATATGAGGGTGAAATTAGGTCATTTCCAGATAAACAGAAATTAAGGGACTACGTAAAAATGAAACTAAACTTACAAAACTTATTAAAGGAAGTCCTTTGATCTTAGAACATATAATATCAGACCACAGGCTGAATATAGGACACAGGATTGTACCAGCCAGATACCAACCTAGGAAATGAACTCTTCAGGACTATGCAAAACCAAAAGAATTACAAAAGGGAACCAGAGAGGTTAATCTGTAAATGTCAACAACAACAGAACAATAAAAGATGGAATAAATGGTGTAGATTTGGAACTTTCTCATGGAGAGGAAGTCAAGCGATACCAAGTAATAGTAAGCTGGTTCAAATCTAGGAAGATAAGGGTAAATTTCAAGGTAACCACAAAGAAAGTTAACAAACCTGCTCATCAAAATAAAGAAGAAAAACATAAAGTCTCAGTAAAAACAAAACCTACAAAAATAAAAGGATTGAAAAAAATTCCACAAATAAAAGGAACTCAACACAGGAAAGTAAGAGGAACGAAACTGGAAGACATTATGCTGAGCGAAATAAGTCAATCACAAAAGGACAAATATTGTATGAGACCTCTACCATTTAACTCATGTAAAAATTTACACACAAAAAGAAACAATCTTTGTTGGTTATGAGGGATGGGAGGAGTGGGGGGGGAACTAAATAGATAAGTGTTAACTTTGGTGAAGGGTAAGACAGTACACATTACTGGGAAAGCCAGCACAACTCATACAAGGAAAGGTCATGGAAGCTCCATAGACACTTCCAAACTTCCTGAGGGACTGAATTGCTGGTTGGAGGGCTGTGGGGACCATGGTCTCGGGAAACATCTAGCTCAACTGGCATAACACAGTTTATAAAGACAATGTTTTACATTCTACCTTGGTGAGTAGTGTCTGGGGTTTTAAAAGTGTGTGAGCAGCCATCTAAGATACTCCATTGGTCTCATGCCTTCAGGAGCAAAGGAGAATGAAGAGAACAAGACACAAGGAAAAGATTAGTCCAAAGGACTAATGGACCACAGCTTCCATGGCCTCCACCAGACTGAGTCCAGTACAGCTAGATGGTGCCCGGCTACCACCACTGACTGCTCTGACCGGGATCACAATAGAGGGTCCTGGACAGAGCTGGAAAAGGATGTAGAACAGAATTCTAACTTACAAAAAAACACCAGATTTACTGGCCTGACAGACTGGAGAAACCCTGAGAGTATGGCCCCCAGACACACTTTTAGCTCAGTGGTGAAGCCCCTCCCAAAATTCACCATTCAGCCGGGGATTGGATAGCCTCATAAAACAAAACAGGACTAATGAGGCACAGCAGTCCAGGAACAAGGACTGGAAGGCAGGAGGGGACAAGAAAGCTGGTGATAGGGAACCCAAGCTTGAGAAGGGACAGTGTTGACATGTCATGGGGTTGTTAACAATATGTGTGCCAACCGTCTAATGAGAAACTGTTTGTTCTGCAAACCTTCATCTAAGGTACAAAAAAAAAAAAAAGAATTATCTATGTGAGATCAAATTGACAACAGCAACTCAAAAGGTTTGATGGGAAACCTAGGGGACAGTGCGTTGAAGATAATGGTGATGGAATAATTTGGAAAAGGTTAGTGAGAATAGCAGCACAACTAGGAGAATGTAATTGATGTCACTGAATTGTACATGTAGAAACTTTTGAAATGGTGTAACTTTGGCTATGTATATATTCACCAAAAAAAAGAGGTCTTCAAAGTCGAGAAGGGAGAGTGTTGACATGTTGTGGGGTTGTTAACCAACGTCATAAAACAATATGTGTACTGACTTTTTAATGAGAAACTATTTGGTCTGTAAACCTTCATCTAAAGTACAATAAAAAATTTAAAAAAAAATGTATTTGATGATAACCAGTGGAGGAATGGGATAAATCCCAAGTGGATCCTTAGCTAGTTGGCATGCAGAAATTCCTATTTCTGATCCTTTCATACTCAATAATACCCATACGGGCAATTGAAACGATGCAGTCCACTATCTTCAGTAAAATACTGGTAAGTATCTTTTTATATATAAAATTTCATCTGCAGACTATTGTATGCTTACAGTGACATGTGCTCCCTATCTCTTACATACCATCTCCTCCACCTCATTCCCTTATCTGCTGGAAAAAAAGATGTCAAAGTTTGTCATTGAAGAGACATACTCAAATTCAACTTGCCAAATTACTTCTACAAAAACTAAGATAACAATAAATAAGAAAATTCTACTTTCTTAAAAGAGAACTATTGGTTTGTCGTACTATGCTGGTTATATCAAGTACAGAATATCAAATACCAGTGGATAGGTTTCAGTAGAGTTTTCATATTAAGACAGGCTAGGAAGAAGGACCTGGTGGTCTAATTCTGAAAAATTGGCCAGTGAAAAATCTTATGAATTGCAGCAGAACACTACCTGGTATAGTGCCTGAAGATGATTCCTTCAGGTTGGAAGGCACTCAAAATATGACTGAGGAAGAGCTGCCTCCTCAAAGTAGGGTTGATGTTAATGATGTGGATGGGTAAACCATCTGAGACCTTCATTTGCTGATGTGGCATGACTCAAAATGAGAAGAAACAGTTACAAACATCTGTTAATAATCCGAACATCGAATGTACGAAGTATAAATATAGGAAGTTTGGAAGTTGTGAAAAATGAAATGGAACAAATAACGATCGATATCCTAGGCATTAGTGATCTGAAATAGACTGATATTGGCCATTTAGAATCGGACAATCCATGCTGGGAATGACAAATTGAAGAGGAAACGCATGGCATTCGTCGTCAAAAAGAACATTTCAAGATCTAAAGTAACAATGCTGCCATTGATAGGATAATATTCATATGCCTACAGGGAAGGCCAGTTAATATGACTATTATTCAAATTTATGCACCAACCACTAATGCTAAAGATGAGGAAATTGAAGATTTTTAACCAACTTCTGCAGTCTGAAATTGATGAACATGCAATCAAGATGCATTGATAATTACTGGTGATCGGAATGTGAAAGTTGAAAACAAAGAAAAAAGATCAGTAGTTGAAAAATATGGCCTTGGTGATAAAAGTGACACTGGAGATTGCATGATAGAATTCTGCAAGACCAACAACTTATTCATTGCAAATACCTTTTTTCAATAACATCATCAACAACTATACCCATGGACCTCACAGTATGGAAAACACAGGAATCAAATTGACTACATCTGTGGAAAGAGGCGATGGAGAAGCTCACTATCATTGGTCTGAACAAAACCAAGGGTTGTCTGTGGAACAGACCACCAATTGGTCACATTTAAGTTTGAGTTGAACCTGAAGAAAATTAAAACAAGTCCATGAGAACCAAAACATGACCTTCAGTGTATACCACTTGAATTTGGAGACCTTCTCAAGAATAGATTTGACTCATTGAACACTAATGACCAAAGACCAGAAGAGTTGTGGGATGACATCAAGGACATCAGACATGAAGAAAGCAAGAGCTTATTTAAAAGACTGGAAAGAAAGAAAAGACCAAAATGGATGTCAGAAGAGACTCTGAAACTTGCTCTTGAATGTAGAGTGAATGCAAGAAATGATGAAGTAAAAGAGCTGAACTGAAGTTTGAAAGTGTGGCTCGAGAAGACAAAATAAAGTATTATAATGAAATATGCAGAGACCTGGAGTTACAAAACCAAAAGAGAAGAACATGCTTGGCACTTCTCAAGCTGAAAGAACTGAATAAAAAAATTCAAGCCTTGAGTTGCAATTCTGAAGGATTCTATAGGTAAAATATTGAATGACGCAGGAAGCATCAAAAGATTGATGGAATGCAAAGTCACTTTACCAAATAGAATTGGTGGACATTCAACCATTTCAGGAGATAGCATATGATCAAGAATGTATGGTACTGAAGGAAGAATTCCAAGCCACACTGAAGGCATTGGCAAAAATCAAGGATCCAGTAACTGAAGAAGTACCATTTGAGATGTTTCCACAACGAATGCAGCATTGGAAGCACTCATGTGTTTATGCCAAGAAATGTGGAAGACAGCTACCTGACCAACCATCTGGAAGAGGTCCATATTTGTGTTCATTCTAAAGAAAGGTGATCTAACAGAATGCAGAAAATACTGAACAATATCAGTAGTATCACATATAAGTGACATTTTGCTGAAGATAATTCAAAAGCAGTTGCAGCACTACATTAACATGGAACTGCCAGAAATTCAAGCCAGATTCAGAAGAAGATGTGGAACGAGGTATAGCATTACTGATGTCAAGTGGATCTTGGCTGAAAGCAGAGAATACCGGAAAGAAATTTAGCTGTGTTTTATTAACTATGCAAAGGCATTCCACTGTGTGGATCATAAAAAATTATGGATAATATTCTGAAGAACGGGAATTCTAGAACACTTAGTTGTGCTAATGTAAAATCTACACACAGACCAAGAGGCGATCATTCAAACAGAACAAGGAGATACTGTACAGTTTAAAAATCAGGAAAACTGTGCATCAGAGTTGTATCCATACTTATTCAATCTGTTTGCTGGGCAAATAACTGAGAATCTGGACTATACGAAGAACTTGGCATCGAGATTGGTTGAAAACTCATTAACGACCTGCAATATGCAGATGAACAACCTTCTTGCTGAAAGTGAAGAGTACCTGAAACACTTACTGATGAAGATCAAAGATTACAGCCTTCAGTATGGGTTACACCTCAACATAAAGAAAACAAAAATCCTCACAACTCCACCAATAAGCAACATCATGATAAATGGAGAAAATACTGATGTTGTCAAGGAATTATTTTTACTTGGCTCCACAATCAACGTCCATGGAAGCAGCAGTCAAGAAATCAAAGGACATATTGCATTGGGCAAATCTGCTGCAAGGCCTCTTTAAGGTGTTAAAAAGCAAAGATGTCACTTTGAGGACTAAGGTGTGCCTGACCCAAGCCATGGTATTTTCAATCACTTCATATGCATGTGGAAGCTGGACAATGAATAAGGAAGATGGAAGAAGAATTGATGCCTTTGAATTATGGTGTTGGCAAAGAATATTGAGTATACCATGGTCTGCCAGAAGAATGAACAAGTCTGTCTTGGAAGAAGTACAGGAGTGCTCCTTGGAAGTGAGAATGGTGAGACTTCATCTCATGTACTTCGGACATGTTATCAGGAGCACCAGTCCCTGGAGAAGGACATGGTGCTTCGTGAAGTAGAAGGTCAGCTAAAATGAGGATGACCCTCAATGAGAGGGACTGACACCGTGGCTGCACCAATGGGTTCAAACATAGCAATGATTGTGAGGATGGCACAGGATCATGCATTATTTTGTTCTATTGTACATAGGGTCACTATGAGTCAGAACTGACTCAACTGCAGCTAACAACAAGAGAGAACACTCTTTTTCCAGTCATAATATGTATGTACTCTTTTCAAGGGTATTAGTCTGTATCAAAGTTTCCTTGCTGTTTTGAATAATTTTTATGACACCTTTTGTCTTTAATGGAAGAACTTCATTAACGTCTTCGTGTTTGCCCAGTCCAACTCCTCAGATCAGTTTTTACCTAACATTTATTCAAAATAATATTAAATGCTGTGGTTGTTTTTTTTTTTTTTTTTTTGCTTGTTTTTGTTTTTTTACAAAAGGGGGGAAATGGTAATGCCAGGGTAAACTATCTGTACAATTTTTCAAAATTTATTTAAAGTAATTTTGTTGTTCAGACTTCCCAGAGCGTTTGCGATGCTAACTCATTATAGGACTCAGGAAAAAAATAAATAAATAAATGTACTGCTAAATTCCCAAGCCATTTTGGACATAGAACTCACCAGTCCCCCATTTTTCCTATGGGACCTCTTGGAGGAATGGTATTTCTTAAATCATATTTTTGGAAGCACAACTTTATGCACACTAACGTAGATACTATTCCACAAATACTTAAAATGGTTTGAAATAATTTTACCTGTCATGACATAATTTTCCCACACCTGGAATATTCTTCTGCTCTTCTTATTTTCCAAGTTCATCTGGTAAGCATCTACTCATTCTCCAAGGCTAAGATAAAACATTACCATTTCTATTAGATGACATTCTTTAACTTCTCAGGGAAAAAAAAAAATACCTATCACATCTCAAATATGTCCATCATGACTCTTATTCCCCTGAATATTTTATAAAGCTCTTTCATCAAAATGATTGACTGGTCCAAGAGGAGAGGTACCATGTTTGTCTGTGTTGATATTTTCATATTACTAAAGTATGGGCTGTTTTTTATGTGGAGTTTTTTTCCTTCATTCATTTTGGCATCCTGTCCAGCCTAGACTAGCATTTTAAGCTTCAGTGCATATGAAGATAAATGGCAACGAGTTGGCAAACTTTATCAAGTCTTAGGAGCCATTCAAGGGAGTAGCCAAAGAAAAGAAAATATAGTTGAGGACATATTTTAAAGTACTTTAAATGCCTTAATTATGCATATTTTAAAATTTTCTATGCAATAGAAAAAGTTTTTGAGCAGGGAACAGTATAATCCATAGCCAAACAACACTTCATAAAGTGACCTCTGGCGGCCGTGTGCAGGGGAAATCGTGGCTGAATGACTGGTTATAAAGTGACTGTAGTCATTCAAAAGAGAAATAAAGTGGGCACAAATGAAGGTAATAACACTGTGAATGAGGAGCAAGAAATAGGAGTGATTTGACAGGCACCTGAGACACTTCAGTGGTAAATTATGAAACTGAGTTATTATCTGAGGGCACGAGGAATGGGAGAAATCAAAGTTGACTATGATGTTACCCAGCTGGGTTTCTTGAAAACTGATAGTACTATAAAGTAAAATGAATAATCTAATTATTTCTTATCACCATATACAGGTGAGCAAGGCCTTGGAAAGATGAGATAGATACAAAGAAAAGCAAAGAGTTGCGAGTAGAAGAGTTTCATCACACCGTTTATAATCTGAGCAGCAGTGAAGAACATCTCAAGGAAGGACACCTCTCTCACAATTTTTTCTAGGAACAGCCCAGTGATATTCAAAACTCATGTGGAATCCAGAGCAAAAGTAGTGATTATAATTAGTACCTTTTTGTAAAATGTCTTCAATGTATTTTTTTAAATCAGTATATTATATTTGTTCAAATACATAATCATAATATAATTAAAATAACAATAATTAAATAATAAGACACTATCCTTGCCTAGTAATTAAAAGTCTAGTCATGCCCTGATTTAAATTTAAGACATTAGTATTTAGGTAAGGAAGTTCCTGGGTGGGCAAACGGTTAACCGCTCAACTACTAGCCAAAAAGTTGGCTGTCTGAATCCACCCACAGGTGCCTCTGAAGACATGCCTGGAGATCTGCTTCTGAAAAGTCACAGCCTTGAAAACCCTGTGGAGCACAGTTCTATTCTGCACACATGGGGTCGCCATAAGTTTCAATTGACTCCACAGCAGCCAGCAACAACAACATGTTTAGGTAAGCTTAATTTTAAAATTACAAAAGCCAGCCTAATTACCTATCTTTAAGCTCAGAGACAGTGTCCATGTGTGTGTCCTTCCAGGTCACAGAATGGAGAAATGCATCCTGCACTCGTTCTGTCCCCAGCCCCCAGATTTTTCACAAAGAATATACTGAATCCCAGATGTATAACTACGAAGCCGTTGGCCATTGCTTGAAGCAAGCACTCCTGCTCTCCAGCTTTTGACGGCAGCTGTCAAAATGCCCTTGGCCTATGTTCACGTATGTCTGGTGTGTGTAAGAAGCCAGGACATATATAGTTTCTTTCCTTGCTGGCCATATCTAATGTGAGACATCACAGCATTTAAGAAATTGCAGTCAGCTTCATGGGAAATCATCCTCCCTTGTCACTTGCAGAAAGACAGAGCTGGTCCTAATAGTAAATTTGCTCCAATGAGTGGCAAAATCTCTTTCAAAGATAACTTGTATAATATATGTCATGATTTCCTGCCAGAGAACTCAAAGTAGTGCAGTCTCATAAGCCAATTTAACTTGCCTAATCAAAAGAATTACTTTAAAGTATACCCAGATGGGCTACTAATTAATACTACGGCTATTTTCCTTCACTGTCTATTACTTTAAAACAACAATAACATCAGCAAAAACAACAACAACAAAAAAAAAAACCTATATCTATTTATGGGCTTGTTGTTATTGTTGTTTTGCATATTTCTTCCCACGACATGGCTAAGTGTCTATTGAGTTGTAGGACTATTGTATTTTTAACATGGATGATAATTTTCAGTTATAAAAAAATGTTAAAGTATTAATTCATATTTTTAAAGGTTCTAATATGTTGTTTAAAAAAAGAAAAGCACAGTTAGGCTGTATACATAAGTGATTTTGTTACTATTTTTTAATGTATTTCCATTAACACATAGTTATAAAACATAAGGAACTTAAAAATGTAGGTGGTTATCCCATTACATACAATGATCAGTTATTAAAAAGATGCTAATCTCATGAATTTGCTTTGTACCAATAAGCCTTACTGTATCAGTCAGGTTTCTCCAAAGAAAAAGATATAGACTATGTATGTATGTATTTATGTATTTAAAGGCATTGGCTCACTTGATTGTGGGGTCTACCAACTTTGAAATTTGTATGGCGGACCAGCAGCCTAGACACTCAGGCATGATTTTTATGTTACAGTCTTGAGGGAGAATTCCTTCTACAGGAAATTTCAATTTTTACTCTTAAGGCATTCAACCGATTGACTGAAGATAATTATCAAGAGTAATCTCCTTTACTAAAATCAACTAATTTTAAATGTTAATCACATACATAAAATACCTTCACAGCAACATCTAGTGTTTGACCGAATAGCTGGGGAGAACAAGTCCACGAAAGCCAAAGCACAATCTTGACCATATACCACCTGAATTTAGAGACCATCTCAAGAATATATTTAACTCTTACAGGGGAAACTAGCACAACTTGTACAAGGAAAGGTCATGGAAGCCCCATAGACACATCCAAACTCCCTGAGGGACTGAATTGCTGGGCGGAAGGCTGTGGGGACCATGGTCTCAGGGAACATCTAGCTCAGTTGGCAAGACAATGCTCTACATTCTACCTTGGTGAGTAGTGTCTGGGGTCTTAAAAGCCTGTGAGCGGCCATCTGAGATACTCCGCTGGTCTCATCCCTCTGGGAGCAAGGGAGAATGAAGAGAGCAGGATACAAGGAAAAGATTAGTCTGAAGGACTGATTGTCCACAGCTACCAGGGCCTCCACAGGACTGAGTCCAGGACAGCTAGATGGTGCCCGGCTACCACCACTGACTGCTCTGATCAGGATCACAACAGAGGGTTCTGGACACAGCTGGAGAAGGATGTAGAACATAATTCTAACTCACAAAAAAAGACCAGATTTACTGGCCTAAAGGAGACTGGAGAAACCCTGAGAGTATGGCCCCCAGACACCCTTTTAACTCAGTGGTGAAGTTATCTCTGAGGCTCACCATTCAGCCTGGGAGTGGACAGCCCCGTAAAACCAAATGAGACTAACGAGGTATAGTAGTCCAGTGACGGGGGCTGGAAGGCAGGCGGGGACAGGGAAGCTGGTGATGGGGAACCCAAGGTTGAGTAAGGATATTGTTGATGTGTTGTGAGATTGTTGACCATTGTCATAGGGCAACATTTGTAGTGACTGTTAAATGAGAGGCTGTTTTGTTCTGTGGGCCTTCATCTTGGGTGAGAGTGGCAGCACAATTGGAAGAGTGTGGTTGGTGTCACTGAACTGTGCATGTAGAGGTTTCTGAGGTGGTGTATCTTTGGCTATGTGTATTTTCACCAAGAAAAGGGGTTGAGACGTTAGAGGGTTGACGTGTTGTGGGGTTGTTGACCAAAGTCGTGGAGCAGTTTGTGTCCTACTGTTTCATGGGAGACTGTTTGGTCTGTAGGCCTTCACCTGAAGTACAACAAAATAAAGAAAGAAAGAAAGAATATATTTAACTCATTGAACACTAATGACCAAAGATCAGAAGAGTCATGGAGTGACATCAAGGACATCACACATGAAGAAAGCAAGAGGTCATTAAAAAGACAGGAAAGAAATAAAAGATCAGAAAGCCAAGGCAGGGCCAAGATGGCAAAGTGGTCAGATGCTTCCTGTGGTCCCTCTTACAACAAACATCCTAAAAAACAAATGAATCAATTATGTATGACAATCTAGGATCAATCTTGACGTCAAAGGCAAAGCTGAGGAATCAAACTGAGTGGCAGAGAGTAGGAGAGATGGTTCAGAAGCAGCAAGGGGTTGCCAGACTTGACCCAGCGGGAACTGGCACCCTGCAGGCTGGATCGACAGACGTTCCTGGTGAGGCAGGCAGTGGCACTGAGGATGCATTTTCCACTTTGGGAGAGACCAAGTAGTGGAGAGTTTACTCAAGCCTCCAGAACCAGTGAAAAGTGGCACTCATTTGGCAAAAGATAAGTACATGCATTTAACCTACTATGTGGATCAAAAAACACCCACTTTGGGAAGACCGTCTCTCCCATTTACTTGCCCCCTTCGTGCTCTGTACCATGTCCTGAACTGGCTTCAGAGATGACAGTGTCACCTGGGCTGGATGTAGGACCTGTTATACGCCCTGTGTCATTCTCCTGGCTTTGGAGAGGGAACAAATCAACAAACAGGAAAAAATAATCTGCCAGCTCCACTAAGCCAGGAACCCAGGGCAGGCACAGCCCCTTTGCCTAGGCATAGGCATAAGGAGTTCACGAACCTTGAATGCCTTTCACCCCTGCGTAGACCTGTGTGGGCCCATTTCAACAGCAAATGCCCTCATTAGCACAGTACAACAGGGTATATACCTGAAGCCTATTATCAAACTGTATCAGCTATTAGGTAGAGTGGCAGATTCATGACATTTGACACTGCTCTGCCCATTAAGCAGGGCCCTCACCTACTCATATCTGGGGCCTGAGGCCTGGTGGCTCCACGCATGCCACCTAGCTACCAGCAACAGAGGTCTGAGAATAAGTGGTGCCTCCTAGTCCTGAAAGCCAACAGCATTGGGTGCCCATAGTCCAGCTGTAAAATCCACCCACCTACTCGTTCTAGGGAACAGGGACACTCTTTCTTCCCAATCAGGGACAGCTGACAGCTCCCTGTCTTGCTCAGCACATAATGCCCTACTGCAACCAGATTCCTGAGACTATTCCAATCACCTCTGCCTGTCTAGGACTATAGTTGAGAGTCTGCACCACACATTTGGTGACCAACTACCTGGACACCTGAACTGCATTCATACAAGAAAAGGACTCTTGGGCTCACATACATAGTAACAGCTCTAGCCACCTGATGACAGGATGTGAGAGCTTCAAAGGGGCCAATAATCAAACTAGCTCGCATGACCAGCCTATTTGGGCATATCAAAACAAAACAAAACTAGAAGCTAGGACACACTAAGCAAACATAAAATAAATAAATATAGTATCTTATTGATGGCATGGAGAGAAAAAATCACATAAAGAGGCAGATGATGATGTCTTCAGCAAGCTCACAAACAAAGAATCAAGAAAACTTCCAGAGGAAGGGAAATTCTTGGAATTACTTGAGGTAGAATTCAAAAGATTAATATACAGAGCTCTTCAAGAGATCAAGAAGGAGTTCAGGCAAAACACAGAACAAGCCAAGGAACATACAGACAAAGCAATAGAGGAACTTAAGATGGTTATTTAAGAGCATAACGACAAATTTAACAGGCTGCAAGAATCCAGAGAGAGACAGCAATCAGAAATCCAGAAGATTAACAATAAAATTTCAGAATTAGACAACTCAATAGAAAGTCATAGGAGTAGAATTGAGGCAATGGACATCAGAAATAGTGATTGAAGATAAAGCACTTGACATCAACTTATTTGAGGAAAAAACAGATAAAAGAATTTTAAAAAAATGAAGAATTAGGTGGGACTTTATCAAGAGGAATAATCTACAAGTGATTGGAGTACCAGAACAGGGGGAGATAACAGAAAATACAGAGAGAATTGTTGAAGATTTGTTGACAGAAAACTTCCCTGATATTGTGAAAGACGAGAAGATATCTATCCAAGAAGCTCACTGAACCCCACACAAGATAGATTACAAAAGACAGTAACCAAGACATATTATAATCAAACCTGCCAAAACCAAAGATAAAGAGAGAATTTTAAGAGCAGCTTGGGGTAAATGAAAAGTCATCTACCAGGAGAGTCAATAAGACTAAGCTTAGATTACTCAGCAGAAACCATGCAGGCAGGAAGGCAATGCGATGATACATTTAAAGACTTGAAGGAAAAAAACTGCCAGCCAAGAATTATATATCCAGCAAAACTGTCTCTCATATATGATGGTGAAATTAGGGCATTTCCAGATAAACAGAAGTTTAGGGAATTTGTAAAAATCAAACCAAAATTACAAGAAATATTTAAGGGCGTCCTCTGGTTAGAAAACCAATAACATCAGATAACAACCCAAGACTAGAACACAGGACAGAACAACCAGATTTCACCTCAGATGGGGAAGTCTTAAATAAATCAAAGCTAAAACACTGAAAATAAGGAAACAAAGACATCAATATGTAAAAGATTACAACATTAAAATAAAAAAGATGGACTAAGTAGTCATAGATATTTCATATGGAGAAGAAGTCAAAGCGATATACAGAAATAAAAGATTCATTTAAAAATAGGAGTAAATATTATCGTAACCACAAAGGAAACCAACAATCTTACACATCAAACTAAAAAACAAGAAAAACATAAAGACTCAATAAACACAAAATCAACAACAATGAAAAAGATGAAAAGAAAACAAATAAAGAAAAATGACTCAGCACAGAAAATTAAGTGGAACAAAGAAACTGTCAACAATGTACAAAAAATTCTTCAAAATGAGAGCACTAAACTGATACCTATTAACAATTACGCTGAATGTAAATAGACTAAATGCACCAATAAAGAGACAGAGAGTGGCAGAATGGACTAAAAAATAAGATCTGTCTGTATGCTGCCTAGAAGAGACACACCTTAGACTTAACGACACAAACAAATTAAACTGCAAAGGATGGGAAAAAAAATCAACCAAACAACAATCAAAAAAGAACAGGAGTGGCAATATAAATCTTTGATAAAATAGACTTTAAAGTAAAATTCACCACAAAAGATAAGGAAGGACACCATATAATGATTAAAGGATCAATACACCAGAAGGACATAACCATAATAAATATTTACACGTGCAACAACAGGGCTCCAAAATACATAAAACAAACTCTAACAACATTGAAAAGAGAAATAGACAACTCCACAATAATAGTAGGAGACTTCAACACACAACTTTTGGTAAAAGACAGAACATCCATAAAGAAGCTCAATAAAGACAAAGAAGATCTAAATGCCACAATAAACCAACTTGAGCTCACAGATATATACAGAACACTCCACCCAACAGCAGCCAAGTATACCTTCTTTTCCCATGCATGTGGATCATTCTCCAGAACAGACCACGTATTAGGCCAAAAAGCAAGCCTTAACAGAATCCAAAGCATCAAAATATTACAATACATCTTTTCTGACTATAAAGCCATAAAAGAAGAAATCAATAACAGAAGAAGCAAGGAAAAAAAAAAAATCAAACACATGGAAACTGAACAACACCTTGCTCAAAAACTATAGGGTTATAGAAGAAATTAAGGATGGAATAAAGAAATTCACAGAATCAAATGAAATTGAAAACACATCCTACCAGAACCTTTGGGACACAGCAAAAGCAGTGCTCAGACGTCAATTTATAGCAATGAATGCACACATCCAAAAAGAAGAAATGGCCAAAATCAGAACATTAACCCTACAATTTGAACAAATAGAAAGAGAGCAGCAAAAGAATCCTTAGGGCACCAGAAGGAAGCAAATACTAAAACTTAGAGCAGAATTAAATGAAATAGAAAACAGAAAAAAAATTGAAAGTGTTAACAAGACAAAAGCTGGTTCTCTGAGAAGATCAAGAAAATTGATAAACCACTGGCCAAACTGACAAAACAAAAAGACAAGAGGAAGCTAATAACCCTAATAAGAAATAAGATGGGTGCTATCACACAAACACAACTGAAATTAAAAGAATCGTTACAGAACACTATGAAAAATTGTTCTCCAACAAATTTGAAAACCTAGAGGAAATCGACAAATTTCTTGAAATACACTACCTACCTAAACTAACACAAACACAGGTAGGACAGCTAACTAAAACTATAATAAAAGAAGATATTGAAGAGGTAACTTAAAAAGTACCCCCCCCAAAAAAAAAAAAAAAAAGCCCTGGCCCCGATGGCTTCACTGGAAAATTCTATCAAACTTTCAGAGAAGAGTTAACACCACTATTACTAAAGGTATTCAGAGCACGGAAAAAGATGGAATACTCTCAAACTCATTCTATGAAGCCAGCATAAACCTGATACCAAAACCAAGTAAAGACACCCAAAAAAAAAAGAAGAAGAAAATTACACACCAATATCCCTCATGAACATTGACACAAAAATCCTCAGCAAAATTCTAGCCAATAGAATTCAGCAACATATCAAAAAAATAACTCACCATGATCAAGTGGGATTTATACCAGGTATACAGGGATGGTTCAACATTAGAAAACAATCAGTGTAATCCATCACATTAATAAAACAAAAGACAAGATCCGCATGATCTTAGCAACTGATGCCGAAAGGCGTTTGACAAAGTCCAACACCTATTCATGATAAAAACTCTCAACAAAATAGGAATAGAAGGGAAATTCCTCAACATAATGAAGGGCGTTTATGCAAAGCCAACAGCCAACATCATCCTAAACAGAGAGAGTCTGAAACCGTTCCCCTTGAAAATGGGAACCAGACAAGGATGCCCTTTATCACCACTCTTTTCTACATTGTGCTGGAGGTCCTAGCCAGATGATTTAGGCTAGAAGAAGAAAGAAAGGGCATCCAAATTGGTAAGGAAGAAGTCAAAGTATCTCTATTTGCAGATGATGTGATCTTATACACAGAAAACCCCAAAGAATCCACAAGAAAACTACTGGAATTAATAAAAGATTTCAGCAAATTGTCAGGATACAAGATAAACATACAAAAATCAATTGCATTTCTCTACACCAACAAAGAGAACTTTGAAGAGGAAATCACTAAATCATTTACAATAGCCCCCAAGAAGATAAAATACTTAGGAATAAATCTAACCAGAGATGTAAAAGACCTATATAAATAAAACTACAAGATACTACTGCAAGAAACCAAAAGAGACCTACATGAGTGGAAAAACATACCTTGCTCATGCATAGGAAGACTCAACATTGTGAAAATATCAAAGCTATCTACAAATACAATGCAATCCTGCTCCAAATTCTAATAACATTTTTTAATGAGAAGGAGAAACAAATCACCAACTTCATATGGAAAGGGAAGAGGCCTTGGATAAGTAAAGCATTACTCAAGAAGAACAAAGTGGGAAGCCTCTCACGACCTGATTTTAGAACCTATTATACAACCACGGTAGTCAAAGCAGCCTAGTACCGGTACAACAACAGATACATAGACCAATGGAACAGAACCCAGATGTAAATTTATCTACCTATGAGCAGCTGATATTTGACAAATGCCCAAAGTCTGTTAATAGGGAACAGATAGTCTCTTTAACAAATGGTGCTGGCCATAACTGGATATTCATCTGCAAAAAAATGAAACAAGACCCATACCTCACACCATGCAATAAAATGAACTCAAAATGGATCAAAGACCTAAATATAAATCAAAAACTATAAAGATCACAGAAGAAAAAATAAGGACAACACTAGGAGCCCTAATACATGGCATAAGCATAATACAAAATGTAACTAACAATGCACAAACACCAGAAGAGAAACTAGATAAGCTGGAGCTCCTAAAAATCAAACACTTGTGCTCTTCAAAAGACATCACCTAAAGAGTAAAAAGACAACCTACGGACCTGGAAAAAAAGTTGACCATGATAATTCCGATCATCTTCTAATTTCTAAAATCTACAAGATACTGCAATACTTCAACAACAAGAAGACAAATAGCCCAATTAAAAAATGGGAAAGGATATGAACAAGCACTTCACCTAAAAAGACATTCAGGTGACTAATAGATACATGAGAAAATGCTCATGCTAGCCATTAGAGAAATACAAATCAAAACTACAATGAGACAGCATCTCACCCCAACATGGCTAACATTAATCCAAAAAACACAAAATAATAAATGTTGGAGAGGTTGTAGAGAGACTAGAACCTTTATGCACTGCTAGTGGGAATGTAAAATGGTACAACCACTTTGGAAATTGATTTGGCACTTCCTTAAAAAGCTAGAAATAGAAGTACCATGCGATCCAGCAATCCCACTCTTTGGAATATATCCTAGAGAAATAAGAACTGTCACACGAATAAATATATGCATACTCATGTTCATTGCAGCACTGTTCACAATTGCAAAAAGATGGAAAGAACTTAAGTGCCCATCAATAGATGAATGGATAAACAAATTATGATATATTCACACAATGGAATACTATGCAACAATAAAGAAAAAAAAGATGAATCTTCTAAACATCTCATAATGTGGAGGAATATGGAAGGCAGTATGCTGAGTGAAATTAGTCAGTCGCAAAAGGACAAATATTGTATGATACCACTATGATAAGAACTCAAGAAAAGGTTTAAACACAGAAGGAAACATTCTTTGATGGTTATGAGGGTGGGGAGGGAGGGAGGGATATTCAACAACTAGATAGTAGATAAGAATTATCGTAGGTGAAGGGAAGGGCAATGCACGATACAAGTGAAGTCAGCACAACTGGATTAAACTGAAAGCTAATATGTTTCCTGAATACAAAAAAACACTTCAAGGGATAGAGTACCAGGCATGGGGATCTGGGGACCATGGTTTCAGGGGACATCTTGGTCAACTGGCATAACAAATTTTATTAAGAAAAGGTTCTGCATCCCACTTTGGTGAGTGGTATCCGGGGTCTTAAAGTTTAGAAAGGGGCCATCTAAGATGTATCAATTGGTCCCAAACCACCCAGAGCAAAGGAGAATGAAGAACACCAAAGAGTCAAGGAAAATATTAGCCCAAGAGACAGAAAGGGCCACATAAACCAGAGACTCCATCAGCCTGAGACCAGAGGAACTAGATGGTGCCAGGCTGCCACCAATGACTGCCCTGACAGGGAACACAACAGAGAGTCCCTGACAGAGCAGGATAAAAGAGAGATGCAGAACTCAAATTCCAGTAAAAAGACCAGACTTAGTGGTCTGACTGAGACTGGACGGACCCTAGAAGACATGGCCCCTAGACTCTGTTAACCCAGAACTAAAACCTTTCCCGTAGCCACCTCTACAGACAAAGATTAGACTGGACTATATGACATAAAATTCTTAGTTCAAATAGATATATGAGATTAAATGGGTAGCTCCTGTCTGGAGGCAAAATGAGAAGGCAGAAAGGGACAGGAGCTAGTTGAATAGATGTGGGAAATCTGGGGTGGAAGGGAGGCGTGTGCTATCACATTACAGAGAGAGCAACTAGGGTCACATATCAATGTCTGTGTATAAATTTTTGTATGAAAAACTAACTTGTCCAGTAAATTTTCACTTAAAGCACAATAAAAAATAAGACTAAAATGGATGTCAGAAGGCACTCTGAAGCTTACTCTTGAACATCGAGTAGCTAGAGTGAAAGGAAGAAATGATGAAGTAAAAGACCTGAAGAGAAGATTTCAAAGGGAGGCTTGAGAAGACAAAGTAAAGTATTATAATGACATGTGTAAAGACCTGGAGATAGAAAACCAAAAGGGAAGAACATGTTTGGCATTTCTCAAGCTGAAGGAATCAAAAAAAAAACCAAGCCTCGAGTTGCAATATTGAAAAATTCTATGGAGAAAATAACAAATGACTCATGAAACATCAAAGGAAGACGGAAGAAATACACAGAGTCACTATATCAAAAAGAATTTGTCAATGTTCAACCATTTCAGGAGGTAGCATATGATCGGGAACCAATGGTACTGAAGGAAGAATTCCAAGCTGCAATGAAGACATTGGCAACAAACAAGGCTCCAGGAATTGACAGGATATCAATTGAGATGCTTTGACAAACGGATGCAGCGCTGGAAGTGCTCACTCATCTATGCCAACAAATTTGGAAGACAGCTACATGGCCAACCGACTGGAGGAGATCCATATCTATGCCTATTCCCAGGAAAGGTGATCCAACCGAATGCAGAAATTATCAGACAATATCATTAATATCGCAGACAAGTAAAATTTTGCTGAAGATCATTAAAAAATGGCTGCAGCAGTATATTCACAGGGAACTGCCAGAAATTCAAGCCGGATTCAGAAGAGGACGTTGAACAAGAGATATCACTGCTGATGTCAGATAGATTCTGGCTGAAAGCAGAGGATACCAGAAAGATGTTTACTTGTGTTTTACTGACTAAGTAAAGGCATCCAACTAAACGGATCATAACAAATTATGGGTAATATTGTGAAGAGTGGGAATTCTAGAACACTTAATTGTGCTCATGAGGAACCTGTACATATATTAAGAAGCAGTCGTTGTAACAGAACAAGAAAATACTGCGTGGTTTAAAGTCAGAGGTGGTGTACATCAAGGTTGTATCCTTTCACCATATTTATTCAATCTGTTATGCTGAGCAAATAATCTGAGAAGCTGGACTATATGAAGAATAGGACATCAGGATTGGAGGAAGACTCATTAACAACCTGCAATATGCAGATGACACAACCTTGCTTGTTGAAAGTGAAGAGGACTTGAAGCACTTACTGATGAAAATCAAAGATCACAGCATTCAGTATGGATTACACCTTAATATCAAGAAAAAAAGCCTCACAACTGGACCAATAAATAACATCATGATAAATGGAGAAAAGTTTGAATTGTCAAGGATTTCATTTTACTTGGCTCCACAATCAACACCCATGGAAGCAGCAGTCAAGAAATCAAAAGACACATTGCACTGGGTAAATCTGCTGCAAAAGACTTATTTAAAAAGTAAAAATGTCAGCTTGAAGACTAAGGTGAGCCTGACCCAAGCCATGGTGTTTTCAATCACCTCATATAGATGGGAAAGCTGGACAATGAATAAGGAACACTGAAGAAGAATTGAAGCCTTTGAATTGTAATATTGGTGAAAAATATTGAATATACAATCAGCTGCCATAAAATGAACAAATATGTCTGGAAAGAAGTACATCCAGAATGCTCCTTAGAAGCAAGGATGGTGAGACTACATCTCACATACTTTGGACATGTTATCAGGAAAGATTAGTTCCTGGAGAAGGACATCAAGCTTGGTGAAGTAAAAGGTCAGCAAAAAAGAGTAAGACCCTCAACCAGGTGGACTGACACAGTGGCTGCAACAATGGGCTCAAACATAACAATGATCATGAGGATGGTGCAGGACCGGGTAGTGTTTCGTTCTGTTGTACATAGGGTCACCATGAGTCAGAACTAACTGGATGGCACCTAACAACCACAACAAAAATAGCCTGAAGAGTTGATACATAAAATTAACCGCTATATTTATCCATGTAAAAGACCTTAAATTTTGCTGATTTAGTTTTTCCCCCAGAAAATCATCTTTACGTAATTCTGTGAATGAACCGAAGGGCCAAAGCTGACACAATTTTAAGGTGTAGGATAAGTTGTAATGACCACTTCTTTTAGTTAAAAAACAAAACAAACAGAAAACTGAAAGTGCTTGGATTATATTCAGAACTTTATGTTGTTAAACTAAAAACAAAACAAAATTTGTAATTATGAAGTTTCCAGATTTAAATACATTGAAGAGTATCAAATTGCATTAAGAAATGTATCATTAAGGTTTATATGTAATAAAATAATGAAAATAAGATATCTCCGTGATTTTTCTTTTATTTTAATTCCTTTATAATTGAGCATGGAAGACAATTTGATGAAGCATTCCATTTATTTTTAAACTCTCTCTCTCTTTTACTATCAGTATATCCCATCTCCATGTTTTCAACATTGCCTGAATTTGTTTTATTACCCTTTCACTGGATTCTTAGTCTTTAAATTGCTTCCTTTTTCTAATTCTACATACATATCATTACTTGCTTCCTTGTTGCTATTGTGGCTTAAAAAAATAGAGACACAGTAATCATGTTATTAAGGGGTCATGTATTAACATCATTTCATATTTACATTTTATAAATAATAGTAGAGTGATTGAAATAAATTCCAAAGATACAAATGATACATGATGCTTGTTGTTTCATGTTCCAGAACATACGATAAAACAAATAACATCATGAACATGAGTCCTTCTCTCTAGTTTATGAAGTCTCTCCAAAAGTTGCTTTTGCTTTTCTGATCTTTCATTTACAGTATACATTTAGCCTGAATTCTTTCACACTTTTCTAGCTACCATGTCTGCACAGATATACCAGTTACCCACAGAGTCTATATCTGACATCTTTGTTAGTTTTCCTTAAGATTGTTCCCTGAAACCCCATAGTTCTACTAAAGGGATAACTATTATGTCACTCATTTGGATTTACTCAGTCAAGAGCCCTGTATCAGAACAAGTACTAAATTAACGATGAGTCAGTTAATATATCTTCCTCAATTCCCATCCCCTCCCTTCCAGTCATTTATCAAGGCATCCTGGTTTTCCTCCATGGGGTTTTACATAACTGTCTTTTACTCTCTTCCAGACCCACCCTCTTCTATTTTAATCAAGGCCACCATAAGATCATCCTGCAGCTACTGCAATTATCTTCTAATTGAACTCCCCCTCAAGTGTCCCGGCAATGGAATCCATTGCATAATGCACTGCCTGATTAATCTTCCCAAATGGTATTTTGTTCATGTCAAACCCTGCTTGAAAACCTTTACTGCACTACTATAAAGTAAAATTCTACTTCTTAGGTCTAAAATTTAAGGTCCTTACAAGTTGTTTGCTACCTTCTTTCATTCAAAAACTTACTGAGTACTTATTACATGAAATTTACCATTTTTTGGTACTAAAGATATAGAAGAAAGAAGAAAGATGAAGATCCTACCCTCAGGGAAATAATGTTCCAATGAAGCCTCGCTACTCAAGCTCAACCTTTACTCTCTGCACCAATGATTAGACAACTCACACTCCTGAAAATGCCTTCCACCTCCTTCCCATGCTGCCTTCATAGAATGACTTCTGTTCTGCACTCTCATGATGCCTTCTCAACCTCACATTTCTATGGAAGGGAGAGAGATTCTTTTCAGGAGTAAAAGGTTTTGGCTGCATACTTCATCTCTTTTTCCACAGCCTTTTACTGAATCCTCAACATAAGAGGAAATATGATTTACCTGTTTGATTGTTGACATAGAGCTAAGGAAATGAACATGTGTCTCAACCTGTTTTGAGTTTTGTCTCTTTGGGAGCAGCCTGTTCCTAAGTTACATTCCTGCTCCTCTCTTTTGAAGTAACTAGTGTGTCCATGAAGGGAAGAAAGATCTGTATTTGCTCAGCTCTGCCTATTACTGAGCAGATATGTTTAATAAAAAAGAGAAGGGTAGGGCATGTCAGATAGCTTGTTTGTGTCAACAAATCCAGTTCCTCCTGGTATCAGCTTTATAATTAGTAAAGCTAACGGCTTAGTTTTCTTTTGTCTGACTCCTTTGTCCATTTCTATATTGGTTTAAAATTTTGGGGGGAAATTCCAAAATCTCCTCCAACCCCCCAACACAATCATTAAAGTATTATTTTCTAGATTTTTTACAACACAATTTAATATATCCAAAATACTTATCACTTTGAATCTATTTTCTCACTACCAATAGTAATTACTATCGATATAATTTATTAAGGGTTCTTATATGAGTTTCCATCCAAATAATATTGCATCTTACCGTATTTTTAATCTCAACAGACTAAAAGAATGTCCTGTGTGTAGTATTTATAAGTAACGATAAGCTAATACAGTTTTAAACTTTGAGGCTCAAGTACTATAGAAAATTGGGAAAGGAGATACTAAGGAGTTCCAAATTGCCTGACGATGAGTCATAAATTTAGAGAAATTGACTTGAGGCTTCAGCTACTTTTCAGATTTAAATAAACCATGAAAGAAAGCAGACAATTTTGGATAAGAAAGTCCTCAGTAGGTAAGAGTACAATATAAAATAAAGTGAAAAAAATCATGGTATCTCTATTGGAGAGGTAAGAAGATAAGTGAGAGAAGGATATTGATCTTTCTGGGAATTAATGGGAAGTTTAGTTGGTAGTGTTACTCAAATTACAAATAGGCTTAAAATTCAGCAGATTAATTGGAAATTGTGTGGCATAAAGAAAGAATGCTCATCAAACAGTCCTTCAAATAACCATCAAACACCTATAATCACTCCCCGTTCCTTCCCATGCAAGCATCTTTGGGTTTCTTAGCAAACCACTGCACCTCCCCCTCTGAAGCCTAATGTTTTGTCTAAAAAAGCACAGGGTTAAAGAGATACAATTCCAGGCTAACAATTCCAGGCTGGCACCTCTAATGTCTTGACTCCCTCTTTGGGTGATTAGGGAAGGAAATTTGCATTGCACTCTGTGCAGTGAAATATACAAGCCCAGGAATATAAAACCAACTTGGGGGAGATCCTCAGAGTCCTTCCTCCACAGTGCAAACAGAGAGGGATTCAGCGGAAGTTTCCAAGCTGCCTGAACAGATTTGAGCCAGGGAGGACTACTAGTGATGGGACTTTTCCTGTAGTACATGATTTATATTATCTGTGAGTAATTAAAATGGCTTTCACTATTGCCAATACTGTGTACTTGTCTTGTGTGTATGACTTGATCAGGATAAATGAACATAACACCCATGAAGTGGTTGATACCACTGGGTGGGATTCTCATCACAGTATTCTGGTGGGTACTTAATCTGGAGACAGCCTTCAAGGCAACCTGCATTCTTTATCAATCTTGTGCATTCTTTATCCTCTTATGAGGATAGGACCATGTGGCTAGATAGGGCAAATGGACTGTGAACAGAAGCAGCACAAAACTCCTGGCTCAAGGAAGTTTGAAGGTGGCATGCTTCTTCTATTCCCATATTTTCGTGTCTTGAAGATAAAATGTTAAATTAGAAACATCACAAATTAGAGGATTATAGGTCTCTGTTCAACAGATGGAGGAAAACTCTGGCCACTCAGAACGGATCACATGTGAGTGAGAAATAAACATTTTCTATGTTAAGCCACTGAGACTTTTTGAGACAAAGAATGTTACCTAATCTAACAAATACAGGCAGGTTAATAAGAAATTGGGAGTGACCATAGGCCAAATTCTATTACTGATCACATTCTGGTCATAAACTAGCAATAACTCAAGTAATAATCCTGCTACTGTTTAAGTGACTCCTTGCAGAGGGCTAAGCAAATATGTGTGGTGCAAGTGTTACATAAATGAGCCAAAGATGGTCTCTGTATATAGTGGTACCAGGAAGTTTACTTCTTCATAGCAAGGTGAAGTCCACTAGCCCCCTCAAAAAACCTACTGGTGCCAAACTCAAATTTATACACATCTGATTGTGTTAATAACTCAGACAAGCATATTTTTAAGCTACTTAGGTTCTGTCTGCTTTACATACCCCATGGAACTTCACCAAACTTCTGCTAGCCCTAGATAAGACCCTGCAGTTATAAAGACCCCCAGGTTACTGCTGTCCTCTGAGCTATCTGACCCGGAGATGCCCCACCTTGCTATAAAAGGACATTGCCAAAGCATATGTAATCCTCCGTTGTCCTCTTCCCCTGGAGTTTCCTTGCCCTTGCCCCTTCCCCTTCTCATAGTTCCCCTCACAGCTCTCTTCTGGAAACTTCCTGCTGTGGGGATCACTTCCTATAAATGGTTGTCAATGTGTCAGCCCCAGTAAATAGCTTGTTGTGCAATGTTGCAGTGTTATGGTTGTATCTTCTTCCTTTATCAGCCTGAATTCCCTTGAACTCACTACAGCAAACATATTCTGTAAGCTAATCCTTCAACTGGAGAGAAACTCACTATGGGAGAGGTGCCATCATATTTCTCTTGTGAGAAATACTTACGAGCACCTGGCTGCCAGTTGTGCACCATTCCCATGATTAGCTGTGGATCCAACTGGTGTAGTCCGTAGACTTTTTATTGGCTGATTTTTGAAAGTAGATGCCAGACCTTTCTTCCTAGTTCAAAGCCCTCACTTTTCCCACTTCTGAATCAAAATGTCACAAAAGTGAGTCTGATAGATAGATCCTGGGTCACGTGTCTGTGTCTTAGCTGCCACACAAGAGGCTGAGAACCCAATTTTCTGACTTGGGGATATGGTACTTATAGGTAGGAAAATCCCCAAACAAAAGAAAAATGTTCAAAAGTTACTGGGAAGGAGTCTTAGCGGTTGTCTTCTATACAGACACAAAATCACCAGTTGCTCTCTGGTCAGTTTTGACTCATGGTGACCCCGTATGTGTCAGAGAAGAACTGTGCTCCAGAGGGTTTTCAATGGCTGACTTTTTGAAAGTAGAAGAACAGGCTTTTCTTCCAAGGTGCCCCTGTGTGGGTTCGAACCACCAACCTTTCAGTTAGCAGTTCAGTGTGTTAACCTTTTGCGCCAGGAACTCATATGTGCTTACAGAAACTCCATATGTGCTTATAGCTTGCTTTATTAAAATTAATCTTGTGGAGCTTAATGCATAATAAAGGAAAAGAGACAAAAGGAATAGATATTAGTTAAGAGACTATGATAATAGACCCAATAAAAATGCACTAGTTCCGCCAACAGCCTGAGAGAATAAAAAAGAGGATGCTAAGTAAAGACACGTGAAGAAGGTTTAAATAACTATAACTTGGATGCTAATTGGACAGAAGAATAGGATAGAACTAGAAAGAATATAATGTCCATTCTTCTAAAAGTTTGACCCTGTGTATATAAGAGATGATAGTGCAATGAAAGTTAATACAGGAATTGGGAGGATGAGCTAATGTGGAAGAAGAGGTGATGAACTGAGTTTCAGACATGCTGGGTGGAGATGAAGTGGCACATGCAAGTTAGACAATAAGTAAATTGAAGAGAATTGTGGAAAACTTAAAGAAAGCCAACATATATAGATTAGAAAGAGTTTATAAAAGATCTAGTTTAAAGAGGCTAAAGAAAAAGGGTGCTATTTAGCTTTGGCTGGGTAAATCAAGATCTAATTTAACTCTTTTAAGTTGTAGACATTCATGATAGTGTTATGCTGATTGCTGTTCTCTAATCCCACTGTGCCAAAACCAGAGGGAATAAATTCTTTGTGAAGAGTATCAGGGCCGTTAAGCTTTGGGAAAGACTACCCAGCAGATTGCTAAATGTCCTCTGGAGATCTATGAAAATGAGATAG
Organism: Trichechus manatus latirostris; assembly: GCF_000243295.1. Taxonomy (NCBI): domain Eukaryota; kingdom Metazoa; phylum Chordata; class Mammalia; order Sirenia; family Trichechidae; genus Trichechus; species Trichechus manatus. The sequence continues at coordinate 4,516,609 of NW_004443991.1, read as the reverse complement.
AACCTCTACCTGTCTGGTTTTATTTAGAAGTGATAAAGGCTGAAGTCACGGGGTGGGAAAACAATGGTCTAAGTGAGGTTTCAAAACCATTTGCAGTATGGTAGTTCTACAATAATTTTAAAAGTTTTGCCTAATTTTTATATTACATGTGTAGATTTTTAAAGCAATCTCCTTCCTTATGCATAAGAACCTCTCATAATTGCCCAGAAAACGCTACTTCACAAACCACTTTTTAATGAAATAAGATCTGAGTATTGTCTGTGAGTAAGGGAGAAAATTAATGTTTTTTTTTTTTTCTTAATCATTTACATGTAATTCCTAGCAAAGATAGCTAGTTTCTCAATCATAATGAGCCTACAAACAACGACAATAAAAACTCTCTTTCATTGACAGAGAAGTGACCCCTTAAGTCCAATATTGTCCTCAATTTAAATCCACCAGTGGCCTGTTTAATTACATAAGATGCATTTATTGTAGTGACTACCCTTAGTTAACCAAGAACAGAAACAGAGAAGAAAAAAATATAAATTCTTTAAAACAGCTGGTTCCTAGTGATTTGGGAATGGTTATGTCGCTAATTCTGGGGAGTACAGAGATATAAATAGTTAATAGTTGATTTAAAGATCTGTCACTGCAAAAATTAGGGCAACAATATATTGTATTAAAAGTAAAAAAATGACTAGATTGCTCCTGTCTTTAAAAAGAAAATAAGTAATTATGTATATGAAGGCTTCTGAAAATTCCCCAAGAGACATAAAGGTTTAAAGAGAATCTAGCTGACAGACAACTCTTCCCACAAACCTAAGCTGAATAAATAAGCTCACTAAGAAGCCGATAGGAATAGAAGGCTTAATTTGTGGAGCTAATGTGTCTGTAAATTCTAAATTGTTCAGGTTAGCTTAATTGAAATGGTGATTGTAAAAGCTTTCCACTGATTTTAACAGACTCCAGTTGCTAATAGAACAGATTTGCTGAGTGTAAACTTTCAAAGGGGTCTTCTAAGTTCTTGGGAAGTTCAGATAATTAATTGGGCTTTCTCCTCTCCAGTGTGAGTATCCACAGTCAAAAACTTGATTGTGGGGCAAGAGGAGTAGGAGGAAGCATTGATATCAGTTACTAGCAAACTGTTTTTAAAATAATGAATTGAATTCAAGCACCCAGTGGCTTAACACTGCTGTTTGCAAAATACTTGAATGTTTGGTCAAATATTACTAATTTCCCATCCCGTGGGCCTCAGGAGTAAAGCAGGGGCTCAAGACAGCATCATATCTTCTGCAGATCCCTAGGAATCCATTTCATTGACATCAGTATTAGTATAATCATTCTCTTTATTGAGGTAACTATCAAATGTTTATTGAGCACAAACTAGATGCAGGACACCCTACCAGGAAAGTGCACGGTTAGAATTACATGAAGATGCACAAGGAGAATTGCCTACTGAAGATGATCAAACTGCATTTTCCAAGAATTGCATTTCATGAGATTTTTGCACCCACACATGTCTTTCTCAACTCCTGGGGTAAATTTCATGCGAAGGATGAGATTTTACTTTCTCTGACAGTTTCTGTATCTAATGTCTGAAGAGTCTGTTTATAGTTCTAATTTGTGCATAGCTGCTTTCATTTCACAGTTGATGTCTGCAGCACTGGAAAACTGGTTTTGATTGTCCTCACCATTGAGCCCCTGTGGTAAAGAGAATAATGTTCTCTTTCAAAAATGTCCCTAATCTCCGTTACCTGTGAATACTTTACCTTACATGCCAAAAAAGACTTTTCAGCTGTGGTTAAGTTTAGGATCTTGACATGGGGAGGTTATACTGGATTATCCTCCACTATCTGGGTGAGTCCAGTATAATAACAAAGTCCTTATTGGAAGGGGGCAAGAGGGTCAAAGTCAGAAAAAGGACATGTGAAGATGGAATCACAAGTTGGAATGATAGCTTTGAAGATAAAGGAAGGAGCCGTGAGATAAGAAACGCAGACAATCTATAGAAGCTGGATAACTCAAGGAAATGGTTTCCCCCCTAGAGCCTGCAGAAGGAACACAACCCTGTGGACCAATTTTTGACTTCCAACCTCCAGAATTTTAAGAGAATAAACTTGCCTTAAGCCACTACATTAGTGAAATTTTGTTAGAACAGTAATAGCAAAGCAATCTGGCCTCTGTCAAGCAGCAGAAAGGAATGTCATGTATTTTTAAGATAAAATTCACATGTAATAAAATGCACAGATATTAAGTGTACAGTTTTATAATTTTTGAAAAATGTATGCTCTATATAGCCACCATGAAAATCAAAATATAGATTATTTCTATCACTCCAGGGAGTTACATCTGTGTTTTCTGATCAACTTCACTCCACATCCAGCAGCAGTTACTTTCTGATGTCTACCAGCATAAAGTTTGTTCCAAAACTTCTTATATTTGGAATCATATACTCACTATATCTGACTTGTTTCATTTAACACAACATTTTTTTAGATCTTTGTCATCTTTGGGATTATTTCTTAGCATTCCATTTTATCGTCTATATTGACTTTTAACTATACCTCTGTGATTATTTTTAACTGACGAAGATCAAAGACTACAGCCTTCAGTATGGATTACATCTCAACATAAAGAAAACAAAAATCTTCACAACTGGACCAATAAGCAACATCATGATAAACAGAGAAAATATTGAAGTTGTCAAGGATTTCACTCTACTTGAATCCACAATCAACACCCATGAAAGCCGCAGTCAAGAAATCAAATGACACATTACATTGGGCAAATGTGCTGCAAAAGACCTCTTTAAAGTGTTAAAAAGCAAAGATGTCACTTTGAGGACTAAGGTGTGCCTGACCCAAACCATGGTGTTTTCAATTGTCTCATATGCATGTGCAAGTTGGAAAATGAATAAGGAAGGCCTAAGAAGAATTGATGCATTTGAATTATGATGTTGGGGAAGAATATTGAATATACCATGGACTGCCAGAAGAATGAACAAATCTGTCTTTGAAGAAGTACAGGCAGAATGCTCCTTAGAAGCAAGGATGGCAAAACTTCGTCTCATGTACTTTGGACATGTTATCAGGAGGTACCAGTCCCTGGAGAAGGACATCATGCTTAGTAAAGCAGAGGGTCAGGGAAAAAGAGGAAGACCCTCAATGAGATGGATTGACATAATGGCTCCAACAATGGCTTAAACATAGCAATTATTGTAAGGATGGCACAGGACTGGGCAGTATTTCATTTTGTTGTACATAGGGTCTCTATGAGTTGGAAGTGACTCACCGGCACCTAACAATAACAATTGTGAGTAGGTGGCATAGTAGTTAAGAGCTGTAGCTGTTAACCGAAAGGTCGGCAGTTTGAATCTACCAGGTGCTCCTTGGAAACCCTACGGGGCAGTTCTACTCTGTCTTATAGGGTCACTATGAGTCGGAATGGACTGGATGGCAACGGGTTTGGTTTATGGATGTAGAGATTACAGTATACATCTTTTATTTATCAGACTCGATCTTCAAGTAAATCTTATAATATCTTATCATTAGTGTAATAACTTTAAAATAGAACAGTGCCACTTACTTTCTCCTGATTTTTGTTTTCATATATTTTACATCTAGAAGTATTATAACTTTCACAATAAAAACCAGTTGCCATATAGTCAATTCTGACTCATAGCTAACCCATATGTCATAGCAGAGCTGGAATGGTTGATTTTTTGTAAGTTGATCACCTGGCCTTTCTTCCAAGGAGCCTCTGGGTAGACTCAAATCTCCAAACTACTGTTTAGCAGCCAAATGCATTAACTGTTTGCACCACCCCAAGACTTCACACTTCTTAATACATCATTCTGATTTCTGCTTTAAACCCTTAAAGAGACAATATCATGAAGCACATCCTTTAGTATTTCTTATAATTAGTCCACTGAAGACAAATTAGCTTTTATCTGCCTGAAAATGTCTTAATTTTGACTTCTTCTTGAATGATAGTTATAAAGCATATATAATTCCACGTTGGCTGCTTTTAATAAAATTTTCAGTGCTTTAAAAATGTAATATTACTGTCTTTGGCCTCAACTGTTTTTTATGAGCAATCACCATTCTCTATAATGGGCCATTTTTACTGGTTACTTTCAAGAATGTTCTCTTCTCTTCTTATCTTCATGTATTTGCAGCAGGTCACTATGTTTTTCTCAGGTGTGGTTTTCTTTGTATTTATTCTAATTGGAGTTTTCTCAGTTTCTTGGATCTGTGGGTTGATATCTCCCATCAACTATGGAAAATGCTCAACCAACCCACTTCTTTCCAATATTTCTTCTGACCTGTTCTCCAGTCTTTCTGGGACTTCAGCTATATTTTTTCCAAAACATTATATTGTACCACAAGTCTCAGAAACTCTGTTCAGTTTGTATGTTTAATTTTTTCTTCTCTTTGTATTTTAGCTTGATAATTTTCACTGACCTTCATCAAGTTCACTGATCCCTTCCTTGCCTGTGTTCAGTCCGCAAGCCTAGTAAATAAGTTCTTCATTTCTGATAGTGTATATTTCAGCCTTGGAATTTATTTTTAGTTTTCACTTCTTTACTGAAATTTCCCATGTGTTTACACATTTCATTGACTCTTTATGTTTGTATCTTTGTTTATCTTGAGCACTCACGTCTTGTAGCATTAACTGTTGCTAATCCTTTTGTGTACCATTATGAGCCCAAATTTTCTAAATCAACCAGAGAAAAAGTAAAGAAAGAAAAAAAAAAAATGTTCTGCCTTCTTGAATGGAGAATAGGCCCTGAGTCAAGAAATATCACAACAAGTGTGTTTCCAAGATCATTTGTGTCTTTCTGATTAGCCTATTTCCAGAGCTGCTGCAACAATCAGTGAGATGTTTCTGAAACACAACAAACTGCTCTGTACATGCTTTAGTGTCACGGCTGAAGTTGTGAAACTAAAGCCAGCAGCATGCTTGTGTTTTTGTTAGTCTCCATGTGGACAGAAAGTCACTTTCCCTCTTTGTAAAGGACATTAATTAGTGTTAACAGCAGTCTGCTTATTACTGTAACTCTCTCTCTCAACTTTTGGAGATTAATTTGTCATAAAGGTATGTCATTTCTGCAAATTACAAGCCTATATAGTGAAACAGATATATCAGCAAAGGAAAAAAAATACAAGACTTGCTTCTAGTGACTTACACCTACTCCCATTGCCATCGAGTCGATTCCAATTCATAGTGACCCTATAGGACAGAGTAGAACTGCCCCATAGAGTTTCCAAGGAAAGCCTGGTAGATTAGAACTGCCAACCTTTTTTGGTTAGCAGCCATATATCTTAACCACTATGCCACCAGAATTTCCACTTATTGACCATCTACTTCCTTTTCTTGTTGGCCCAATGGTACCCAATTTGTAAAATAAATGAATGTAGATGCATCCTTAGGTAGTTCCTATAGCCTGCATTCCTCTTTAGTCATTTTTATCATCTTTTTGGTTTGAGTATCTGTGAATTGTGGTGCAAAGTGTACAGACTCTGAGAAAATTCAGAACCACATTCAAATCTCTAATTGTTCAACATTTGAATTAGCTTACATGAGGAAATTTACATTATTTTTATTCACTCAGTTAAAGAAACTATAAAACTGGAATAGTGTAAAGGCTTTAGCACATTGTTCAAAAGTAAACATTGCTGCCTTGCCCCCTTTGACAGTATTTCTTTCATACTCATTTATGTTATAATTAATGATATAATTTAGTTTATATTGGTAGATTTTTCTTTAAAATAGTTTATACGCATGCACTCATTTTGGTTCACTTATTATTTCATTTATTATTCAATTATTCTAAGAAGAATTTATTGGCTCCTACTATGTGCCAGACATTGCCAGGTGCTGGGGATACAAAATGTATAAGGTGTAATCTCTAACATTGAACGAATGTTAGTAGACAGCGACAGAAATAGTCTTTTATTCTGCTAGTGACCTACCAAGTGTTTTTCTCCCCTTCTTCCTCGTTAACAGAACTGCAATTTCATAATAAGTAAAAGTGTGTCCATTTTAAAAAGTATATTTCCTAGTACCCCTTGCAGTTAAGATTGGCTACCTAATACTGTTCTGGCCCATAAGATATAAATGTAAGTTCTTGTGGACTTTTCTGTTCTGCATCTTTTGTTTTCTTAATATCGACACTATATCAGAGTTCCTTCCTTTCCTGGCAGAAAGGAAAACATCAAGATCATGTTGCAGCAGCCATCGAGAGAGAATAAAAATCACAAAAATCTCAGGCTTTATATTTTAAGCTGCTTACCCTATTGTAAGAAATGCCTATTGCTTGTTTTCTTGTTATATAAGAAAAATAACCCTTTGTTACTAAGAATCAAACACCAGTCTTACCTTATATACTTGCCTAGATGTACTTATAATCTTATAAATATATTATAACCTAATAAAGATTAATAATAAAATAAAAGACTGATAATAAAATGAAATTGCTCATGCTGTGTGTAAATTAAGTGGTACTCATATTAATTGCTCTAATCATGGAGGATAAATTCATATAGAGATAGAATTGGAAATAAGTATTGAATTTAGAAAAACAGTAAAACATATATAAGTGAGGAGAGAAAATATATGGTATTCAGTACAAGGAAATCAACATGAGCAAGAATATGGAAAAAGGTACGCTTGGAAACCAAGCTAGTAAACCTTCCTGACCTTGGAAGACTGGCATCTTACCACAACCCTCTATACTTCCTTATCATTGGACAATGTACTTGTATGACATTGAACTCTAATTTTCTGTTTAGTATTTATTTTCTTTAGTAGTGCAGATATATGTTTTGTTCATCTTTTCTTTTGAGTTCTGGCAATGTACATGAAACACAGATGATAATCATTTTTTGTTGAATGAAATAATATACGTATATCTATATATTTACACATATTCATTTATATATATTTATTTATACATAGGCACACATATATACATTCATATATGCCATAAAACAGAAATGTAGGGATTTAACTGGATATATAAATGTGGAAATATTTAACGTAAGATCCTCTAATGTTAAGAATATATTCTTGAGCTGAAACTTGAGAATACTGCAGTGGTATGTTGGGGAAAATAAGTTATTAGTGGCTTAATAATAAATTGAATAGAAGAAAATAAATACCCAGTTAGGAAATCCATGTGCTACACTAAGAATGAGATTAATATGTCCTGAATTAGGATAATGCAATAAAGAATATAAACAAAGAGGCATGTGAAAAAAAAACACAGCAATCAATAATCAGCAAGACTTAATGACTTATATACGGAGAGAAATAAAAAATGTTTCCCAATATTAAAATTAGAGAACCTGGGTGAATAATAATGTCCCTTCCAGGATAGGTAACTTTGATTCAAGCCGAAAGATATTAAGATGTTTGACTTTATATATGTGGAGTTTGAGGGGTTGAAGGCAGACATATTTAGGTAGAAGTGATTATTATGGCTAGAAATGTAAAAGTGAGAATTAGATAAAGATCAACTTGGAGGCAGAATTTTTGGCTTCCAATTGCTGTTGAGTCGATTCTGACTAATGGCAACTACAGGTGTGCCAGAGTAGAAATGTGTTCCATAGGGTTTTCAATGGCTGGTGTTTCAGAAGTAGATCACCAGGCCTCTCTGCTAAGGCACTTCTGGTTGGACACGAACTTCCAATCTTTCATAGCAGCTGAGAGTATTAACTGTTTGCCTCAACCAGGGACTCCTTTTTTAGCTACTTGGCAGTTTAAACTACTAATGAATATTAGAAATGTGTTGACCAAGGACAGAGCTTTGTAGTCCTACCACAGTGGAGTATGATCACTTTAACAAGGTGCTGGTGAAATGAAGGAGCCCTGGTGGCTCGGTGGTTAACAGCTATGGCTGCTAACCAAAAGGCTGGCAGTTCAAATCCACCAGTTGCTCCTTGAAAACCATGTGTGGCAGTTCTACCCTGCCCAATAGGGTCACTATGAGTCAGAACAGACTTGACGGCAACTTTTTTTTTTTTCATTTAGTGAAATGAAGATAATTGAGACTAAATGAGAAGGAATTGATAAAAGGGGAAAAGAACCACAAATGCAGAGTTTCAAGGGGAAAAGATAGTCTGCATAACAAATGCCTGAGAAAGATTAAAGAAAATTAGATGTTATTCCAAGAACCCTGGATTCCGTAATAAAAGATTTTGTATAATTGAAGAAAGAAATTTCAGTAATAATAGGGGAGAAGATGTTAGACTTCATCGTGCTAATGAGTGAGTGGTTCATGAGGAAATGGAAGCAGAGAGTATAGCTTACTGCCTGAAGGTTGAGACAGAGAGAAAACATAACAATATGAGATGGTACCTCGAAACCGTGTTAGCACCAAGAACTTTGAAGGATCTAAGATTTACCCTTTTTGTAAGCTAGCAATTTAACTTGTCACAAGATCATGGATGCTGGCAGAAGACACAAGACTCCTTAGTCAGAGACAAAGAACAGTTGATTGCTCACAGCAACAGCAGTTGCCAGAGTATCAGCATTTGCACTAGCTCCCTGATGCCCAATTTCTACAGAGGAATGTGAATTCCACCAGGTGAGATGACTGCTCATACAGGGGATTTCATTATAGGAGAAAAGACTGGAGCTCAGGTGTTATGGATTGAATTGTGTTCCAAAAAGATATGTTGAAGTCCTAACCTCTGTAATAGTGAATGTGACCCTTTTTGGAAATAGGGATTTCTTTTGTTATGTTAATACGGTCATAAGAGAGTAGGGTAGGTCCTAATCATGTTCACTTCTGAAAAAAGAGCAAAACAGACATAGAGTTACACACATGGGAAAGGCATCATGTGAGGGTCTGCTTACCAGTCAAGAAATGCCAATAAACACCCAGGGTCACATAAACTGAAAGAGACAAGGAAGGATCTTCCTCTAGAGCCAACAGAGAGAGAGAGAAAAATAGCCTTACCATTTCTGTGAACTTGGACTTGTAGCCTCCAGAACTGAGGGAATATAAATTCCTGTTCTTTAAAGCCACCTGCTTTTTGGCATTTTGTCATGGCAGCCCTAGGAAGCTAAGACATCAAGAAACACATTTATAATGGGTCATAAGCTCGTCTGACCTTTGCCCATGGGAAGACACTATCATTGTTATACTGAACAGTGAATAAAATTGCCCTTTTGCTCCAAAGAGAGATATTATCTCTCTCTTCCAAAGCATTTTGCTATAAAAATATCCTTGATAATACAGTCCAGAGCAAAGTCAATCAATGCCTCTGCTCACAAAACTTGCAGAAACATGAGAGATCCATGGAGAATCCCAATAATTAGACTGGAAAATAAAACTCTAACGTATGAGAAACTTTAGGTTGTGTGTGAGCATAAAGAAACAATCCCTAGTGAAAACACTTATGGATAATAAGAGGAGAGAAAAATAACAAAGTCCTTGAGGAAGTGAACCTGATTATGGTCAAGCAAACAGATAGTAAAGTAGCACTGCCAGGAATGGACAGATTTGGAGAGAATTTGCTTTGGAAAGAAAGAGATCTTGCAGTATAATTTCTGTATTTATAGAAAATTAGAAATTAAAAGTTTTTTCTGTGAATGAGTAAATGTGGAAGAAGATAAAAATTTCAATGGGCATATCTCATATCCCAAATTATTAGATTCAATGTGATACAAACAAAAAAGTGAGAATAGCTGTCAGAATGACAACTCAGAAGCAAGAAATTCTATTTTTATTGATGATGTTGAATTTAAGCATAAGGGTGTATGTTACTTTTCTGGGCTTTGTTAGACAGGTTTGTGAGTAAACATAGGTTTTACCAGTAGCATATAATTTGGCAGTCTGTAGGCAGTGAAAATGGTTAATGTGCTAACCACAAAGTTGGAGGTTTGAGTCCACCCAGAGTCATCTCAGAAGAAAGCCCTAGATATCTACTTTCAAAAAAAAAAAAAAAACAACCATTGTAAACCCTATGAGCACAATTCTACTCTGACACACATGATGTTTCCATGAGTAGGAGTCAACTCAACAGCAATTGTTTTCCACATAACGTAGCACCAAGATCTGTGTGACCTTTTTAGTTACAAGGAATAGAAAACAAGATATCTAAACATAAAAACCAAAATACAATCTCAGATCATAAAAAAGTATCTGACTGTTAACATCGTCATATTTGACAATCTTTTTAAGTTTATTAAAAATAGTATAGGTAAAATCAATAAGAGCCAAGCTGCCCCACACTGGGCACTAGCCCAGGAGTTAAATCGCTGGATCATCAGCCCGGATTGAGGGCATCTCTACTTTATGTATTACCTAATTTGTTTTCTTTAATTTCAAATTCAAGCAAAGGGGAGTAATTTGGAAACAACCTAATTATGTTACATATAAACCTAAGGGCAGATTTACCAAGCAGTTAAGTTAAACTTTCCAACTAATTTTTGACACATTCAACTATGAGGTGAGCTTTAACAATTGAGTTTTCCTCACCAGGGTGTCAGTAAGAGATCATTAATGTCTTATTTCCATTAGTTCTTGGCACTTTAACCAGTCAGTGTATCCACAGATCAGGGTGGAGGAAACCCATAAAATCGATAAATTCCTATTGCAGACAACAACTCCTGTATCTATCACTCTCCATGTAGGTGCTGTGTGGGCTCCCAGCGTAGCAACGTGTAAGATGTTCTCTCAGATGATGAAGCCAGTCTCCCTGCCCTGTATTTTCCAATCATTGCCTCAGACTATAGATTCTGACATTAATACTTCTTTGAAATGTACCCCTTCCATTTCATCCCTGCCCTCACTGTTGTGCAGGTCAAGATCACTCAGACTTTCCAGTCTAAAACGTGAGGAAAGCTTCTCTACTGCTTCTTCATTGCACTCCTAGTTTTTTCCTGTGTATTGCATAGATTCCCTATTCTGAAATATCTGAGTCTTTGAAATCCTAGAGTAAGAGAGCGTGCATATCTTGCATATTTATAATATAATATTGCAGCACACTTTCAAAAGCTTTTAAATTTATTCAGTAATAATCTATTTTTTGAAAGGCTTTGTTGCTCTGTTTCTCAACAATACATTTTGTCTTCCAACATATTCCTCAATTCTGTAAATTTCAGTCTTCCCATACTTCATTGTTCTGTGCTGTTTATTTCTCTATTTCTATGAAAAACTTTCTTGCAATCTCTCTCCTTAATGCTCTGCCATTCAGATGCCAGCATCCAAGTCATGTACACTAAAGGCTCCACATTCTTACTCCTGTGTTTCAATTATTTGGTATCTGTTGTTGTTTTTCTGACTGAATCTAGTCCGAATGAGAATAACTACTAATTTTCCGTTGAAATATATTCTTAAATTGGAGGGAAAAAGTCTAGTTCCCAGGTAAACAAAAAGCTCTGAAATAATGCAAGCCCTCTGTCTTGGTGGTGCTCATTTGTTTCCTAGCTTTATTTAGCCTCTCCAGCAACACACGCAATTTTACTTCAAAGGTACTGGACAACCTCTTCATGGATTTACTAAACATATGCCTTGACCCAGGGATGATGTTATAAATATTTATCAACCAATATGACACAGGTACTGGCCAATCAGAAGACTCCAGCTAAAGCCTAGAGCAGAGTCCTGCAGGTCACCTGCTGTGACAAGTCGCTAGATAAAACTTTATTTGCAGTATTTGGTGGGGGTGGGGAGCAGAAGGACCTCCATGGCCAGCGGAGGACTAGCTGTCACCAGGGGTTGTTATTTGCAAACCTGATTAGAAATATTTTAATTTTGCAACTGCTAAGACCATGCTAATAAGTTGTAGTTAAATTCTAGGCCTACTTTTAAAACCTTGCTGTTTATTTGCTACCAGTAAAAAAAATCCAGATAATCCCTTCAGTATTGTCCAAACTTCCTTGATGCTAAAGTTCACTTGGACCTCATGTTTGAATATTTAAGCATGGGGGCTCACTCCTACCTCTCTAAATCAGAATTTGTAATATGAAACTTATCATTAGGGAAGTTCAGGAAATAGTCGCTTACTTCATGTGCTTCTTACCACACCTTATAAACATAAACTGGGCAGTGCAAACATTATGAGGTCTATATTCAGAAGAGAAACCCAACCTTATCAAGGTTTAGTAACTTGTTCAATATTAGGAATCAGCTCTTCTGCTTCTCATTACAATATTCTTAGGTAATTAAAAAAAAAATACAATCTAGTTGTTTCAGACTCATGGTGACTCCATGTGCATCAGATCTACATTGTGATCCATAGAGTTTTCAATGGCTGATTTTTCAGAAGTAGATCTCCAGACCTTTCCTCTGAGGCACCTCTGTTTTGACTCAAACTGCCAAGGTTAGCAGCAACCTTTAGGTTAGCAGCCAAGTGCTTAGCCATTTGTGGCAACCAGGGACTCCTCTTAGGTAATTAGAGTAATTATTTCACTGGACAAAGGAGTTTATGAAATAATAGAACTTCTCCTCAAATTTTGTTTTTGTATAGTTCTTTTTTTTTCTCCATGCCATTTATGCTTTTATTTTAGAATATCCTCTACTCAAAAATCAGTATCCTCTGTGTTCATCTGCCTCTTAAAAGCAAACGCAAAATATTAGTCTCATTAGCAAAATGTTAGGAACACAATTTCATCATTCAAGTTTCTTTTGTAAGTGAAATTTAATCCAAAATAGAAAGTACTTGTTTTCTCTAAAATACACATGGATTTAAAAGTAAAATAAAAGAAAAGGGGATGGGGATGAAATCATGACTGCTAAATCATCTCTTTTTGAATACTGCTTTTTTTCTGGTCTGCCTTTTGGAAGTCATTATGGAGAATGTTTTAGCCTCCTTGTAAATGATTTTTTTAATTCTCGGAGGTAAAAAGATATTGTTTCCTGTCAATAAAAGGTCAAAATATGTGAAAAATATACAAAGGATAATGTTGTTATTAGGTACCCTTGAGTTGTTTCCAACTCATAGCGACCCTATGTACAACAGAACAAAACTCTGCCCAGTCCTGTGCCATCCTCACAATTGTAGTTATGCTTGAGCCAATTGTTGCAGCCACTGTGTCAATCCATTGCGTTGAGGGTCTTCCTCCTTTTCGCTGATCCTCTACTTTACCATGCATGATGTCCTGCTCCAGGGAATGGTCCCTCCTGATAGTATGTCCGAAGTATGTGAGACAAAGTCTCACCATCCTTGCTTCTAAGGAGCATTCTGGTTGTACTTCTTCCAAGACAGATTTGTTTGTTCTTTTGGCAGTCCATGGTCTATTCAACATCTTTGCCAACACCACAATTCAAAGACATCAATTATTAGGTTTTCCTTATTCATTGCCCAGCTTTCATATGCATATGAGGCAATTGAAAACACCATGGCTTTAGTCAGGTGCACCTTAGTCCTTAAAGTGACATCTTTGCTTTTCAACACTTTAAAGAGATCTTTTGCAGCAGATTTGCCCAATGCAATATGTCCCTTGATTTCTTGACTGCTGCTTCCATGGATGTCGAGTGTGGATCCAAGTAAAACGAAATCCTTGACAATTTCAATCTTTTCTCTGTTTATCATGATGTTGCTTATTGGTCCAGTTGTGAGGATCTTTGTTTTCTTTATGTTGAGGTGTAATCCATACTGAAGGCTGTGGTCTTTGATCTTCATCACTAAGTGCTTCA
>NW_004443991.1:4487880-4502876 GCF_000243295.1 Trichechus manatus latirostris | reverse complement strand
TGAGGATCTTTGTTTTCTTTATGTTGAGGTGTAATCCATACTGAAGGCTGTGGTCTTTGATCTTCATCACTAAGTGCTTCAAGTCCTCTTCACTTTCAGCAAGCAAAGTTTTGTCATCTGCATCCTGCAGGTTGTTAATGAATCTTCCGCCAATCCTGACACTTCCTTCTTCTTCATATAGTCCAGCTTCTCAGATTATTTGCTCAGCATACAGATTAAATAAATATGATGGAGGGATACAACCCTGACACACACCTTTCTTGACTTTAGACCACACAGTATCCCTTTGTTCTGTTCGAACGACTGCCTCTTGGTCTAAGTACAGGTTCCTCATGAGCACAATTAAATTGTCCTGGAATTCCCATTCTTTGCCATTTTGTTCATAATTTGTTATGATTCACACAGTCGAATGCCTCTTTATAGTCAATAAAACAAAGGTAAACATCTTTCTGGTATTCTTTCCTTTCAGCCCTGATCATTCTGACATCAGCAATGATATACCTCATCCCAGGTCCTCTTCTGAATCTAGCTTTGGAATAATACAGATATGGATCCCTTCCAGTCGATTGGCCAGGTAGCTGTCTTCCAAATTTCTTGGCATAGACAAGTGAGCATTTCCAGCACTGCATCCATTTGTTGAAACATCTCAATTGGTATTCCGTCAATTCCTGAAGGCTTGTTTTGCACCAATGCCTTCAGTACAGCTTGGATCTTTTCCTTCAGTACCAACGGTTCTTGATCATATGCTACCTCCTGAAATGGTTGAACGTCGACCAATTCTTTTTGGAATAGTGACTATACAAAGGATAATGGACAGCATTAAATGAAAAAGAATGAAAGATTGAAACTGGGCAAAAGAATAAATATACAATCTGCAGGTTGTGATATGCCCTTCACTGAAAAAAAACTGAACATGCTGATACATCATTCACTTGTAAGCCACCTGCCTGGAGAATTCAATCCAAATGTCTTTGCCAATTAAAAACAAAATAATAGTAATTGTCAGGTCCATCAAAAATCAACTGGAAGACTCAAATTGTACTAGACTGTGGTGAAGTTGCAGGTGGAAAATACTGTTGTTTTCCTACTGCTTAGATCTACTATGTCAAACTGAATATACTAATGTGACTGTCAAGCTCAAATTCCTGGAAAGCAGAAATCCTTCATTGGCCAGATCCCTTTGCTTCAATAAAGAGATTGAGAATTGGACCAAATAATGTAAAGTTTTTCTTGAGAACCTCATTCTTGGCTTAGACATTGTCTTAGGCTGGGTTCTCTAGAGAAGCAAAACCAATGAGGCTTATGTAAATATATATATATATATAGAGAGAGAGAGAGAGAGAGAGAGAGATTTATCTCAAGGAAATGGCTCACACAGTAATAAAGGCTGGCAAGTCCCAAGTCCATGGGCCAGGCATCAGGATGGAGGCTTCTCCTGATCCAAATAGCTACAGGGGCTGCTGAACCCAAGATCCATAGGTGAGATGGCAGGCTGCTGGCCCAAGTCCCAAGAACTGGAGGTCAGATGCTGATGAGCCAAATGCAGGATCTGGAGCCTCGGTGCTCACGAATACCTGATCTATTGGTGGTGATATTTTGCATATTTCTATTGCCACTTCATGCCATGGATTAGTAGCACCCTCTTTACTGCTGGAAGCAGAATCATCAACATCTTTAAGACTAACCAGATTTGAGAACCAATTTAGAAAACTCATCCTTACAATTTAGTTTCTCTAGACCCCACTTCCGGTACCAAATTCTGTCTTAGTTATCTAGTGCTGCTATAACAGAAATACGACAAGTGGATGGCTTTAACCAACATAAATTTATTCTCTCACAGTCTAGGAGGCCAGAATTTTGAATTCAGGGTGCCAGCTCCAGGGGAAGATTTTCTGTCTGTGTCAGCTCTAGGAGAAGGTCCTTGTCATCAGTCTTCCCCTGGTCTAGGCTCTTCTTAGCACAGGGACCCCGGGTCCAAATGATGTGCTCTGCTCTTGGCATTTCTTTCTTGGAGGTATGAGGTCTCCCCCATATCTCCTGTAAAATAAAAGGTGATGCAAGTCACACCTTAGGGATACTCCCATTACATCTAGTCAGGGCTGTGACCTGAGTAACGGTGTTGCATCCCATCATAATCCTCTTTAACATAACTTAATCTTGCCTCATTAACCACAGACAGAGATTAAGATTTACAACACGTAGGGAAATTACATAAGATCACAAAATGGAAGACAACCACGTAATACTTGGAATCATGGCATAGCCAAGTTGACACATATTTGGGGGAGGGACACAATTCAGTCCATGACATACGTAAAAGGTATATGACTGGCAAACTAGGATGCTAAGTTGCTGAACATTTTAGAGATCAGTCGAAGATATAATATGTGAGGTCATAATGTTAGAGCAGCTGAGATTTTTTTTCTATAGGTATTCAACACACTTTTCCTTAAAGTGAGTTATTTAAACCACACCCTAGAATCACCTGAGGTGCTTGTTATAAAGCCATATTCCTGAGTCTCTCTGAAAAGATATAAATACCAGGTATTTTTAACAAGCTCCTAGTTGATTCTTATAGAACTGAAGATTTTAGAACTACTGCTCTAACCTTATTGAATGAGGTGCTTCTTTATGGAACCATGTGGTAAAAATTTAGACAGGACTCAATGCTTCCACAAACATGCAATTTTACCATGTGATTTTTAAGAGTAGTGGAAGCAATGCCTCCACCAAAGACAGGAATTCTATAAATCTACCACCAAACCTGTCACTTCATTTTCTAAGATTTATTTCTTCAGATTAATTTGGTGACTAGTGGGACACACATTACCCAACCACCTTTTATGCCTCTGGAGTTCTTTGTGAAGGTGGTTGTTGTTAGGTGCCATCGAGTTGGTTCTGACTCATAGTGACACTAAAGGGAACCTATAGGACAGAGTAGAACTGCCCCATAGGGTTTCAAGGAGCAGCTGGTGGATTTGAACTGCTGACCTTTTGGTTACAGCGGAGCTCTTAACCACTATGCCACCAGGGCTCCATGAAGGTGGTAGTCTGATTTTAATGATTTAGCCTCAAGGTGGGAGACTTTTGAAATGTGTGAAACTCAAGAACCCTGAGTTGGAACCTCATTATTGTGTGGAATGATCATTGTGTTAGGTGATGTCTCCTGGGTATGTGAATTTTGTAAACTTTTGACTGGTTTGCCTTTATTTCTGTGAGATAAGCCTCCTCACTATGTTTCCCAGTTACTATGTTCTTATGAGAATGTACTTATTGCAAGAATAAGCTGTTCCTAGTCTTCATTTAGTCATAGAAGCCATTTTCTCCCTGACGCCATTCACTGGTTCAGGTATTACTGGCTCCCTGCTCTGCTTTGAGTCTTTGCTCTGCAATCTTTCAGGACTACTTTTCTAGTTTCTGAACAGTAAGTGATGCCTCTACAATAAGGAATAATGCATTGCAGTGGTACTTTTCAAGAGGCTCGAACTCCTGTAAGTTATTCTTACTCTGCATTCAATCTTAGGCCCAATCATTGCTTCTGTGTGTAGCAGGTGGAATGCACCACTGTGAGCAGGTCTGCAATATTCCAGGGCAGTGCTTCTGCTTCTTAGCTGTTAGTAGTGTTTTGTTATAATGAAGAATACATAGTGGTGATAATTTTTCTGAAATTCAAATTCCTTTAGTTTATTTGGGCTTTAAGTACTGCTTTTGGAGTAATGAACAATGCATTGTAGTGGTAATTTTCCTGAGATTAAAAAATCCCTTGGCTTTATTTATTTGGGCTGTAAGTACTGCTTTTGCAGTAAGGAAGGATACATTATACTGTGTTTTGAAAATTTTCATTAAAAACAATAAAAAGATTAAGAAGAAGGAGACTAGAATAAAATGTATGTGCAGTCATTGCCAGGTGCTTTCATGTTTTACCTCATGTTTTACAACCTTTCAAGAAATAAAATTAAAAAAATGATTTTATCATTGACTCGTATCAGTAGATTTATTATGTCCAGCATCTGCTGGGACATATGTAATCCCAGATAATGGGAATCAAAATCCATAAATCATAACAAGAATTCTGAATTGGTTCTTTAATCAGCATGCCTTCCATTAGTCAAAACACACGGCATCAACAAAAAATTCAAAAGAGAAAATTTTGGGGTCACCAAAGGGTTAAAGCAATCCATCTTCATACATGCTTTTTAGATACTAAGTCTTATGTTAAGGGTAAGTCAGTGATACTGGTAATAATAATAATAATAACTATAACTTCTTTGCTAAAATAATTTATTAGAAAACCCTCCCCAATAGGCAACAGAGACAAAGCACCAAGAGAATTATGTTTTGATGGCAAGATAGAAAATAACTGTATTTCTGTCAATATTATACTTATATTTTGCCTTTAATTATAATCAGTTGAACATGTCTGATCTCCCCTGTTGTTGTTCATTTCCATCAAGTTGGCTCTGACTCCTATCGACCTTATGTATAACAGAAGAAAACATTTCCCAGTCCTCTGCCATCCTCACAACCACTGGTATGTTTGAGCCCATTGCTGTAGCTATTGTGTCCATTCATCTCATGGAAGTTTTCTCCCAGTGACTCATAAATTCTTGAAGGGCAGGACTGTATCCTTAATTTTTCTATCTCCAGGGCCTGCCATAGTGCCAGATGAATAATGATCTATTATCTGAATAATAATTCTATTATGAATTAATGAAAGTTAAAACATGGGTTAATATTTATGGGAGTTTGAACTACTGGGATACCACAATAGTCTACTTCAAAGTAGAAACCAAGGGCATCAAAAGAAAGGATAAAAATGGAGGGTAAAGGGGATACAACATATTTAGATTTATTTTTAATTCTGTCATAACTCAATATTTCATACAAAAATATGTCTTGCCTCTGAATCTTATTATTTTAAAAAATACATAAAATATATATACATGGGTATATGAGTGTGTGTTATTGATCATTGCAACATTCTCTGTATTAAATTTAATTCAGTGACTTCTTTGTCCAATAGTGGTTTTCTAAAACATGCATATATTTTATTTTTTAGCTAAATTAAACATTTATAGAATAGCTCTTCAACAACTTATCATCATTTGAAAACCACTAAAGTAAATTTAGGGATTTTGAATCGAAATGGGTTACTTTCAAGAGACTACATGGTACAGTTAAATGAAAATTGAGTAGAAATCTTACAATAGATTTGTACTCAAAGACCAACCATAGACCAAGAGTCTAGCTTGGAGAACAACTTTATTGCCTGTAAGATGGTCATGAGTATAATAGCTGCAGAGCTAATCTTAATGAGTTCACAAACTAATTGTGAAGTTAAAAAGAAGCCATGTGCATGAAAATATTTTGTAAAAATTAAAGCATATGCCTGCGTTACAATCACTGCCAAATATTAAAATTCTAGCCTTAAGGCTTCCTTTGGGCTCTTGAGAAAAGCCCTTGAGTAGCATCAGAATTTGACAGTCAGGTTTCTTGTTCAACTATTCTTTAGGTTCTGTCTTCTGGGCAGTGACATTAGGGGCCAAAACAAGCAACCTAAGATTCAAACAGTTGAAAGGATCAGACATTGGACTTTAGAATTTTCTAAGAAGCATATATATTCACATGTCTTTGCAATTGGCTTTAACCAATCCTGTTGATAAATGTCTCAAGAAATTATTGATTTCTTCTTTGATCAAGTTCAAGCCATTTAATTTGTGAGTATGAGGGACAGAATAAGATTTGCATGCTAAAAAATTCAAATGTTGTAGTAAGTCCTGCAATTCAGATTCTGGTAATAGAAATATATCCTTTCTTTGCTTTGCTTGTTTTATTAAGACCATAACTGCTGTTACTAAAACTTCTATTTACTTATCAATAATTCCAGTAGGCTGAATATTGCTCCCCTCGTAAAAAAAAAAAAAAAAGTCCATGTCCTAATCCCTTTAAGCTGTTACCTTGCATGGCAAAAGGGATCTTGCAGATCTGATTAATTTAAAATCTTGAGATGCAGAGATTATGTTGCATTATACAGGTGAACCCAATGTAATGACAAGGGTCCTTGTAAAAAGAAGGTAAGGTGGATCAGAGTCAGAGGAAGATGTATGATGACAGAAACAGAGGTTGGAACAATCCCATTGCTGCCTTGAAGCTTCAGGCCAAGGATTTGGAAGCCTCTAGAAGCTGGAAAAGGCGAGGACACAAATTCTCCCTTTAGAGTCCCCAAAAGGAATATAACCCTACCAACCCCTTGATTTTACAGCTTCTGACCACCAGCACTATATGATAAGAAATTTGTGTTATTTTAAGCCACTAATTTGCAGTAATTTGTTACATCAGCAATAGTAAACTTATACAATCATCAAACACAGCTATAATCATAATTTCCACTGAAGAGCAAAAAAATAAAGAAAGCAAGCTTGTTGTTCAAGATTTTAGTCTGTGGAGTCAAATGCCAGCATTTAAATCCCCTTTTCACTACTTATTAGCTATGTGGCTTTAGCACATATTTCCCTGTCTATAAAATAGAGATAATAGTAGTACGTAACTTACAGGGCTTTTGGAGAAGCTCTAGTTGCACAGTGGTTAAGTACTTGGCTGCTAATCGAAATGTGCATGGTTCAAACCCACCAGCCACTCCCTGGGAGAAAGATGAGGCATTCTTCAGCAGTCTTCTTCCATAAAGATACATAGCCTTGGAAGCCCCGTGGGGGCAGTTCTGCTCTGTCACATGGGGTTGCTATGAGTCAGAAATGACTCAAAGGCAAATGGGTTTGATTTTTTTTTTAATAGGGCTTTTGAGATGATTGAATGACTTGAAAAATTTACAGCCATTAGGACAATTTGTGATACATGATAAATGCTCATAAGATCTAAACTGTCATTGTTTTATTATTATAATTATAGTTAAAGTTGTTGTAATTACAGATATGTGTCACTTAATTCACATACGTTCTGTGAAATAGGACTTTATGTGATTTGAGCCTTGTGTGAACACCACACCATATTACATACAGGAGACAAGCGTACAGGATAGTGAGTCATGCCCAGAACCCAGGAATCCTCTTCTCCTGCCCCAAGGGGCTGTGTGAAAACTTTGTCGCTGCCCAGTCTCTGAGAGCCATGCCTGGCCTCTACCTGCCAGCCCTCCCTGGTGCGCACTCGCCTTCTGGCTTCCTTTGCACCGCTGGTTTCCTTCTCTTCGCTTCGCTTCGTATCTGCCGGCCTTCCCCTTCTCTTGTAATAATAGGCTTGAAACTCTTGCAGCCCCGCCCACCTCAGTCTGGACCACTAGGCACTGGGGCAATGGGCTCAACAAGGCATTCCTCTCAGTGGCTCCAGCACCTTCTTCCTGTTCCTGCCTGAGGTGAGCATAGTGGGACAGACAGCCGCAGATGGGCGCCTTTAGAGCGGGACCAGAGAGCTAGTGAGAGATCAGATCTCCCTACTTAGCAAAGTACTTTCACAACATCCAATTCTCTGATTGATTTATGGACGTTGCATGAATGGAATTTAATCCACGCATACCTGTATCATTTGCTCATTTATTAAATATAAATAGATGTTGCTCATTTATTAAATATAAATAGATGTTCTGCTCTATAGTAGCACTATGATGGTGTGAGGGATTGAATTGTGCCACCTCAAAATATGTAGTAGCAAAAATTTATGGACAGCAATTCAACATGTAGTAGAATCAGAACCCTAACCCTTGTACCTGTACATATGACCCTTTTTGAAAATAGAGATTTTCTTACGTTATATTAATGAGGACGTACTAGTGTCGGAGGGTCCTAAACCTAATTGATTTTGAGTTATAAAAAGAGCAGAAGTGGCACAGAGACACACATTGGGGAAAGACAGACACCAAGGAATGCCAGGAAACTCCAGGGAACTCATGGGGCTGCCAGTAAGGAAGGACTGTCCCTTAATACTGCAGCCCTGACTTTAGCTTCAAAAACTGTGAGAAAATAAGTTTCTGCTCTTTAAAGCCACCCACTTGTGATATATTTTGTTATGGCAGCACAAGGTAACTAAGACAGGCAGGGAAGCTATCCAAATGGGTTTTACTGAGTCTTTGCCTTTAGGGAGCTTACAGTCATGAAGGAGAGATGGAGTATGTACCGAAATTACTGAAGTTCAAGGTAGAAAATTTGAGTGTAGTATATGTTTATCTCTCTACCAACCATCCTGCTTCTGGGTCTGGCACGTTTGCTGCATGGTATATTGTGTGTCAACTCTTGACTGTGTAAGTGTCTCAGTTGTAGTACCTCTTTGTCCCAGTTAAGTAGGCAAATTTCTTTGAAATTAGCACAAGAAATAATTCATTTAGGGGGAAAACTCATTGTGTTTAATTCTGCTATGTATTGTGTTGCTGTCCACTAATGCTTGCCACTACTTGACAAGTTACCTGTAGTCATACAAACTGTCAGCTATGAAGTCATCTCAGTTTTAGTGGTTACTTACAAACAAAAACAAAACAAACAACAATAAAAATATGGTTTATACTTGTTGGTAAACCACCTCTTCTGGTAATAGCTCTCATGGTTTTTTTTTTAGAATTATAAAATGACAGCTCAGGACTGCCAGTAAAGCCTTTGATAAGGAACAAGAAAATAATAACAATTTCTGAGTCCACGTAGCAATTTTTCTCTAAAATTAACCTTCACAATCCTATGATGGATTAACAGGTACCATTTTCAGATGCCATCTATTAGAGGAAGAACATTCAAAGTTGTGTGATCCATTAGCAAAAAATGAAAGAAAAAACATCAAATCCCATCATGGGAACATATTTAGCAAGCAAGTTTTGTTGTTGTTGTTTGTTTTGTTTTGTTTTGCATTGAGTGTTGTACTTCTTGTATATTGTTAAAAAAAAAAAAAAAAAAAGCCCTGGCTTGAAAGCTGAACTCAGTTGATACCAAACAGTTAACAATGGGCACCATCACCCAGACAAGGTGCTGGGATACAGGCATGTGTGCTACTCTCACGTTCATCTCTACCGGCCACCACTCCACAATTTAGGTAGGTCACAAATACAGTCTAACTACGTGGATTAACTTAGTATTTGCTCTATTACTCTGGATAGATTGCCTGAAAAAGCTATGTTTAAAAACTATGATTTTATTTGAAGTTAATGGAAGCGCATGAATTAGAAATAGCAAACTACTGAAATAACCACACAGAAGGGACGCACACAAGGGAATTTTAGAAATTTCAACTGTGTTTTAGCTACATCAAATTCAAACAAAATACTCATGCAAATATAATACTTTTTTTTCTAAAAAATACTCAACTTGTAAATGCATATATGTTTCTAAAAGAAACAAAATTAAATAAACCATTTCTGTGGAGTCAATTCTGTCTCATGGTGACCCCATGCATGTGTTACAGAATAGAACTGCTGCATAGAGTTTTCTTGACTGTAATCATTATGGAAGTAGTTTTTCAGGACTTTCTTCTGTGATGCTATTGGGTGGGTTCAAAATGCCAACTTTTAGTTTAATAGTCGAGTGTAAACTGTTTGTACACCCAGGGATATGATGTTTGCTTCTACATCTATTTAAAATACATAATTATGTACTACAATGCATAGTCTTTGAGAGTATTTGACTTTGCATAATAGGTCTTGTTAAACATCATTTGAATAACTCAGACCAAAAGCTGTTAAAAAAGTCAGTATTAGCAACATAAAGCTACATTTTCACAGAAGTCTAGTTTGTCATCTGTTTACCTATTTTAAGGAACTTATTACATAAAGTGAAGCCCTGGTGGAGCAGTGGTTAAGCACTAGGCTACTAACCGAAAAGTCATTGGTTTGAACCCGCCAACTGCTCTGGGGAGAAAGATGTGACAGTCTGCTGTCATAAAGATTACAGCCTTGGAAACCCTATAGGGCACTTCTACTCTGTCCTACAGTGTCACTGTGAGTCTGAATCAACTCAAAGGCAATGGAGATTACACAGGTTAGAATTTTGCTATTTTGTTGTTCTTCACTTGCAAATCACAGAGTCTGTCTATAGCTTATATAAATCAAGAGAACAATTTACAAAGAATTTTGGAAGCTGCTATTGATTCAATTGGGTCTTACAGAAATATGTGTTGATATTCTGAGTCCTCTACCAGTAAATATGAGTCAGTTTAGAAATAAGGTGTTTTTGTTATGTTAATGAGGACATAGCAGAGTCAGGTGCGTTCGAAACCTCATCACTTTTGAATTATACAAAGAGCAGAATAGTCACAGAGTCATGCACAGGTAAAGAGGAAGACAGATAATGTAGACAGATGCATCTACAAGTCCATGAACAGCAAGGATTGTTGGTAGTTATTAGAAGGTGAAATAGACAAGGAAAGACCTCCCACTACAGGTATACAATGGTTTTGAAAACTTTTCCTGTTGAACTGTGAGAAAATAAATTCCTGTTCTTTAAAGCCACCCACTTGCAATATTTTTTGTTATGGCAGCACTAGGTAGCTAAGACAGAAGTATAGAGAATTAGTTGGAAGATAGTAGATCTAGGCTTGAAATTGGACAGGAAACTCTGGATGGTTATGACATCGGTCTACAGGAGCCGTATAGTCTCAGAATCTCTCCTAGAATGAAATGGAATCTATTGTGTTTCATCTCTTTGTGGCAAGCCCAGGTTTCTGATCCCAATTAACTTTGGTTGAGTCAAGAGCTTGCCCCTTACCAAGGACAGAACCGTGCATATAATTAAGAGCCCCACTATACTGTATAGAACATCAACAACAACAAAAAAAGTAAAACCCATTGCCATCAAGTTGCTTCCAACTCATAACGACCCTATAGGACAGAGTAGAACTGCCCCATAGGGTTTCCAAGGAGCAGCTGGTGGATTCTAACTGCTGACCTTTTGGTTAGCAGCCGAGCTGAGCTCTTAACCACTGTGCCACCAGGGCTCCATTGTATAGAATAGGACGAGGAAATTAAGATGCAACTAGGAAGGGGAGATGGCCATTGAAAAACTCCCCGTACTAAAACAATACAAACCAAAACTGAACGGTATTGTTTTATTCTGATATTTTAGAAATTTTCGAAATCTTATAGGCAAGAATAAGGAAAATCAAATATTTCTTGTATTATTTGTAAATTTTATGATTTATATCCACAGCAGGACATCGATTAGCTGAGATGGGGTGGGTAGTGGGGGGAGTTGGAAGAATCTTTTTTTTAGAATAAATTTGTCTGGTAACATACAATTTTAAAGAGTTCTCTTCAGGCTAGGCTGATAATTCTGAATCTTCTTTATCAAGCAAGAAGCTGGAAATAAACCCCAGACACCTGCCATCCTCCACTGTGATAGATGCAAAGGCTAAATTGTCTGAATTTTTATTTAAATGCAGTTTAATACAGGATTTAAATTATAAAAAAATAGAAAAATAGCTGCAATTGCATAATATATGTTAGCAAATAAATATGATCCACTGAATCTATAAATGACACCCACAGAACTTTAATAAATTTAATTGTGTTACTCCCATCTATCAGTAATTTTATAATCATCTAAAGTCTAACACTTCCTAAAGTGACATTATTTTAAACTTTTTATGTGCTGACAAACAGAAATCTTTTTATTCTACCTTTACAAAATGACAGCTTCTGTATTTCCATTTTACTTTTTCAAAATGAGGTTACTTTAGTATTTTATTCCTTCTTTTTTTTTTCAAATAGCTTTGCCAAAAATGATGAAAATACAGTCCCTGAAGACCAAAAATTACAGAAATGTAGACAGAACACTTTACATACAGTAGTTATGTACTTAACATTTTACATTAAAGTATTTTAGACACCTGCTTCCTCCAATTTTCTTTTTTTTTTTTTCCATTTTAACTCAACCAAACACAGGCAAAGATTAAGCAATAAAATGTATGCCATTTTGCAAGTGGAATACTGGCTATTATTTTAAAAGACAATAATAATATATTTTTAATATTATAAATCAGTCTTCCTACTTCATCTAAATACACAGTCTGTGGTACTTATTTTTCCTATTGAAAGGGAAAAAAAAAGTACAGTCTCGGTTAGTGATAAGCTGTTTTTGTCTCCTGATCACCTCATCCTCCTCTCCTTCACGTTTCCCCTTCCCATCTGATATGCACCACGCACACACATACACACCCTTGCACATATGCATAAACACACGCACTGGAGTGCGGAATTTAATGCTGTGGATTCTAATGTTAGACTTACCTAGGTTTATATTCAGCTGGCTCAGAGGTTAAGCCCTTGGCTGCTAACCAAAAGGTCAGCAGTTCAAACCCACCAGCTGCTCGGAGGGAGAAAGATGTGGCAATATGCTTCCGTAAAGATTTCAGCCTTGGAAATCCTATGGGACACTTCTGCTCTGTGTTACAGGGTCAGTATGAGTCAGAATGAGTTTTTGTTTGTTTGTTTGTTTTAAATTATGTTTATTGTACTTTAGATGAAGGTTTACAGAGAAAATAGTTTCTCATTAAACAGTCAGTACACATATTGTTTATGACATTGGTTAACAACCCCATGACATGTCAACGTTCTCCCTTCTCGATCTTTTTTTTGGTGAAAATATCCATAGCCAAAGTTACACCTTTTCAAAAGTTTCTACATGTACAATTCAGTGACATCAATTACATTCTTCCAGTTGTGCTACTATTCTCACTATCCTTTTCCAAATTATTCCATCACCCTTATCTTCAACTCATTGTCCCCTAGGCTTCCCATCAAAACTTTTGAGTTGCTGTTGTCAATTTCATCTCACATAGAGAATTATTTTGTGTGTGTGTGTGTGCCTTAGGTGAAGGTTTGCAGAACAAATAGTTTCTCCTTAAACAGTTAGTACACATATTGCCCTATGACAATGGTTAAGAACCCCATGACATGTCAACATTGTCTCTTCTCAACTTTGGGTTCCCTATTACCAGCTCTCCTGTCCCCTGCTTCATTCTAGTCCTTGTCCCTGGACTGCTGTGCCTCATTAGTCCCATTTTGTTTTATAAGGCTATCAAATCCCTAGCTGAATGGTGAACTTCGGGAGTGACTTCACCACTAAGCTAAAAGGGTGTCCGGGGGCCATACTCTCGGGGTTTCTCCAGTCTGTCAGGCCAATAATCTGGTCTTTTTTTTTTTTTAAATTAGAATTTTGTTCTACATCCTTTCCAGCTCTGTCCAGAACCATCTATTGTGATCCCGGTCAGAGCAGTCAGTGGTGGTAGCCGGACACCATCTAGCTATACTGGACTCAGTCTGGTAGAGGCCGCACTAATCTTTCCTTTGTATCTTGTTCTTTTCATTCTCCCTTGCTTCTGAAGGGGTGAGACCAGTGGAGTATCTTAGATGGCTGCTTACAGGCTTTTAAGACCCCAGACGCTACTCACCAAGGTAGAATGTAGAACGTTGTCTTTCTAAACGGTGTTATGCCAATTGAGCTAGATGTTCCCCAAGACCATGCTCCCCACAGCCCTCTGCCCAGCAGTTCAGTCCCTCAGGGAGTTTGGAAGTGTCTATGGAGCTTCCATGATCTTCATTGTACAAGTTGTGCTGGCTTCCCCAGTATTGTGTACTGTCTTACTCTTCACCAGTTACCACTTATCTATTGTGTATTTGGTTGCCCCCCACCCCTCCCATCCTTCATAACCAGCAAAGATTGTTTCTTTTTGTGGATAAACTTTTACATGAGTTTTTACAGTAGAAGTCTCATACAATGTTTGTCCTTTTGTGATTGACTTAGTTCACTCAGCATAATGTCCTCTGGCATCTAGGTGGTTTCCATCTATTTGCTATTGTGAACAATGCTGCAGTGAATACGGGCATGCATATGTCTATTCGTGTGATGGCTCTTATTTCTCTAGGATATATTACTAGGACTGGGATTGCATTCTGTAGTGCTGTTTTTTTGTGGTGCTGATGTTTTCTATGTTCCTCTTACTCTCCTGTGATGAGTTCCTTTTGTTTGTGGCTTTCTTTTTTTTTTCATTTCTTTTCTTTTTGTAGGTTTAGTTTTTACTGAGACTTTATGTTTTCCGTCTTTATTTTGATGACTAGGTTTGCTAACTTTCTTTGTGGTTACCTTGAAATTTACCCTTATCTTACTAGATTTGAACCTGTCTATTATTAGTTGATATTGCCTTGCCTTCCTCTCCATTAGAAGGTTCTATACTTACCCCGTTTATTCCCTCTTTTATTGTTCTGATGTTGTTGTCATTTAGAGATTAACCTCTCTGATTCCCTGTTGTAATTCTTTTGGTTTTGCATAGTCCTTAAGAGTTCATTTCCTAGGTTGGTACCTGGCTAATACAATCCTGTTTCCTATAGTCAGCCTGTGGTCTGATTTTGTTTGTTCTCAGATCAGAGGACTCCCTTTAATAATTCTTGTAAGTTTAGTTTGATTTTTACATAGTCCCTTGATTTCTGTTTATCTGGAAATGACCTAATTTTACCCTCATATTTGAACGAGAGTTTTGCAGGATATATTATTCTTGGCTGGCAATTTTTTTCTTTCATGGTTTTATGTATGTCATCCCATTGCCTTCTTGCCTGCATGGTTTCTGCCAAATAATCCGAGCTTAGTCTTATTTTTTCTCCTGTGTATGTGACTTTTCGTTTTTCTCAAGCTGCTCTCAGGATTCTTTGTCTTTGTTTTTAGCGAGTGTGATTATATATGCCTTGGTGATCTTCTTTTGGAGTCTATCCTATATGGGGTTTGTTGAGCTTCTTGGATGGCCAGCTTTTCATCTTTCATGATATTGGGGAAGTCTTCTGTCAGCACTTTTTCGATGATCCTGTGTTTTCTGTTTTCTCCCCCTGTTCTGGAACTCTGATCTCTCACAGATTTTTGCTTTTGATTGTATCCCACATAATTCTCAGGATCTCTTCATTTTTCTTTGTTCTTTTTTCTGTCTAATTTTTCCTCAAACAGAGTTGTATCCAAGTGTTTGTCTTCAATTCCACTGATCCTGTCTTCCACTGTTTCAAATCTGCTCCTCAGCCCTTCTATGAC
>NW_004443991.1:4446157-4487780 GCF_000243295.1 Trichechus manatus latirostris | reverse complement strand
TGAATTTATTTTAGCATTTTGTTCCTGTATTATTTTCTTGAATTCTCCCACTTTTTTTGTCTGTATTTTCCATGAATTTGTCTGCCTTTTCCATGAATTTGTCTATTTGTTCTTCATTTTTGTCTGCTTTTTGCTTCAACTCTTGGATAATTCTGAATATTAGAGTTTTGAATTCCCTATCAGTTAGGTCTAGTACCTTTTCTTCTACTGGAAGGTCATGTGGTGTTTTATTTTGGATACCTACTAGGACCATCCTGTCCTGTTTTAGTAAATGTTTTGATATTGTTTGCTGTCTTCAGGGCATTCAGTGGTTATTTTCTTTGTTTATTGATTGTAGATTTGTTTGTTTATTCCTGCTTTTTTTGTTTTATTCGGTTATGTCTGAGCAGGTGGGCTGTGCATTCTTTGATGTTTGCTTGTCTGTGGGCATGATACTTTTTGCCTCCTTCTCTAATGGGCAGGGTCAGTCACTCAGGTATGGTACAGCAGGGCATGTCCAGCTGAAGGGGAGTTGCTGGGATGGGTTTTTGTGGCACGTACCAGGGCTGACAGTGTGGACCAGGAATCAGTGTAGGGCAGGTTACAGTAGGCTGTGCCTTTGCTGCTTGGGAGTGTGATGTTCAGTGCATGGTGCAGGTAGGCAGGAAGGAGGGGGTAGATTGTGATGTGTGGAGCTCAGATGCGTATGGGAAAGATGAGAGAGAAGAGAGAGGAATAGGGGCCAAAAACATACACACAAACAAAAATGAGTGCTAAGGGAGCTTGCTATTGGAGTGGAGAGATGAGAGACTGAGAAATGGGGAAAAATAAAAATGAAAAAAAAAGTAAAAGAAAAAAATGAATAAATCGAGAAACTGGACCTGAAGAAAGACAAAAAAGGAATAAGAGATAGAAGAAAACAAGACAAAGAAAGAAGAAAAAAAAACCAATACAAAAAAAGAACGAAAGAAAAAAAAAAAAACTAGGAAAAGAAATGCCCAAGCAATGTCCTTGTGCATCTGTGCAGAGTAAGGGAATAGTTTCCAAGCCGTGTGGTACTGCCCTGCTAGAAGGGGCTCCGAAGCCGAGAAAAGAAAAAGAAAACAAACAAACAAATCAAAACAGAATGAATCAGAGCAAACAAACAAACAAAAAAGCCCCAGGTGTACCACCATTGTAGTGGCACCAGCAGGGAAGCAATTTTACAGTCAGGAAGAAGCAAAGATGGTGCACAGAGCCAGGTATTTGAGAGAAAGTAGGAGGAGTTGGTGAGAGGTAAGGAAGAAATCTAAAGAAGCGGAAAAATGCAAAACCAGTAGCCAACAAAAGGCACTCAAGGAGCTGGTCACTGTGGGCAGATGGAATCCAAGCAACACTGGGGTGAAGCTGTTGCTTCCTGGCCAAGAGACCGTGGCTGCAGGAAGCAGAGGAGGCTAAGTGGTGGTGAAGAAGAGTGGGGGGTGGGAAAGCATATATCACTGTTACTGGTTGTTGTGTCTCCTGCTGGAAGTTCTGTGAAGCTGCTTTCTCATACCCCCTGTTCACTGATCTCTGATAGGAGTCCAAGATGGTAGATTTGTGCTATGGTAGCTGATAGGGGGCCTCTGAATGTATCTCTTTGCTCTCTGTTCTTGGTCAGTTTCTTATTCCATTTAGTGCTTGGCTGAGTTCTTTATCTCTTCATTTGATGCTTAGGGTTTCAGAATTGACATGTGACTCTGTTTCACTTAGTTTTTCTGATCTTTGCTGCAGAGGGATGGTGTGGTGCTTCTGACTATAGCACCATGTTGCCCGGAAGTACAGTGGGTTTTTTTTTTTGTTTTGTTTTGTTTTTAGCATTTACTAAGTGTGCAGCTTTGGGTGAATGATGTAACCTCTCTAAACCTGTCTGTGTTTGTTTGAAAAATGAGGATAGGTACAGTGTCTTTTCTCAATAAGTACAAAGTGCTGGTGTTGCAGTTATTGCTGTTGCTGGTATAGTGCTGTCAGTAGAAACTGTCTTTGTGATATTAGTGTTCTTGTTTATCTCCCATGTTTGAAAGATTTACTCCTATTTGTTAAGAGATCATGCCTGGAACAAAGGACATATAAAGAAAGGATAATCATGAAGCTTGGGATGAATCAAAACTGATAAATCCTGAAACAATCCTGCATTTAGAGATGTGTATATCTTTTTTTTTTTCATTTCAATCTTGTTTTACTTGTTTAGTTAGTATAGAAATCAGGATATGAGAAGAGACTCGGTAGTACAAACTATCAATAAATTTAAATAGATAGAGTCAAATGAACTAGAGTCCAAAACACATTTTATTTTATTATTTGTGTTTTGTTCCTTGTTTGTGCTTTATTTACAATGATAATCAGTCTGTGCTCAAAACTGAGTTTTTTAGTGTTTTTGTCAATAGCATCCCAGAAAGAGTTGATGTTGCATTAAGAAAGCATCTAACTTTAGAAGTATGTTCCTACTTCCAGCTTCTCTCGATCTCCTTATTAAAATGCCTGATGTCTGACTACATGTCTGACATAATAGGAATTAGCATTTAAATAATAGATGTCAGTCTCTTTTATGTCTGTTGAAGAATATTTTCTGCAGAAGCTAAGACTTTTCAAAGCACATACCGAGTTACATATACCAAAGCTTTTCTTTGTTCTGGTCTCACTCCTCCAGGTCTAGGCTTCAGGCAGTAGCATTTATAATTCAGAAGTCTCACTCTCTTTGATAAAAATGAAAAATACTCTTGAGCCATAGTTGTCTAAAGAACCAAAAGCTTATCTAGAAATCAGGAAGTGTGGTCTAATCCTGAATTATCTTCTGTCTATCTTGGTGACTTTGAGCAAATAACACCCATCCTCCCTGTAACATAAGAAAGCTTGGTTAAAATATTTCTACGCATCATTCCAGTCTAATGTTCCCTAGGGAGAAAAAAATCTATCACCATGTTTTATTTTAATCTACATAACACAGACATATACACACAGACACTATTCACACTATACAAATACTCATAGACACCACACATACACACACAGACACACACATCACTGCACTAGTCAAATTTGGAGACCCAATAGTCTTATTAAGCAAAAAACAAATCTAAAAGCATTTGTCATCATATCTGGAGAATTTGATGGGAGATTTATTTCCCTGGGGAAATACATATGCCAGTGATAGAATTTTAGGTTTCACTTTTGCTTAGTGATAAAATGCCTATTTGTTTTTCACTAGTAAAAGAAAAAGGGGTGGTGTCATTTGTCATCCTGTGGAATGAGAAGTGCTCAGCAAAGGCGTAAGTGAAACCCCCATTTCCCATTTAAGATGCAAGCCCTCTAAGCCCACATCTACTTTATTTATTATTGATTATTATCTTCTTTGCCCTTAAGAAACAGCAAGAAACATGTTCAATTCTAGCCTGGGGGAAAATAGAAGAAAAATAGTAACTTCAGAAATCTATCCTACTCTGGTGAAAAGATTGACTTGATGACCTAATAGGCCCTTCCTGACTCTAATTTGTATGACTGACAGCCAAGACACCTCGTGGTGTGTGAAAACCGAATTGAGAGCCACAGTAGAGAAAGAACAGAAAGGTAAATTAGATGTGCTTGTCTGAGTCTGAATTTGACAGACTGTTTTGTTTTAACTCAATGGCAAAGTGTAATTCCATAAACAAGCAAGTAAATAGAGAGAGAGAAGAGTCGTCAAGAGAGGAAATCAAGTAACTCTTTACTGATCTGCAAAGGAAATAAATATCTTGTTGGTCTACCTCTTAGTTCCTAAACTATTAGCTGTCTATTACACAGGGAGACCATTTCTGGGTTATCTGACCAAGCTAAATTTTCATGATATTTCTGAGAAATCCAAGCTTGTGCTTACCAGGGACAGATTACCCAATAGTAAAGGTAAGTATGGTGCTTACCTTGCTTACCAGATTATCTGTAGTGAACAATTTCACATTTTTTCACCACATGAAAGATTCTGCTTTTAGGTATGGCTGACATCTGTTTCTCTCCCAACCCCGCAACACCTTCCTAAGGAATCAAAAACTCTTTTTAAATTTACAGTCCCTGACAGAGGCAGATGACCTAGTAAGCAATATAAGCACAGGCTTATTTGTACTTACTTACCTATCTGTAGTGAACAATTTCAAATGGGTTTCACCACATCAGAGATGATCTGATAAGCAAGGTAAGTACCTTGCGTACCTTGCTTATTTGAAAATCTGTTACAAACTGATAACTTCCTGTGGATATTTCTCGGTTATGGCAGCTGATTTTACTTGACTGCCCAAACTCTCCCCTATTACTCTTAAACAGTTGTATTGGAGAATTGCATGAGATGGCAATCATGCAACTGTTGTTATTGGTACAAAATCATGCACACCAGGAGAAAAGCTTCCTGACCCATAAAGGAGAGGCAGTGCCATGGGCTTCTTAAATAGACTCTCTGCAGCTAAGAAACCTGATCAATGTGAATATTAAAAAAAAACAAAAAAAAAAAACATCTAAAATGATTCCAACTCTCCCAGATCCAACAGGTAGAACTCTGGATTTGGAAAATTATCTTGACCCAACTACTCTTTATTTTTATACCACCTCCTACCTTTCTACCAAAGTAGAAATATATTGAACAATGTAGACAAGACCTTATATAACCATTCTGGTAAAGAATCAGTTAAGTGTGCTATGTCATTAAGTCAAATACATAAAAAGTAATAATTAGAATAATATCCAACATTATTTCTGTGCTTATTGCTCTAAGAAATGTACATATATTTTCTCATTTTATCCTCACAATAATCTTCTGAGGAAAATACAAATATTATCTCATTTTATAAATGATAAGCCAGTTTAAAAGTATGTTTGAATTTAATAAATTAGTAAGTAGTACAGACAGAGTTTAATCCCAGGTGTTGATCCAGAATTTACCTTTTAAGTACTCAACCATCCATATAATATCATAGGATTATAATTTATACTATGGATTAGACAATAATATTGTGAATTACACAATATTAAATAGCTAGTACACTGCTATTTAGATTGCAGAATTTAAGTTGGTATTTTAATTAGAATTCCATGAATTACAATTTTGATTCTGTAGATTGAAAGAACCATTATAACTCATAGTTTCAAGTTTCTATTAAAATTGAATTTGGCTAGATTAAATAATATTTCGTTGATAAGAACAGAATCTTTGTCAACCAAGAGTTGAGACTATTAAATAAGGTAGAAAAAAAAAAAGCAAATAAACAAAAGACAACCTGCCTTTCCTGTGATAGATGAGAATTAACAGACATAGGGAAGAATAATGGTTATGAAAGCCCATTTAGAGGGATAGATACTGTTCATTTGCAGCAGTGAGAGGAATCTAGGAAGAAACTAAAGAATCTCAGGAAGTTGAGTCTAAAAAGATTTTTATTAATCCCTGAGTCAAGTCTTTTGCCATTATGTTATTTACCTTTTACTTAAAATATTAGTAATATGAAATCACCTTCACTGATTTCGTCTTCCAGTAGGATAATGAAAAGCTCACTACATTACAAAGCTTTCCTCTTAAAAAAGTAAATCTAAGGCATCTCAGACATGATAAATTTTGACTGGTTAACAAATCTATCATATATAAATATAGGATTATTCTTTAATAGAATTTATTGTACTTTAGACATTTTATTAAGAAGCTCCATAAACTAAAAAGTTCAGTGATATGCCCCTCAAATTTTATTGCAAAAAGCTATCAAACATAGGACAAGCCAAAATAACTTAGTCATTCATGCTTCACACTCTCAAATGAACTGCCTCGGATGCAAAGCTTGGGGTTTGCTTCCCTATTTGAATGATACTGGCTGGGTGAATTGCAAATGTGCACAACAATTCTGGATTGAACTGGAAAGTAAGTGAGTTCAAGCGTATTCATTCAGCTTCTACCCATTAGAAATTCAAAATGTGTACAATGTTCAATGACTGCAATCTAAAAATAAAAGAGGAAATGAAGAAAACATTACCGCACCTAATTCATAAACATTCAACTTTGGCAATCAACCTTACAAATCAATTAATAATATCTGTATATGATGAACAGCAGTCATGCTTGTGTCAGGATGGTACTTATACACAAGGTGTAATGAATCTGGAACATTCATCAAACACACACAGTGTGTGTACAGAATGTGTATGGTATAAGATTGAAAAAGAATAAAAGGAAGATGGTGTCCTCACTTATGGAGTTTACAATAAAACATGTCCTTATAATAAAATCTTGAAGAATATATAATCTAAGTTTTCTGAAAAAATATTCTTTGTCAACGCTGTGAAGCTAAGTGGAGTTGATTAAATAACCCACCTCATTCCGTCCAGTTTAAACTACTAAGCTATAAAGTATACCTTAAAGCCTGCAGGTTCCTGAAGGTCAAGGAGCTTGCCTCTCACTCGGTGCTGAATTCTGAATTCTATGATCGTAGCAAAAGGGTCAAATATCTTGCCAAATAACAGAGTTTTTTTTTGTTTTTTTAACCTACATGGAGGTTTTCTCAAGAAAGAAAGAAGCACAGAAGCACCTTTCTTACCAAGCCAGTCTGAGTGCCCAGAGTCAGAGGGGACTTCTGGTATTGGCATAACTGGCCTATTTAATGTGCAGGACTCATGGCTTGTTTTTAGCTTCTGCAGCTCACTGTGGATAGTCTTTCTTCAATCACTGGATGATAATTCTATGCATCTCCAAAACTTTTTTGATCACACTTTGGCCATAAAAAAGTTCTATGATAATTTTAATCACAATTTATCAATTAGTACTATTAAATGTTCACTTCCACTAATTATCAGAATCTATACTTAATTTAACTGTAAATTTCTGCAACATCCTAAAGTGAGACCTGTTGGAGACAGCCCCTTGAAATAGGGGAGAAAGGTACAGTCTTCCTTCTCTCTTTCCTTTTAAAGTCTCTCAGCTGAGCAGGAGAGATACAGGGAATTAAGGGGAGGAGAGGAAAAGGGAGAAAATATTTTTGTCTGAGAGCATTGTAAGATGTCTCCTACTTCCTAGATATGGAAGATATGTAAAACTATTTTTTCTCCTCAGTACTTTTCTGGGTTTTGGAGGCTCCTCTGCCACGGCCCTCAGAAAAATCTTGTGATGATGATGGGAACTCTCCTTTACCCCCTACTTCCAGTATCCCCCTCAACTTCCAACGTCAACTCTACACCCCACAACTGCTTTCTTATGACATGTTCAAGTTGACATTTTTGCCTTTGGTTCTCAATATTCATGTCTTTTTGTCCTGCCATCAGCCAGAGTGCAATTTTGTTCCAGAGGCAGATTTATATCCAACTTCCAGAGGCCCCTTTATCTCTCTGGTAGGCAGCAGTGACTGCTCTCTTCAGAGAGAAATATCCATCTCTCTGCATGATCCTTTTGAAGCTTCATTAGGCTTGAGGTGAAAGGCAGCCATTTCTCATCCTCTTTCTCCTTTTTAAGGTGTGGGACTCTCATTCTCTAAAGCGTCTTAAAAAAAAAAAAAAAAAAAAAACTCTTTACAAAATCTTCTCTTAATTTTAATTCTCTCAAACATTTTGTTTGTTCATTTTTATATACTCAGTGTGAGAGGGTTCAAAGACTCTGACTATGGTCTAGAACCTCTTTTGGAATGCATCATCTCTAGTGCGTTCCTGTCAGGGGCATAATTTCCATTTTAATATCCTGTTACATTCATCCCCTTGGGTAATTTGTGTATCCATGCACAAAGAGCAATCAACCAAGGTAAATATATCTTTGCATATTTTCCACAAGCCATTTTATCCTATCAGTAGTAATTTGTCCAAGACATCAGAGCTTCATTTTGGATTGAAGCATTTTTAATAAGCTCCAAGTAAGGACTATAAACCAATACAGAGTGATGGAGTCCTAGGGTCCAGAAGTAATATTCTTTTCAGCACTGTAGATGGCTGCTCCTACCATTTGCCTGGAAAACTGTATAGCTCACTTCTAATCTCTTTTGTTTTAAAATGTCTTGGGAAATCTTCCCTTTTAAGGTCTTTAAAGGTCTATTATAGACTACAACTGTTTTTGTAGGAGTCCTGCCTCATTTTCCTTTATTTCTCCAGATCATTGTAAAGCTTCAAACCACACTTTTACGGGAAATGACTGAGTCAGTAAATTTACTCTCACCCTAAAGTCTTAAGTTCCTTCACTGAATTCAGTCCTTATTTTGCAGAGCCTAACACCTCACTGGAAACCCTGATGGCATAGTGGTTAAGAGCTATGGCTGCTAATCAAAAAAGGTTGGCAGTTTGAATCCACCAGGCACCCCTTGGAAACCGTATGGGGCAGTTGTACTCTGTCCTATAGGGTCACTATGAGTTGGAATCGACTTGATGGCAATGGGTTTGGTTTTTTTGTTTGTTTGTTTTGACACCTCGCTATGATTATACCATTGCTTTTATTGCTTTGTTTTTATGTGGATAAAGACAGTGGCTCCCCAGAATGACTCTTACAGTTGGTCTTGGAGCGCATCTGCATAATTACTAAGGGTCCTAGAAGGATCATATCTGTATCCCGCACCAAAACTGATACCATGGGCAGCCTTCCAGACATTAGACATCAAGGAAAAAAAAAAAAAGAATTTCTTGTCACTGCTCAGGACAGTGTATGGTAGAAAGAACATTGCTTTTCACCTTTTCACAAACAACATAAAAGCTGGATAGTGTACAAACCAAAATGTTACTGAATCTATTAGAAATATGAGGTCACAGGACAATCAAATAACCAAAAATCTTAGGACAAGGAGAAATAAGACTAAAGCAATTGCTTACCTGGTGCAGAAGCAGTAAACTGTACAAGCAAGAACTCGGATAAAATTTAAGCAGATCAATAGATGAGTGTAGGCTAATATAAGAGTATAAAAACCTTGAGAAATGAAAAACACCTGGCTGAATCCATGTCCATTTGCAAGATATTCTCCAAAGACCTCAACAGGTGATCATGGAAAGTATTGGGGGCAGGGTAATAGGCAGGAGAAAGTCTCCCTTATTATGTGGACCTAGGGAAGGGGAATGGAAGCTACTTCAGGAAAGGCATAAAGTCCCACTCAAAACTTTACCTCTTATCATACCTTTGGGAGAATAGCCTAAGCTGCTGATATAACAGGAGAAAGCTTTGTTACCATCCAGGTACAGATAAAGATTCACTGAAGCTAAGACTGAGGCTGACCCAGAACAATAGAGAATGCCCACCTCCTCCACTTTCATCACCTAATTAGCAAGGGTTGAATGACAAATAAGAGCAGTCTACTATGTGACGAAGGGCAGAAGTGTGAAAAAATACCTTCTTTGACACAAAAAATGCAAAAATAACATCTAAGGCATAGAGTGGAGAAAGATTCATAAAAATCCTTCAGCAAACCAGCCCCCACCCTAAAAAAAGGCAGAGTTAGTTACATTTGTATCCAGTTGTGCAATGAGGGTAACCATAGCAACAACAACAAAAAGCCTCTCTCAACTTCTAACTAGAACAACCCAACCCCTCACAATAAAGGCTTAGCAAAGAAAAAAGAAAAAAACAAATTCAGATTTCCAGGCATAACTTTTACATATAGTAAACCCAAAAAACCAAACCCATTGCCCTCAAGTCAATTCCTTATGCAACTATCAAGATGCTTGGCTTTCAAACAAAACTTACAAGACAGTCAAAGAAGCAAGAAAACAAACAAAAAACAAAAACATCTTTTTCAGAGACAAAGCAACAAACGGAACCAGAATCAGATATGAAACACATATTGGAACTCTCAGACAGAGAATTTAAAATAACTACACATTGCTTCATTTTGGATCAATAAGTATGTGACAGTCTCTAGAGAAACAGAATGACAACATGCATGAAGATATGGAGAATTTTGCAAGGAGTTTGAAACTATAAGAATAAATTAAATGGAAAAATTTGGGAATAGAAATGAAGAATAACTTTGATGGGTTCATCAGTAAAAGCAACACATCAGAGAAAAGAATAATTGAGTATGAAGATTTGTCAATAGAAAGAACCCAAACAGAAACACAAAGAGAAAAAAAAAAAGTGAGATAGAAAATAAGGTGTCCTAAGGCTGGAGGACGATGTCAAATGGTCTAACATATTGGGATTTAAAATCTCAGAAGGAATGAAGGGAGAGAAAGAAGCATAAGAAATATTTGAAGACAACAAACCATGAATTGCAGAAGTTCAGCAAACACCAAAAGGACAAATACAACACACACACACATACCACATCTAGGCACATCATTTTCAAGATGCTGAAAACTAGAGATAAACCAAATATATTGAAGGCTGCCAGAGAACAAAGATGAAAATTACAACAGACTTCTTGAGGTAACAATAAAAAAAACAGCTTATTTGTAAAATATGCAGAAACTATACAAATTAAAAGACAATGAAATGACATGTTTAAAATACTGAAAAACAAAACAAAACTGTCAATGCAGAATTCTCTCTGTATAAACAAAAAATAGCTTTCAAATATGAAGCAGAGAGATATCTTGGGATAGAATTTCTGAAATTTCTGAAGTGGTGGTGTGAGAAGTTCAAAGGACCGTCTTCCTCGTGAAAAAACTGCTTAATCTCAGAAAATTATTTTTAATTTTTTTAACTAAAAAAATAAATTGAAGTATTTGGGAATTGACCTAAGAGTATGCAGTAGTTTTCTACTGCTGCTGTAACAAATTATCACAAACTTAATGGCTTAAAACAACTCAAATTTGTTATCTTATATTCCTGGAGGTAAAGAGTCTGAAATGGGTCTCAGGCTAAAATCAAAATGTTAGCAGCATCACATTTTTTTGACCCTTGTCTTTTCTAGCTTCTAGAGGCTATTGCATCCCTTAGCTCCTGGCCTCTTTCCATACCATCATGGATTGAATTGTGTCCCCCAAAAATATCTGTCAACTTGGCTGGGTCATGATTCCCAGTATTCTTATGATTGTGTAATCTGATGTGATTTCCTTATGTGTTGTAAACTCTATCACTATGATGAGGTTATATGTGATCTCCTTATGTATTGTAAATTCTGTCACTGTGATGAGGTTATACTGATGAGGTTTACAAGGTTGGATAATGTCTTAATCCAATCTCTTTTGAGATATAAAAGAGAGAAACCAGCAGAGACACATGGGAACCTCGTACCACCAAGAAAGCAGTGCCGGGAGCAGAGCGCGTCCTTTGGATCTTTGAACCTTTGGAGGTTCCCGTGCAGAGAAGCTCCCAGACCAAGGGAAGATTGATGACACAGACCTTCCTCCAGAGCCAGTGGAAAAAGCGTTCCCCCGGAGCTGATGCCCTGAATTTGGACTAGTAGCCTACTGGATTGTGAGAGAATAAACTTCTCTTTGTTAAAGCCACCCACTTGTGGTATTTCTGTTAGAGCAGCACTAGATGACTAAGACACATATTAACTAAACAAATGAAGAAACGACCAAGCAAACAACCCACCACCCCAAAGTTATTACAACACATTGTCTAAAATGTCCAGCTTTCAGCAATAAACAACAATACCTGCAAAAAATATGAAAGTATGACTCATGCAATGGAAAAAACAAAAGAGGCAACAGAGATTGCCTTTGAAGAGGTCCAGGTGGTGGATTTAGCAGATAATGACTTTAAATCAGCTATTCTAATAAATATATTTAAAGAAAATAAAGGATCTCAGTTCAGATACAAGTTCTTCGTTGAAATGAATAGCAGTATTTCTCTCCAATGATTTGGAGTAAGGGAGTCACCTGACTTTTCCATGCTCTCTGCACCCAACTGAAATTGGTCTATATATAATGAAAGATGGAGGAACTAATACCAAATAAATATAACTGAATTCACTTATTCTCCAAGGTTTAAAATCATGAGCTAACAAATATAGTGCGAGGGATATAATTTACGGGGACTGATCAAAAAGAAGAGCTTATGTCACCGTTAACCTGAACTTAAAACAAAGTAATTCTAACATACTTTTAACTGGTACAAATTATTCTGGTATATAAGCCCCTAGTATCAGCTTAGATAACAGGTAAATTGAGTGTCATAAACTTCAGACTTACTTTTCACATTCTTTGATATTCAATGTAATTATCTCTTCAACTGTTATCAGCCATTTTCAAATTTTTTACTGTATATGTATGTGAGTGTGTGTTTTCCCCTAATTAGTTTTTCTTCATATTTCATGTCTTTTTTCATCTGGAAATACATTGCAAGTTTTGACACATTGTAATAGCATTCATCAAAGTGTAAAGGGCTTGTTTCTCTCATTAGTCATCTTTCATGTTTTTATATGTTTTGATTGAATATGGCTTGAAACACTCCTTTCAATGTTCTTTAACCAGAATCTCTATTTTGTTCACAATAGTGTAGCCTAGTAAGTTCTCTTATTTTTTCTAATAATAAGGTATTAAAATAATTAAATCATTTCCAATATACAACTTAAATAAACACATAAACACCTTTTTGCTTTATTTTGAAAATAACATTTTAAAACAAAACAGAACTTGTAAAACCTCATTACCTGAACTACTTTTATAAAAGTTTATTATCAGATATAAGGACAGACATAATCCTAATTACTAATGCTTGGTAATTACACAGAAATGGTGAGTCCAAGAAAAGAAAATCTTTATATATGCTTTTTTGGAATTTGCAAAACCACTCGTCTATTAGTTTGTTGTACTGTGGTGGCTTCCAGGTTGCTGTTATGTTGGAAGCTATGCCACCAGTGTTTCAAATAACAACATGATCAGCCATGGTGGACAGGTTTCAGTGGAGCTTCTAGACTAACACAGACTAGGAAGAAAGAGCTGGAGGTCTACTTCTGAAAAAATTGGTCAGTGAAAACTTAATGAATACCAATGGAACATTGTCTGACACAGTGCTGGAAGACGAGCCCCTCAGCTTGGAAGGCACTTGTTATGGATTGAATTGTGTCCCCGCATAAAATGTATGTCAATTTGGCTAGTCCATGATTCCCAATATTGTGTGACTGTCCACCATTTTGTCATCTGATGTGATTTTCCTAAGTGTTGTTATTCCTACCGCTGTGATGTTAACGAAGTGAAATTAGCAGCAGTTATGTTAAAGACACAGGACTCAATCTCCAGGATTAGGTTGTGTCTTAAGCCAATCTCTTTTGAGATATAAAAGAGAAAAGCAAGCAGAGAGACATGGGAAACTCCTACCACCAAGAAAGAAGCACCAGGAGTGTAACACATCCTTTGGACCTGGGGTCCCTGCTCTGAGAAGCTCCTAGATGAGGGGAAGATTGATGAAAGGACCTTCCCCCAGATTCAACAGAGACAGAAAGCCTTCCTCTGGAACTGACACCCTGAATTCAGATTTCTCGCCTCCTAGACTGTAAGAGAATAAATTTCTGTTTGTTAAAGTTATCCACTTGTGATATTTCTGTTATAGTAGCAATAGATAACTAAGACAGAATTTGGTACCAAGAGTGGGGTGCTGCTCTAACAGACACCTAAAATGTGGAAGTGATTTTGAAACTGAACAGGTAGAGGCTGGAAGAGTTTTAAAGTGTCTAACAGTAAAAGCCTGAATTGCCTTGAAGAGACTGTTTGTGGAATTATAGACATCAAAGACAATTCTAGTGAAGAGTCAAAAGGAAATGAGGAGAGCTGTTACACAGGAGATGATGCAAAGGGTGAGAAAGAGCAGCAGAGAAATGGCAGCAGCAAAACCAGGATACCATCACTAGACGGCGCTGAAGCGAACCTATGGAGGGAGAGAGCTAATGTCTTTGCGCAGGAGGCTTCCTGGTGGAGTGGGGTACCTCCAAGCACTTATTAGTGGAGTTAAGCTTGCTGACCTACAGAGCAAGGGAGCTGAGTGCCTTCCGGCTGAAGTTTACTGGCAGAGCGGGGTGTCTCCAGGCACTTATTGGTGGAACTAGAGAACTTTGGAACACTTTCCCGAGCAGGGCAGACACGGGCACCAAAGCCTGAGGAGCTGAGAGGTCAAGGAATCACAAAGCAGAAGCTGAAGAGACAAGGAACTCAGGAGGCAGAGCTGTCTCAGTCTCAAAGGGTAGGGCCAATGACCTCTGGGATCTCAAAGGGTGCAGCCACCACTCAGATGGAGTAGGAGATTGGGGTTGCCCAAATGTGAGTGAGCACAGTTGCCATTCAAATGAGCCTGGAAGGCGGAGCTGAAGCCCAGGGCCGAGGGGCCCCCACTCAGAATCCAGAGAGTGTGGCCAATACACATAGTCTGGAGGGCAGGGCCATTGTGTAAATTGTCTCAGAGAACAGAGGATTATTTTCAAGTCTTGAGGGCTAACGTAATAGGTCCTACTGACTTGCTTGGTGCCTGTTATCCTTTCTTTCTCTCCAATTTCTCCCACTTGTAATGGAAATGTATAT
Organism: Trichechus manatus latirostris; assembly: GCF_000243295.1. Taxonomy (NCBI): domain Eukaryota; kingdom Metazoa; phylum Chordata; class Mammalia; order Sirenia; family Trichechidae; genus Trichechus; species Trichechus manatus. The sequence continues at coordinate 4,473,416 of NW_004443991.1, read as the reverse complement.
CTTGTGCCTGTTCCAACATTGTACTTTGGAAGCATATAACTTGTAGATTTCACAGATGACGAGGAATTTTTGGATTTTGGGCTTGGAGTTGATTTAAGACTTTTACTATGACCTGATGGGGTGAATATGTTTTACATGTGGCAAAGACTTGATTTTTCGGGGCCAAAGAATGGAATACTATAGATTGAATTGTGTTCCCCCAAAAAATGTGTGTCAGCTTGGCTAGTCCATGATTTCTGATATTGTGATTGTCCACCATTTTGTCATCTGATGTGATTTTCCTATGTGTTGTAAATTCTACCTCTATGACATTAATGAGGTGGAATTAGTAGCAGTTAGGTTAATGAGGCAGGACTCAATCTACAAAATTAGGTTGTGTCTTAAGCCAATCTCTTTTGAAATATAAAAGAGAGAAGCAAGCAGAGAGACATGGAGACTTCTTACCACCAAAACAGAAATACTGGGAGAATAATGTGTCCTTTTAGACCAGGGGTCCCTGTGCTAAGAAGCTCCTAGACCAGAGGAAGATTGATGATAAGGACCTTCCCCCAGATTCCACAGAGAAAGAAACCCTTCAGCTGGAGCTGGTGCCCTGAATTGAGACTTCTAGCCTTCTAGACTGTGAGAGAATAAATTTCACTTTGTTAAACCCATCCACTTGTAGTATGTTTGTTATAGTAGCACTAGATAACTAAGACAGTACTCAAAATATGACTAGGGAAGAGCTGCCTCCTCAAAGTAGAGTTGACCTTGATGACATAAATGGAGTAAAGCTTTCAGGACCTTCATTTGCTGATGTGGCGTAACTCAAAATGAGAAGAAACAGCTGCAAACATGCATTAATAATCAAAATGCAGAATATACAAAATATGCATCTAGGAAAATTGCAAGTCCTCAAAAATGAAATGGAATGCATAAAGATCTATATCCTAGGCATTAGTGATCTGAAATGGAGTGCTATTGGCCGTTTTGACTCAGACAATCATATGGCATACTATGACTGGAATGACAAATTGAAGAGGAACAGCTTCATATTCATCATCAGAAAGAACATTCAAGATCTATCCTGAAGTACAGTGCTGTCAGTGATAAGATAATATACATATGCCTACAAGGAAGACTAGTTAATACAACTATTATTCAAATTTACGTACCAACCACTAATGCCAAAGATGAAGAAATTGAAGATTTTTATCAATGTCTGCAGTCTGAAATTGATCAAACATACAATTAAGATGCATTGATAATTACTGGTGATTGGAAAGCAAAAGTTGGAAAGAAGTACAGCCAGAATGCTTCTTAGAGTCCCTGGAGACAGAAATCATGCTTGGTAGAGGGTCAGCAAAAAAGAGAAAGACCCTCAACATGAAGGACTGACACAGTGGCTGCTATAACGGACTCAAATATAAAAATGATTGTGAGGATTGTGCAGAGCTGGGCAGTGTTTTGTTCTGTGTGCATAAGCTTGCTATGAGTTGGAATCAACTTGACAGCACCTAACAACAACATCAATAACTCCCACATTGGGTAGCATAAGAACTTAAAAGAAAAACTGGTACTCTAAAAAATTACATAGGCATGCTACTTTTGTAATTTTCTCATTTATGATATTCTATTTTCATGTCTTCTCAAGTCCAGTGGGATATATTAAAATGTAAATATTAGTACAATGGGTTTAGATCATCCTGTGAAAATATCGCCTTTTAGAGGTCTTTAACTTGTGAACTTGCAGGTGACAGACAATAGTGCATGCAAAAATCCTAAAATACACAAGCTTACACTTTTAACAAACAGAACCAAAGAACCACTGATTCTTTACTAAGTAGCTGGAAGATATAAAAATGACTTGATGTATTTTTGAGAGAAGAGTTTATGTGGGTGTTGATCTTCCCTGCCTTTACTGTAATAGCTGACAGGTGCAGCCCTCTTATTCGATGAGCTACAATGAGATTACCTCACAGTGCAACTAACCTTCCTGAGACCAAAAGAAAATAAAATTTAAAACAAAAGGTAATGGAGAAAAAAATCATTGCTCATTATTTTCATTTTCCTTTTTCTTTAAATTGCTGTTTTTACTGGCTCAGAGAACATGGCAGATGTTGACTGTGTCTTTGTCACAGGTACTGACAGCTTGCTTAGAAAGTAACAGCACCAGGCAGAGTTACTGAAAAGACAATTTTTGTGGTTCAGAAAAAGAACAAATATGATGTTTTAACATATATTCTCAACTACATAAACTCGTATGCATTTTTTGAAAGCAGTTGGTGCCTCATTTTTTTTTTCCTTATTATTGCTTTTAATCAGCCTATAAATCACATGTCTCCTGAATATTGTAGTAGCATAGGCTGGCATAACTGGTACACAGTGGTAAAAATAAAAGTCAAGAAATTTCTGACCACCAGCACATGTAAAAATATACCATCGTATGTCATATGGCCCTGTTCTAAGCTGACATCAGGTTTTCAGGACAGCAAAGTCTGTTCCTTTAACAAAATCTCTGGTGCAGTTGCTTTCACTACTAGTTCTGCTTTTTTAATGACCCTAGACCTTTTTCATGTTACCACACATAAAAAGGACCTACTAAAGTATAAGGATCCCTATAAGGGTAAGCGCTTGTCTGCTAACCAAAAGGTTGGCAGTTCGAATCCACCCAGCAGCTCTGTGGAGAAAGACCTGGCAATTTACTTCTGTAAAGATCACAGCTAAAAACCCTTTAGGGAAGATCTACTGTGGGGTCAAATGGGGTCTCTATGAGTCTAAATTGATTGGACGACATACAACAAAAACAGCAAAGTAGAAATAGCAGTAGAACTGGTTTCTATCTAAGAAATTAAATAATTTTTTACTTCTCTATACACATCCCAAATGCTGTTACTATATATATTTGCTGGAAACGTCAAGGAAACTCTAGATATTTTAGAATTATTCTCTGTGTCCAACTGGAGAATTAATTTGACTCCAAAAAGGGATAAGTTTCACAGACACAGTTTCACAGTGCTGAATTTTAAGGTGTGAATTGTCAGCTGTATGTTTCTTCAGATCCCTGTAGTGGATGAGAAACGATGCATGCAAAATCTTCTAGAAAGAAAAGAAAAAACGTACTCCCTAAAAAGAGAGTTAAGCAAGTAAGTTATATAACTCCATGAGAGGTAAGTAACATTGCCAGAATATTCAGAGTATTCTACTGAGTATTTAGAAAAATGTGCAATTTGGTTGGTAAAGAAAACACACACGCACGCGCGCGCAACATATTTTGTAAAATATTTCAAATACATTCCCAGAAATATATGGTGTTCAGCTGCAAGAGACAAAAAAAATTCAACTCATATTACTTTGGGTCATTTTTTAAGAGAAATTATTGGCATACTTAAATAAAAACTTAACTCACATCTAGATTCAGGGGCTCAAATGAAGACATTTAGAGCAGTAATAGTTCCCTCTGAGTTATTCTTCCTGTGTACTGTTTTCATTCTCAGACAGTTTATTACAATATGATGGACTCCCCAGCACTCCAGCCCTACATTCTCACAGTCTGCAAACCAGAGAGACAAATATTTCTCTCTTCTTTAGTTTCAACAGAAACACCTGAATTGAGTATAATTGATCTTAAATGGCCTGTTTTGAGTGAGGTACATTAATACATCATCCACCGTCGAAAGGAGTTGGAATTTGATTTAACAAAGCCCAGATTTTATGCCCAATTCTGGAGTCAGAGTTGTTTCAGGTCCAAAAGAACCACACTAACTGAAGATGGGAAAAGGGGATCCTTGAAGAAAAGTGAGAGTCCTGTTATCTATCACAAAAGGGAAAATGGTTGCATATTCAGTCAAAAATAGATATTTATTAGAGTCTATCCTTGATAAGTGATACAACAGGATGCAAATGTCTATTGCTAGTTTACTCATAATGAATTGTGTCAGTTTGAAAATGTTACATTAATCCAAATAACTTCGTGATTTCCAAAGCCAGCTGATGAGATCTTTAAGGACTAAAATTAGATTGGGGAAAATATGGGAAATGGTAAAAGTCGAATGAAAATTTAGAATATTTAAACAAACTTTGTTTCAACAGCTGTGTTTTACAGTATATAGTTTAAAACAATTTCCAAGACCTTTAGGTAACTTACTGATATTAAATTGAGTTAATAGACATTCATCATAATTTAGGTTTATATACTTTTGCCTTTTACGCCACAAGACAGTGTATATATATATATATATACTTGGGTCTGCTAATGAGTGTATTCATTTCTACCATTTAAAGGGATGCACTGTAAGAGCAACAAAGACAACATTTAAGAGGTTTATTAAAAAGAAATGTATTTGATAATGGTCAAAAGTTTTATCTGTCTAGCTAAAGTTTAATGGTTTAATTTATGTGATTTTTAGGAGCCTTAATGTTAAACAGCATGTAAAACAAATAATTGGGTTTCTCCCTTTTAAAATAACAAAATGTTCTTTGATTACTGGGTTGAAGAATTAATTTATTCTTTGTGTAATCTGCCTCAAAGACACAGGTTTGGCTACTCATTAGAATAAGATTACTGAGTCTAAAACCAAGACGTGGCTTTAAAAAAGCTGAGGTTTTTACCTTTAAGATCTATGGATAAATAAGTATTGTTTCTCGATGACCTATAATAAACTCCTGACAACCTTGAAACTTCCACAACAATGTCAGAATGACAGAAAAAGTTTCAATAGCCCACTGTAAGTTATGGGAAAACAGGAACACTGATGATAGCAGTGCAAATTGCTGTAACATGTTTAGAGGATAATCTAGCAAGTCTCCACAACTATAAATGCACAAAACTTTTGCCTCTGCAATTTCACATTTAGAAATTTTCTTGTAAATGGACTCCTTAAAAATGACATACATACAAGGTTAATAATTTAGACTTATTTGTAATAATTAAATATTGGAAATAACCTAAAACTGCAGGGGTGAAATAAATTATGGTAAATCATTGCAAAAGAATACAGATAAAAGAATGTGGTTTCTTTATAGAAATTATACTAGTACAATGAACATACAGGAATCATAATGTATACTCACAGAACAATACAATTTGATTTTCACTGTCTCTTTAAGATGCACTCATTTTTTTCCGTACTCTTTATTTATTTATATTTTATTGTGTTTTAGGTGAAAGTTTATAGTACAAATTAGTTTTGCATTCAAAAATTTATGCACAAATTGTTTTGTGACGTTGGTTGCAATCTGCTTTTTTCCCTACTCTTAGCCTTAAACTTCAGTGGTTCCATTAATTTCCTAATCATGCAGAGGCATCAAACATTTCTGTAGTAACTTAAGTAAGCAAAGCAGACTTATGGTTCCATACTTATATGTTCAGTCCCACGAAATAATCATCTGTCTTAGTTTCCTAGCGTTGCAATAACAAAAATATGACAAGTGGGTGGCTTTAAAACAGAAATTTGTCTCATGGTTCTGGAGGCTGGAAGTCCAAATTGGCTGTGTTCATTCCTTCTGAGGCTCTGAGAAAGGAACTGTTCCATGCCTCTTTCCTAACTTCTAGCAACTGCCAGTAATCCTTGGCAGTGCTTGGCTTGTATATCCATCTACTTGCATCGTCACATGGCCATCATCCTCTGTGTGTATCTCTCTGGGTCTGTTCTGCTCTTTATAAAACACCACTCAGAAGAGATTAGGACCAGGTCCACCCTACTCCAGTATGATCTCATTACATAACAAAAGAAAAATCCTATTTCCAAACAATGTCACATTCACATGTACATGGATTAGAACTTCACATATCTTTTTTTGGGACATAATTCAATCTATAACACTGTCTTTCTGGCTTCACAGGAAGTAATTTTAACTCATAGAAAATGCTTTTGGTACACTGTCTGCTCCTGGTAAAGGATTAGGGTTGGATACTGTCTTAGGCTGGGTTCTCTATAGAAGCAAAACCAGTAAAGCGTATAAGTATATACATAGAGAGATTTATATCAAGGAAACAGCTCACACAATTGTAGAGGCTAAAACATCCCAAGTCCACAGATCAGGGTAGAGGCCTCTTCCAGTTCACATAGCCGCAGAAGCTGGTGAACCCAAGGTCGGCAGGTCGGAGAGGGGCTCCTGCTCACAGGCCATGGCGGTCAATGAATTCCAAGATCAGCAAACAAGACCACAAGGTTTCTCCTGATTCATGTAACTGCAGGGGCTGGTGAACCCAAGTTCAACGAATTCCAAGATCAACAGGTAAGCTGCTAGCTCAAGTCACACAAACCGGAGGTGAGACAACAAGACGCTGCTGAGTCTGGAACAAGTCAAAATCCTTGGCAAGGCGAGCAGGCAGAAAGTAACTGGCGGAAGGCAGAGAGATGAAACTGAGAGGGCGGTGAGCTGCCACAGGCCCTGCCTCCACCAGTACCACTCAGCAGATTCCATGATGAGGGTGATCACAACATTACACAACTGCTAAAACACTGAGAATAATGGGCTCGTCAAGTTGACATACGATCTTAACCATCACATATACTCTGCTCTTTGCTTTCTCTCCTCCTCCATTCAGAAGCAGGCTTGTTGATGGGTGGGGAGGGAGGAGAGAGAAGGCTATCAGTATTCTCTGAAGCTTGACTTTGCTGATGTTTATAGCTGGATCTTTCTTTTCGGGGCACATTTTTAATTCCTTTAGAAAAGTAATCTCCTGCCATAAATACACACACATACATATACATACATGAACTCACCCACATCATTGATGATTTTGCAGTACACTCCCTCATTCTTTATGTGCCCTACTTCAACAGGGCTTGGAAGTATCTCCTGATCATTTTTTTGCATGCATATTCCATACCACAGACCAGAAGAAAATAGTTAGAAATCACATTTCTGACAAAGTATTTGTATGTAAACTATATAAAGAATTATCAAAATTCAACAATAACAAAAAACGTTTTAAAAGGGGAAAAATATCTGAACAAAAATATTACCAGAGAAGATATACGAATGAAAAATAAGCATACGATAAAATGCTCAACATCATTAGTCAGGAAAATGCAAATTGAACCACAATATGTTCCCACTATGTGTTTATTAGGATTAGTAATATCAAATAAACTTAAAATATCAACTACTTACAAGGATATGGAGGAATTGGAACTCTATACTTTGCTGGTTAGAATGTAGGCTAGTATAGTAACTTTGGAAAAGTTTGTCAGTGTCTTAAAAACTTAAACATACCTACACCCTATGCTCCAGCAGTCTCATTTCTAGCTATTTACTCAAGAGAAATAAACACTTTAAGTAAACACAAAAAAATGAAAGTTTGCAGCTGCTTATTTTTTCTTAATGTCCTAAAACTGTAAACAACTCAATGAATTGATAAACTAACTGTGGTATATCTATTAAATGGAATATTACTCAGCAATAAAATAGAATGTATTGCTGGTTAGTGCAGGAACACAGGTGATTTTTAAATGTATTTTGTGAAGTAAAAGAAGTCAGTTTCAGAGTACTACATACTGTCTGATTTCATTTATATGACATTTTAGAAAAGACAAAACTCTAGGGACTAAAATCAGATCAGTGGCTGTCAGGCGTTAGGGATGAGAAAAGAGGCTGATTACAAACTGGTGGCATGAGTGAAGTTTTGGCATGTTGGAATGGCTCTGTATTATGACTATATATGCTCGTGGATAAAACTTTATGCATTTGTCAAAGCCCATAAACTGTACACCACAAATGGTGAATTTTACTATATGTCATTAAAAAAAAAATCACCTATAAGTGGAAAACTCAGTACAAACGGTAACAGTTAAGGTTAACTATATTAGAAATAATAACATAGCTAAACTGAAGATGGGAATAAAAGACCTACCCTAAGTGACTTAGAAAATAATATTTTACCCTGAGGTTAAATGTTAAAAAAAAAAAAACCTTAAAAATGTTATACAAATATTATATTCTATTTAGTAAATATATTTTTTACAATGCAATGGATCAGCAATTCTAAAATATTTTATGTATATGTTAGAGAAGAACAACTCAGAAAATACACTGCAGAGAGAAGTTTCTTCCTATTGCAGAGAGAAGTTACAAATTAGGAAAAAGGAAAGGCTAAAATGAGCCCTTTGGGTATTGGACTGGAATCAAAGATATTACTAATAACCTATAGTTTAAAAGTATATAAGTATATATATTTACAAGTACACACACATATATATGTGTATGTATACATATACAGATAAATAGGTGCAATACATACATAAGTGTATATGTGCATACACAGAGGTTTGTAAACATACGTGTATTTCCTAGCTCTGTCCACTGAGAGGGCCCAGAACAATGATACCTGTGATGGTTAAGACTGTGTGTCAACATGGTTGGGCCATGATTCTCAGTGTTTTGGCAGTCCTATAATGCGGTCACTTCCATGTTGAGATTTGATATTTGATTACCCCCATTATGGGATCTGCTGTGAGTAGCCAATCAGTTGAAAGGGGGTTTCCTTGGGTGAGTGGCCTGCATCAAATATAAGTGGACATTCTAGCAAGGCTCAGGGTTTTATTGCTCGAGCTGGATCCTGCAGCTGGCTCCTGTTCATCTGACCTCTGTTCTTGAGACTTGAGTTAGCAGCTTACCTGTGGTCTTGGCTGCCAGTCTTGGGATTCATCAATCTTTGCAGCCTGTGAGCAAGAGCACTGCTCTCTAACCTGCTGATCTTGGGTTTGCCAGCCCCTGCAGCTATGTGAATCGGGAGAAGCCTCTATCCTAACCCACAGACTTGGGATGTTCCAGCTTCTACAACCACGTGGGCCATTTCCTTGATATAAATCTCTCTCTGTATATATATTTATACACTTTACTGGTTTTCCTTCTCTAGAGAACCCAGCCTAAAACAATACCCTAGAGCAATAAGCACATCTAGCACCCAGGTCTTGATTTATAAATACCAATTGCCTCTAAAAAGAATTAGGGCTCTTTGGAGCAATGATTGATTTTAGCACTGGAGCAGGAAAAACACAAGATCAGGTTCATCATTAAGGTTTCTGAAAATAAGAAACTGCTCAAAAAAAGATCATGGCATGTCCAAAGGACACAACTGCCGACCTGAGAGGCTTCTCAAATGACCACACTTGAAAATAAATAAAAATGATATTGGATAAGGACTCATAGAACAAAATAAATATTCTTGAGTTTTTACTGATATAAATAATTAATTAATTAAATAGATTAGGGATAAGCGATTGTCCTTCCTTACAGAAAACCAGGAACCCAAACCCATTGTTGTAGAATCGATTCTGACTCATAGCGACCCTATAGGACAGAATAGAACTGCCCCATGGAGTTTCCAAGGAGTGGCTGGTGGATTCAAACTGCCAACTTTTTGATTAGAAGCCAAGTTCTTAACCACTGAATTTCAATTAATAAGTATAGAAGGAATGATAGGAATAGAAAATCCTCATTAGAGTACTGCAGTGATAATTTGGGTAGGTAAGACACACCAATGAATGCAAAAAATAGTAAGTGAATGACAGAAATAGGATATTTACAGTCTTATACTATCTTCCCAAAATATTTACGTAACTTTTGTGATATTCTTGCCCAAAATGGATAATCTCATTCTAATCATGAGAAAACATCAGACAAACTCAAATTTATTGACCTTCTCCAAAATACCTGATCAGTACTCTTCAAACTGTCAGTGTCCTGAAAGACAAGGAAAGACTGAGAAACTGTCATAGATTGGAGAAAACAAAGGAGACATAAAGACTAGATTGGATTCTAGACCAGAAAAATGGCATTGTTGAAAAATTTTTAAATCTGAAGAAATTCTGTAGTTTAGTTAATAATATTACACCAATTTAATTTCTTAGTTTTGCTAATTGTGCTATGATAAGGCAGTATATAAACATTAAGGGAAAATGGGTAAATGGTAGCCAGGAAATCTGTGCTATTTTTACAACTTTACTGAAAGTCTATAAGGTTTGCAAAATAAAATGGTAAAATAGCATTGTCCAGTAGTGTGTGATAGTATACTAGTATTTCATTCTATTTTTTTAATATTGGACATTGTGGTGTGATGAGTTTTCTCTTAAATGGCCTTTCTGACCATGGGTTTGTAATTCTCCCAAAGTGATTGGTCAGGCCACAGTCTTGCAAAGGATTGCTTGATCTACTATCTGCATAAGCAGCTTGCAGGGATTGGTCAGTTTACTATTTGCATAAGAAGCTTGCAGATCCACCCAATAGGATTGGTTAATTTTCTGTCGCCTAAGGTGTTGGTCAGTTGACAAAAAATCACGCCCTGAATTTGACAAGGAATTTTCCTATATAAGTGGCCAGTCTTACAGGTTTTTTTTTTGCGGGGGCGGGGGGGCTTCTGGATCTATGAGAGCCAGGAGGAAAGAGCATCCTTTGTATCTCCTAAACAAAAAACCCAAACACATTGCTGTCAAGTCAACTCATAGCAATCTTTTAGGACAGAGTAGAACTGCTCCGAAGGGTTTCCAAGGAGTTATTGGTGGATTCGAACTGACAACCCTTTGGTTAGCAGCTGAGCTCTTAACCATTGTTCCACCAGGGATCCTTGGACCTTCTAGAAGAGCTGTAATACAGGTCAAGGGCTGTAACACTAAGCTGGTAACACTTACTGAGCTGATAACACTGAAAACCAAGAAAAATGGCAGCAAGCACAGCAGAGCTAAGCAACAAAGAAATGGTGGCAGCAGTAGCAGGGGCATGAGCCATGAAACTGTCAGTGATGTTGGGTGAGTCATCCCATGGAGAAGACAGCAACGGTGGGCAGGGTCAACCCATGGAGCAGAAATGGGCACCTCCGTGCGTGAGGTTGACAACTAGAGCAGAGACTTGGGCATACACTGTATAGGGGTTGCTGGTAAAATTTTATCTCAAGAACTGTGGTAATGCCAGCCTAAACCTGGGATTGGCCCAGGGTATTTCTGAAGCTGCTGGCTGAGAGCTGGACCAGCAAGCACAGTAAGGTGGACCTGGCCACAAAAGGTTGCATAGAGAGAGAAATGAACACAGCCAAGCCACACCTGACCTGAGCTGATGACACTCCTGCTGAGAGAGAGAGAGAGAGGCCTGCTGACACCTGGTCCACAGCATGCTTGCCCAGCAACACAAAAATGGCCCATGGGATGGGTTTGTCCTCAAGACAATTACAGCCATGGGTATTAAACACATATAATAAGAAAAAAAATCTAAAAGAGACAAAAAAAAGTGTGAGTTATATGTTGCCAAGAAATATATTTCCCAAATGTTACCAGAGTCCAAAGAGGCATATATCATAGTTAATAAGCATGGTGATTAATGATGTCATGGAAAAAAACAGTTGCCTTAGAGTTAATTCCAACTCATTGATACCCACGTGTGTTTGAGTAGAACTGTGCTCCATAAGGTTTTCAATGGCTGATTTTTCAGAAGTAGATTGCCAAACCTTTCTTTCAAGACACCTCTGTGTGGACATGAACCTCCAACATTCTGGTTAGCCCCTAAGCACATAAACCATTTGAACCACCCAGGGATTTGCATCATGGAAAAAATAGGCATTAATCCAAAACCACATATAATTCTTCAATGTGGAAACTAGTGGATTAGACCAAGGAAAAGAAGGTAGTAGACATAGAGTAAATAAAATGGAAGGAATTTGAAGGTGGACAAGAGGAGAACATGTTTAGGAAACTGACTAGAATTATTTGGCCAAAATATTTAAAAGGATAGTAGAGAAAATATTCCACCTCTAGCAAATCAAAACCACGGAGGCAAAAGTCATTCTACATTCAAAGAAACATAAAATTTAAATCCTGGAGAAAAATATGTGCTTTTGGATTTGGTATATAATTTTCTATATAGTTAGAACAATATACAGAAAATAGGAGGAAGGATTCAAATTTGAGAGTTAAAGATACAGTTTTTTTTTTTTCTGAATTATTAATCAATGGTTTCAAGTTCCAGAAGGCTATGGTTTTATGGAGTGTTTTTGTTACTGTTTTTTTAAAGCATTTTACTCCAACTCTAGCAACAATACACAAAAATAGATGCAATCTGCATTTTATAAATGATAATAAAAAGTTTAAATGACATGTGTGTCATCCCAAAGGCAGTTGGTAAAAATGCTGGAGCTAAGATCAGACTGTTGAGTTCCTTATTTGGTGTTTTCGAAATACTAGGCTTCTGTCTGCTTTTTATATTACCACCTAGTAATCGCTCACGTTCTTTAGAGAATAAGAGAGAGAAATATCATTTTATAATCATAGAATTTAAAAGCTGAAAGGGGCCCTAGAGATGAGTTAGTCTAGTTCTAAAGTATTATAGCTCAGAGAGTAAGAACCAGCCTAAAGGCTTGCAATTAGTTACCATTATTGGTGTTCAGGCCCATGCTTCTTAGCTTCTGGCTCTTTCTGCTATGCCAAACAATTTAGATTTCTGAAAACTAAAAAGATACTACAGAGAAAACAAATTTTTTTTATCAATAAACTTACTTAAAATTATACCAATTTACAATAAAAGATTCACTATAAAAGATCACACTTTTTTTTTCCTAGAGAAAACTATTCAAATTAAATTATTTTAAGGATAAATCATTGTCTAAGTCCTGTAAATGGTTAGCTCATCCCTTATGGCCACACTGGAGAAATAAATATCTACAAGCAGAAGGCATTGAAAAAGAAGGTTTGAATATAATGTGCATATACTGAGGCATTTAGTGACACAATCGTTACAGCAGGGATCCTTCCAGCATCCCTGACTCAAGAAGAAAAATTTAACCATCTCCTCCTTGTTAATCCAAAAAAGACAGGTCTGAACTAACCCTGCCATCGGACAGCTTTAAACTGTCCACAGAATTCAGAATCAGTGAAATGTTTGGCAGGGAAGAGAACAGATTGGCAGAGGGACTTGATCTATGATTCAAGGGCAGAATTGCACTCATGCTGTTAAACAATGCCCACATAGATCACTGAAGGATGTCCCATTAAACACTGTGGGATGTGGCCAATTACCCTCCCTCTTCTCCTCCTACTCCTTCATCTCCTTTCCCTTGACTTAGTCTATCTCTTCCTCTGCTGTAGCTCTTACCTCAACCTCAGGTCTTGCATATTTCCCACAAGCTGCACTTAGTATAATATTGAGAAAGACATCTCCTAATCATTTTAGTAATCTTCACAGTGTCATCCACTAATACCCACTGTAGAGATGGTGGGAAAGTACAGTGTGAACCTTGATAAGTAAACTAGCTTTCAGAAGAACAAGATAAACTCATGCAGTTTCTGTCTCAAAAAAGGATAATGATACATTGAAAGACAGTCACCCTGTGAGTGAAATTCAGACTAAACAAGAAAACTAAAGCAAAGTCAGAGAATTGTGCACAGTTTTCCACCACACTGTTCTTTTTTCTGACTAACGAAGTCTTTAAGATGAGTCAGAGCCATATCTAGAATTCTCAGTTTATTCTAGTTGTTAATTTGGTTTTAAATGAATTCCTTGAGATAATCATTACTCTCAGACCATTAGAATTCAAATACCAGTTGGCAATAAATAATACTACAGAAGATGTTATTTAAATAGAAAAATATAGTATTTTCTTATTACTGAATTCTATTCTAAAACCTTCTAAGAGAGGCATAGCAGCACAAAAGAAACGCTATGGTTAATTGCAATGTCTTTTTCTCAGAATTGATCTACAGGAAATAAGTTTACATCCACAAGTCAGATAAGTGGCCAATTTACCCAGTTAACTTACATTTATACTTTATTTTCTCTGGTTGAGGAGTCTAGGGCATTGTTTGTGGAGAATAATATAAATGCAATGGAATGAAAAAATAAAATCTTAAATGCAATTTTAATGTATATAAACTTTTAAGTTAATAATATATATAAACTTTGCACCCTAGGTGGTACAAACATAAAGAACTCAGCTGCTAACTGAAAGGTTGTAGGTTTAAGTCCACCGAGATGCTTCTTGGAAGAAAAGTAATGTACTTTTGAAAAATCAGTCATTAAAAACCCTATGGAGCATAATTGTACTCTGACACACACACGGGGTTACCATGAATTGGAATTGAATTTAAGGAAACTGTTTTACCAGGACAAACTAAGTGTAAATTACTACTATTCTTCAGAGAAGTAACTTTGGAAAGTCAAATGTTATTGCTCAAAATTTTACAGCAGAATTTTTTGGGGAATTGATAAACTACACAACCAAATATTTTATGTTGTCATTGTTGTTAAGTGCCCTCAAGTCAGTTCCAACTCATAGAGACCCTGTGTACAACACAACGAAACACTGGCTGTTCCTGCGCCATCCTCTCAATTGTTATCCTTAAACCCCTTGATGCAGCCACTGTGTCAATCTATCTCGTTGAGGGTCTTCCTTTTTTTGCTGACCCTCTACTTTACCAAACATGATGTCCTTCTTCAGGGACTGATCCCTCCTGATAACATGTCCAGAGTGTGTAAGACGAAGTCTCACCATCCTTGCTTCTAAGTAGCATTATGACTGTACTTCTTCCACGACAGATTTATCCATTCTTTCAGCAATCCATGCTATATTCACTATTCTTCGCCAATACCATAATTCAAAGGCATCGATTCTTCTTTGGTCTTCATTATTCATTGACCAGCTGTTGGATGCAAATGAGGCAATTGAAAACATCATGGCTTGGGTCAGGAGCACCTTAATCCTTAAAGTAGCATCTTTGCTTTTTAATGCTTCAAAGAGGTCTTCTGTAGCAGATTTGCCCAATGTAATGTTTCTTTTGATTTCTTGACTGCTGCTTCCATGGGTGTTGATTGTGGATCCAAGTAAAATGAAATCCTTGACAACTTCAATGTCTTCTCCTTTATCATGATGTTGTTTATTGGTTCAATTGTGAGGATTTTTGTTTTCTTTATGTTGAGGTGTAATCCATACTGAAGGCTGAAGTCTTTGATCTTTATCAGTAAGTGTTTCAAGTTCTCTTCAATTTCAGTAAGCAAGGTTGTGTCATCTGCTTAAAGCAGGTTGTTAATGAGTCTTCCTCCAAACCTGATGCCCTGTTCTTCTTCATACAGTCCAGCTACTCAGATTATTTACTCAGCATACAGATTGAATAATTACGGTGAAAGAATATAACCCTGGCACACACCGTTCCTGACTTTAAACCATGCAATATCCCTTGTTCTGTTCAAACAGCTGACTCCTGTTCTAAATACAGGTTCCTCATGAGCACAATTAAGTGTTTTGGAATTGAAATTCTTCACAATTTTGTCCATAATTTGTTATGATCCACACAGTCAAATTCCTTTGCATAGTCAATAAAACATAGGTAAACATCCTTCTGGTATTCTCTGCTTTCAGCCAGGATCCATGTGACATCAGCAGTGATATCCCTGGTTCCATGTTCCCTTTTGAATATGGCTTGAATTTCTGGGAGTTCCCTGTCAATGTACTCCTACAATGCCTTTTGAATGATCTTCAGCAAGTTTTTACTTGTATGTGATATTAATGATATTGTTCGATAATTTTTGCATTCTTTTGGATCTTCTTTCTTTGGAATAGGCAAAAATATGGCTCTCTTCCAGTCAGTTGTCCAGGTAGCTATCTTCCAAATTTCTTGGCTTACATGAATGAGCGCTTCCAGCACTGCATCCGTTGTTGAAACATCTCAATTGGTATTCCATCAATTCCTGAAGCATTGTTTTCTGCCAATGACTTCAGTGCAGCTTGGACTTCTTCCTTCAGTACAATTGGTTCTTGATCATATGCTACCTCCTGAAATGATTGAATGTTGACCAATTATTTTTGATAAAGTAACTCTGTGTATTTCTTCCATATTGTTTTCATGCTTCCTGTGCCGTTGAGTCGTCCATAGAATCCTTCACTGTTGCAACTCGAAGCTTGAATTTTTTCATCAGTTCCTTTAGCTTGACAAATGCTGAGCATGTTCTTCCCTTTTGGTTTTCTAACTCCAGGTCTTTGCACATTTCATTATAATACTTTATTTTGTCTTCTCAAGCTGCCCTTTGAAATCTTTTTATTGGCTCTTTCACTTCATCATTTCTTCCTTTCATTTTAGCTACTCAGCATTCAAGCACAAGTTTCAGAGTCTCTTCTGACATCCATTTTGGTCTTTTCTTTCTTTCCTGTCATTTTAGTGACCTTTCGCTTTCTTCATGTATGGTTTCCTTGATGTCTTCCCAGAATTCATCTGGTCTTTGGTCATCAGTGTTCAGTGCATTAAATCTATTCTTGAGATGGTCTCTAAATTCAGGTGGGATATACTCAAGGTCGTACTCTGGCTCTCATGGACTTGTTACAACTTGAACTTGCATATTGATGGTCTGTTCTGCAGTTTTCCCCTGGCCTTGATCTGAATGATGATATTGAGCTTTCCCATCATCTCTTTCCACAGATGTAGTTGATTTGATTCCTGTGTATTCCGTCCAGCAAAATCCATGTGTATAGTAGTCAATTATGTTGTTGAAAAAAGATATTTGCAATGAAGAAGTCATTGATCTAGCAAAATTCTATCATGCAATCGCTGGCATTGTTCCTATCACAAGGGTCATATTTTCCAACTACGGATCCTTCTTCTTTGTTTCCAACTTTCACATTCCAATCGCCAGTAATTATCAATGCATCCTGATTGCATGTTCGATCAATTTCAGAGTGCAGAAGTTGGTGAAAATCTTCAATTTCTTCATCTTTTACCTTAGTGGTTGGTGCATAAATTTGAATAATAGTCGTATTAACTGGTCTTTCTTGTAGGTGTATGGATATTGTATCACTGAAAGCGTTGTACTTCAAGGTAGATATTGAAATTTCCTTTATGACAAAGAATGCAACACATTTCCTCTTCAACTTGTCATTCTTAGCATAGTAGACAATCTGATTGTCTGATTCAAAATGGCCAATACTAGTCCATTCAGCTCACTAATGCCTAGGATATCAATGTTTATGTGTTCCATTTCATTTTTGACAATTTCCAATTTTCCTAGATTTATACTTTGTACATTCCACATTCCTATTATTAATGGATGTTTCCAGCTCTTTCTTCTCACTTTGAGTCTTGCCACATCAGCAAATGAAGGTCCTGAAAGTTTGACTCCATCCACGTCATTAAGGTCAACTCTACTTTGAGGAGGCAGCTCTTCCCCAGTCATATTTTGAGTGCCTTCCAACCTGAGGGTCTCATTTTCTGGTAATATATCAGACAATTTTCTACTGCTATTCATATGTGTTCACTGGCTAATTTTTTTTCAGTAGATTGCCAGGTCGTTCTTCGTAGTCAGTCTTAATCTGGAAGCTCAGTTGAAACCTGTTCACCATGGATGACCCTGTTAGTATTTGAATTTTGGTGGCATAGCTTCCAGCATCACTGCGACATGAAAGCCTCTACAGTACGACTAACTGATAGACATGTGGGCGAAGTATTGTACAGCAGTAAGAATACAAGCAGAGAGTTTGGGCTTATAAGAACACAGATGAAAATAGCTGCCATTCATTGAGTGCTTACCTTCATTGTAATTGCCTTCATTCTAAAGGTGATTCATTTAATTATCACAATAAACCTATTAAGAAGGTAATTCTACTATTATTTAGTGGGTTAATGGAATTGATATTGAATACTGAACTAATCAAGTTACCTTACTTTTCTGAACATTTGTCTTCTTGGAGGGGATTAAATCAAATAAAATATTTTCAATGACTATTTAAAGTTACGAGAAAATATTCATTATATATTACATTAAAAACAGTTCAAAAATACATATTTTTTTCATATATAAAGCATTCACATACATACATATTTGTTTGTATGATATTTTCCATTTTTCCCACCAGGAGCATTTTGCTAATCTTTCTAAACCCTACCAGATGTCAGTGATTCTGTGACACCTCCTCCATGATATTCCCCAATCAGGACTGCTAGTAGTGACAGGCCCACTAAGTAGTAATAAAGAAGATCATTGATCAGTCATTGTATTGACTCATTGTATTGATCATCCAATTCAGAAAGTAAGGTGATTGAAATTACTGAAAACTGGATTGAATTGACAAAAAAAAATAGTGATTTAATGTCACATTTGCAATATTAAGCTACTTTCTTCTTTTTGATGCATCTTATAGATCTAATGTCTGTGGCCTATTACTTTAAACTACTTTCCATGTAAAGGCATTTGGGGCAGTGAGCTTTTTAACCTGTTTTTAATTTTGTGTTAGATTTTGTATTTAATTCATGTCAAATGAGAGTGCATGACTGAAGAAAACACCATTCTTCACTAAAACTTGCTTTTTAGCAATAACCTGTCACCTTAATATCACATGTAACCCAGAAAGTCATTGAATCATCTCTTGGTTTCCTCTACCAAATGATGACAATCTTTACTTTGTCTTTCTCACAGAGCTCTTAGGTGATCACACTGATCAGGTATGTGAAATTACCTTGAAAACATTAACTACTTATTTTAGCCTTGGTACTCTTCTTTAAAGGCACAAAGATAGGATTAAACATGCAAAGATTTTACTAAGAGAAATGCCTGTGAGAGAAAATTTGGAAACACTGTGGCAAACATCAGACTGTGATGCAAGTGTGATTTTGAATGAAGGAGAGTGGGAAGGTAGGTAGATATAAGTATCTCAGACTGCTCTGCAGTCTAAGGAAGGGTTGCCAACTCTAATAGGGAATCCTTGAGCCAAAGTCCCCCTTCAGAGGAGTGTCATGTCTACCAGGGAGGGGCCGCTTTAGTATTTCTGGTGAAATCAGTCAGGGGCCGTGGGAAGTGTGGCCTTAATGCAAATCCAGCAATGGAGGTCAAAGCTCAGCAGTTGGGGCCTTCGGTCATTTAGGCTGTCTGTCACTGGAGGTTTCATGACCACTATACTACTCAAGGAAACTGGTGGTGTAGTGGTTAAGAGTTACAGCTGCTAACAAAAAGGTCAGCAGTTCAAATCCACTAGGTACTCCTTGGAAACCACACAGGGGAGTTCTGGTTTGTTTGATTTTTGACATTACTCAAACATTTGTATTTTTAATGCACAGGTAAAGTGAGCATTTTATATTTGAAGGATTGGTAGTGTTGGGCTTGGGATAGCTCCGTACCTCCTACCATACATTTTTAAAAGTGTATGGTGTGGTTACCCTGTATTTTGTTTAACCCTTAGAAAACAAATATATTTTTTCTTAAGATTTATTGCTGAGTATTAAATTATAATACAAATTTAAGATTATATGTGATGATGAGGAAGAAAAGAAAACCACATTTTCTGTAGTATGCTCTTAAACCTCCAATCTGCTGTCTTCTGAAGTTCCATAAGTATTCCTCTAGATGTGAAATTAAAAATGGAAAAAAATGATGAATATCATTTATTCACCCCCACTATATTAGTTTGCTATGGCTTCATGGAAAACATCTAGTTATTATCTTCAAAAAGTTTTTCTTCTTTTTCATTCTCTCCCTTGATTATTAAAACACATACATAAGCAGTAATATAATTTGAATTATGCTTGTACTTTGCAGAGAATTCTAAATTCTTGTGGTAAAGCAAATCTTTGTTCAAAAAAACTAAGAACCAAAAAAAGAAGAAGAAGCATACTAATACAGAATTGTTTTCTTTGTCTTTTGTTGCTGAGAATTTTATATATGTTTGTCCTCTGTAAATATTTTAAAAACTAAAAGCAAAGAAGGGAGAGGTATTTTTCAGAACACTTGAAAAGCATCAGAATCCTGTTATAGTGAAAATTACTCAGTCCATTACAAAATACTTCTAGTTTTATTTTTAAGGAATTTGGTTGTTTTCAAACTAGAATAAGTAAAATAGAAATTAAAATTTATCTTAGTAAATAATTATAACATTTGCTAAAATTATATTTTGAATGACATTAGGATTGAATTTTGGCCTCTAAATTTATAATAAAGATACCATTTTCCATTATGCAAATAATTTTTTTTGTGAGTTGCCCTGTTAGTAGAGGCAATGACAGATGGAGCTTATTGCTAAGACATGCCACCATTAAACATCATGACTCCGAGATTCTGTCTGGGAAATCAACTGTAGTGGCAGGTTATCACTCTGTGTCCCAGTTGTTTTGCATATGTTCTGTAGATTACTGAGGCTATTTGAAGAAAAGAGGATCCCTGGTGGCATAGTGGTTAAAACACTCAACTGCTAACCAAAAGGTCATCAGTTTGAGGCCACCAGCCGCTATGGGGAGGAAAAATGTGACAGACTGCTTTCAGTAAATATTTCTGCCCTGGAAACCCTATGAGGCAGTTCTACTTTGTCCTATAGGGTGGCTATGAGTGGGAATTGACTCAGCAACAGTGGGTTTGGTTTGGTTTATTTGAGAAAGATTCAAAGACCAATAAACTCAAATACTTGAGTCCAAGTAATATAGATGTTTTGTATTTCTAGCTTCACACAGAGTTCCTGGTCCTTAGTAAGTATTTGTTAAAGGTGAGCTGTTTGAATTATTACTCATAACACATAATTTACTTGTCAAAAATATCCCATGGTTTCCTGAAACAACTGAAGTGATTGCCGAGCTCCTTAGAATGTTCTATAAGGCCATCCATGATATGTTCCTTGATTATTTCTCCAGCTTAACATCTTATCACTTTCTCTTTTGTTCTCTACACTCTGCCTGTATTACGCTTTTTGATTTTAATTAAAATAGTTAAGGTCATTCTTGTTCAGAAGAGTGATACATATTGTTACATGTGCCTGGAATACTCTTCCTCCAGCAAACTAGGCTTTGATCATCATTCAGGACTCTGCTCAAATACCATTCAAATTACCATCTATATGTCATCTCCTCATAGATATCTTCTCTGAACAACTTATCCGAAACACCTTCTAGCTTTTGCCTTATATTCTTTTCTTTATCTCAATATCCTGATTTATTTGATTTTAATAATAAACTGTTGATACGTAGCTTCCTTGAAATGTACTCTGAAAATCACTTTAAATGTATTAAACTATTTTTCAGTGAAATTGATAGCTGACTATCATTTGCTGTAGTATCAAGACTAAGACAGGGTAGATAATAAAACAACATGTTTCCTTGATAGAAAAATTCCTTCTGATTACTGAATGGTAAAAAGAGAGTGATACCTAAATAGTAATTGAGGCCATCTGGTAACATTTATTTGGAACAACCTCTGAGAAATCCTAAATTGACCTAGTTTCTCTAAAGAAATGGACAACTTTCTTATCATTGTTCATCACATATGGTAAGATAAATCTTGTCAGCCAAGAGGTAGTGCTTATAAAATTATTGCAAATTGAACTTGTATGCAATTTCAGGAAGGGCTGGACCAAGTTTTGGCACTTTTTAAATTGTTTTTTATTTATTTTAATTGGTTTAGGCATCATTTCTATTTAAGCAATGTTAAGGAAAACACTGAAGTATAAGATGGTTACAAACTCTACTACATATATACTAAAACATGATCTTTAGTCAGAATATGTATTACTCTCAAACAATATCTCACCCTCTTGAATTTTTCATCAGATGTCTCATATGTCTAAATTGTATTCATTTTATGTAAAATCAGAGTCTAATTTCTGATCAATGTAATATGAAAAGTTCTTGCTTCTATGCACAGAATCTTATGGAAATGCTGGAAATAATGGTTAAAATGCAATAAGAGAATTCTTATTACACCTAGAATGTAGAAGGCTGCAAGAGAATATCATCTTCATCCTAAAAATTGAGAAAAAGAAAAATGATCTAAAAGCTATAGTTTCTCTTGAGTCCATCAGAGATAATAAACAACAACAACAAAACCTGAATTTCATAGGGTAAGAATTCCCTCCATGGTAAGATGGAATACGTTCCTTTTAAAGCATGAGAAAAAGATAATTGCCATAAAATCAGCTAATATTTTTATAAATTCTTAAAATCCAAGTGTGGGCTAGCACATTGATTTGTTATAGCTGGGAGCCTGAGAAACAAAGGCAGTTTGTATTTGATCTCAAGATATTTTCAACAGGCCACCACAAGATGCTCACGAGAAATATTGAGAGTAAGGCATGGGCTTGGGAGAGTCCTTTCTCAGTAGCACAAATATACAGTCGTTAATTGTGTGCTACTGGCAGATAGGTATGAAGCCCTCCCTTCTGCACTGACTTCAGTCATAAGAAGCAAAAGTTTTAAACTGACGGCGCAAAGGCAGAAAATCATTTCACCCACAGGGCTCATTTAAAATTCCAATACTTCAGTGGAGCAAAAGAAGTAAAAATTTGTTTGCCTCTGGGAAATTGGTAGGAAACACCTTCAAACCCAAAATACAAGCAATCATTTATTATTGCTTAAGTACGGTAAAAGAAAAATCCTCTATCCCTAGGACCAAAGTTATATACCAATACAAAACAGAAGTATGCTACTGCTCACTCACTACTACTCCACCACTCAAAACCAATCAAAGACAGAAGACAGAGTTTAGTTGCAATGGAGAGGAGAGCCAGGAATGCTGAGGAATCCCCATGACCAGACCCAGGTATATATGGCTTGCCTCAGGGTTAATCTGATACAGAAGAATAAAGAACACCTCCTGGTGTCACCATGAGCCCAGTTCTGACAAACAAGCAACAACATTCTACCAGTGGGGGCAGGCAAAAATCATGGAGACAGACTCCCTCCGTGGTACAGGTATGCAGTAACTGCTGGAAGCTGAGAGTGGAGCAGAAACCCTAAGAAAACTTTTTAATGCTGTTCCATTCTAAACATGAAATAACAGCAGCCCATCAGGAGGAATTTAAAGTCCCTGGTCACTAAAGGAGCCCTAGTGGTACAGTGATTAAGTGTCTGGCTGCTAACCAAAAGGTCAGCAGTACAAATCCACCAACCGCTCAATGGAAACTCTATGGGCAGTTCTACTCGGTCCTATAGGGTTGCTATGAGTTGGCATTGACTTGATGGCAATGGAATGGGTTTTAGTCACTAAAGGTAACAATAGGACCAACAAACCTCAAATTCAGCTCAGCTTGTTACTAGATTTACTTAATTGCCCACATCAGCAGCCTGACAGAAGAAGAGATGGACCCAGATATAAATATTATTTGCATAATTTTCTACTGTTCTTCTTCACACAGTATATGATACCAAAACCAAACCTGTTGCTGTCAAGTCCATTCTGACTCATAGTGACCCTAAGGACAGGCTGGAACTGCCCCACGGTGTTTCCAAAGAACGCCAGGTGGATTTGAACTGCCACTCTTTTTGGATAGCAGCAGAACTCTTAACCACTGTGCCACCAGGGCTTCCAGTATATGATTTAAAAAAAAAAATTGTCATTGAGTTGATTCTGACTCATAGCAACCCTATAAGACAGAGCAGAATTGCCCCATAGGGTTTACAAGGAGCAGCTGACAAATTCAAACTGTCAACATTTCAGTTAGCAGTAGAACGCTTAAATAAAAAAAAAATTATAAGATACATAAAAAAGTAAGAAAAAACCACATTTTTAATGTAAAGAGCAATTAACAAAACTAGATTCAGATACTGGGTATATCAGAGGAAGACTGTAAGATGACTGATTAATATGATAAAAGATTCAGTGGAAAAGGTGGACAACAAGCATAGAAGATGGAGAATTCAGCAGGGAGGTGGAAGCTACACAAAAAGTCAAAAGAAAATGCTAGATATATCAGTATAATATCAGGAATGAAGAATTCCTTTGATGGGCCTATCAGTCAGCTGGGCACAGCTGAGGAAAATAGCAGTGAACTTGAAAATATGTATACAGAAATTATCCCATCTGAAATATAAAAAAAAAAAAAATTTTTTTAAAGCACTCTGATTATTGAAGAGTTGTAGGAAAATATAAAATGGCCTATCATATATGTATTTATAGTTCCAGAAGGAGAAAAGAAAGAGAATTGGGTGCAAGAAATATTTGATGAGGTAATGGCCAAGATGTTCCAAAATTAATGAAAAATAAACCACAAATCCAAGAAAGGCGGAGAACCCCAACATGAAAAATAAAAGAACCAAAGGAAGGAAGGAAGGAAGGAATGCCTGGCAATTAATATCCAAAATATTGATAGAGAAAAATGAAGAAAGTATCTTCAAAGCAATGAATGAAAAATGAAGTATTACATACAGAGATACAAAGAAAAGAAACAGATTTCTCATTGAAACTGTGCAAGCTGGGCGGAGCCAAGATGGCGGTGTAGTAAGACACTTCTTATATCCCTCTTACAACTAAGACCTGGAAAAACAAGTGATTTGATTATATATGAATATCTAGGAGCCCTGAACAAGGAAAGTTGAGGACTCGGACTGAGTGGCGGGAGGAGAGGGAGATGGTTCGGAAGAAGCCTGCAGCACCAGAGCAGCGGTGGTGGGACGGCAACTCTTCAGCCACGCCAGCAACTTCCCAGCCGTGCTGGGTCCTCAGCGAAGCAGGCAAACAGCTCTGCCAACACTCGGAAAGCAGTTTCCACATTGAGAGAGATCTGGCAGCAGAGATTCTACCTGGACACTCCAAACCAGTGAAAAGCAGCTCCCAAGAGGCTAAAATAAGTACATGCGTGAACATTTTTGCAGGGATTTTAAAAAAAAAAAAGCCAATTTGGGAAAAACCACTCTCCCTTTTACCTCCTCCCTCCACGCTCTGCACCAGGAGTCCGCTGGGCCAGAAGTAGATCCCAAAAGGCACCCTGACGCATTCTCCTGGCCTTGGAGAGGGAACAAATAAGTTACTGGCTCCCCTGAGCCAGGACCACAGGGTCGGCACAGCTCCTTTGCTAGGCACAGGTATCAGGGCTCCACACACTCTGAGTGCCTTACATCCCTGTATAGACTTGTGGGGACTCATCTCAATAGCATTAGTCTTCATTACCACAGTACAAAAGGGCAAACATCTGAAGTTTAACTTCAACTGCTTCAGCTGTGAACTGGCAGATTTCTGACTCTCGAAACAGCACTGCCCCTTAAGTAGGCATTTTTATCAATCTGCAGCAGGGGCTTGAGGACTAGTGATATCATCTAAAGCTCCTGGTCACCTGATATGGGAGTACAAGAAAAAGTGGTGCCCTCGAGTGTTTACAGCCAACTGAGTGGGGTGCTCATAGTCCGGCTGCAAAGCTCACCTACCTACTCACCCTAGAGAATAGGAACACACTTTCCTTTCAGACTCTCAGGGGCAGCCATCAGCCCACTGCCTGGCTCAGTGCATGATCACCTACCACAGCCAGAGTCCACTGCCTGTACCAATCACCCATGCCTCTCTAAGACTTGGGGTGAAAGACTGCATCACACACTTGGTGAATGACTGCCTGAACACCCAAGCTGAACCCACATAGGAAAATTTAACGGACTCCTGGGTGCACATACATAGTTACAGAACTAACTACCTGGTGACAGGACATTAGAGATCCAAAGGTGTCAAAAATCAAACTAGTGCACACAAGCAGCCTATCTGGGCATATCAAAACAAAACAAAATAATAAGCTAATTCTCACTAAACAACTGCAAAATAAAATTATAATAAACTATTGATGGCTTGGAGACAACAGTCAATACCAAGTCACATAAAGAGACAATCAAGGGTGGCTTCAGCAAGCTCCCAAAATAAAGAATCAATAAAATCTCTGGAAGAAGAGAACTTTTTGGAATTACCAGAGGCAGAATACAAAAGACTAATACACAGAACTCTTCTAGAAATTAGAAAGGAAATTCTACAGCATGCAGTGACAACCAAGGAACATACAGACACCCTAATAGTGGAACTTTAAAAAGTTATTTAAGAACATAATGCCAAATTTAATAGGCTGCAAGAATCCATAGAGAGAAAGCAATCAGGAATCCAGAAGATTAACAATAAAGTTTCAGAATTAGACAACTCAATAGAAAGTCATAGGAGCAGAATTGAGGCAGTAGAAGTTAGAATTAGTGACAGTGAAGATAAAGCTCTTGATGCCAACTTATTTGAGGAAAAATCAGATAAAAGAATTAAAAAGAATGAAGAAACTCTAAGAGTCATGTGGGACTCTATCAAGAGAAATAACCTATGAGTGATTGGAGTACCAGAACAGGGGGGGATAACAGAAAATACAGAGAAAATTGTTGAAGATTTGTTGACAGAAAACTTCCCTGACATCATGAACGATGAGAAGATATCTATCCAAAATGCTCATCAAACAGCACATAAGGTAGATATCCCCAAAAAAGTCACCAATATATATAATAACAAAACTTACCAAAACCAAAGGTAAAGAGAGAATTTTAAGAGCAGCTAGGGATAAAAGAAAACTCATCTACAAAGGAGAGACAATCAGAATAAGCTCAGACTACTCAGCAGAAACCATGCAGGCTAGAAGGCAATGGAATGACATATATAAAGCCTTGAACGAAAATAACTGTCAGCCAAGACTTATATATCGAGCAAAACTGTCTCTCAAATATGATGGCAAAATGAGGGCATTTCCAGATAAACAGAAGTTCAGGGAATTTGCAAACACCAAACCAAAATTACAAGAAATACCAAAGGGAATCCTACGATTAGATAATCAATAACACCAGCTAACAACACAACACTAGAACACAGGACAGAGCAACCAGATATTGACTCAGATACAGGTATCAAAAATACATCAAAGCTAAAACATTGAAAATAAGGAAACAGATATCAATATGTAAAAAAGGATAATATTAAAACAAAAAAGAGGGACTTACAAAGTGGGGACATTGATTTTTTATATGGAAGGGAAGTTAAGGCGATATAAAGTATTAAAAGACTTGTATAAACTTACGAAAATATGGGTAAATATTAAGGTAACCACAAAGGACTCTAACAATCCTACAAATCAAAATAAAAAAGTAGAAACACATAAAGACCCGGCAAACACAAAATCTACAAAAAGAAAAAGATGAAAAAAATATATAAAGAAAAGTGACTCAGCACAGAAAATTGAGGAGAACAAAGAAACTGAACAACACACAAAAAGAGATATCAGGATGACAGCACTAAACTCATACCTATCAATAATTATACTGAATGTAAACAGACTTAATGCACCAATAAAAAGACAGAGAGTGGCAGATTGGATAAAAAAGCATGATCCATCTATATACTGCCTACAAGAGACACACCTTAGACTTAAAGACACAAACAGGCTTAAACTCAAAGGATGGAAAAAAATATATCGAGCAAACAACACTCAAAAAAGAGCAGGAGTGGCAATAGTAATCTCTGACAAAATAGACTTTAAAGTAAAATCCACCACAAAGGATAAGGGAGGACACTATATAATGATTAAAGGGTCAATACACCAGGAGGACATAAC